>NC_063199.1:27861574-27896574 GCF_017589495.1 Alosa alosa
CCTATCTCTTCTCTCTCTGGGCTCATTTCCTGCCCGACTTTACCCCTTAGCATTTATATGCTACAATGTCATGGCTCGCTCCAAAAAAAAGAGCTTGAGTTTTTATTTTTCTCCTGCCTTGCCAGATTGAATCCTGCTCTGTGTGTGTGTGTTCCTGGTATGACAGCAGAAGTGCTCTAGTTTACCATTTTGACATCCTGTTTGCACCGCACTATTTTGTGGGAGTGTGTGTATGTGTATTTTTTTTTCCAGGCTAAAGCAGTTGTGTTGCAGTAGTCTTGTGTGTATGAAGGCTTTTACTTCCTGTCATGGCTGTGAAAGAGAATGTGTAAGGACTGTGAAAGTAACTGCAGTGTAAACACTTAGGGTGGTTTGGTAGCCTGGAGTCAGTGGTATGACACACAGTGCTAATGAATCCAGAGAGAGTGTCCGTGCATGAACTTGTCCACACACACACACAAACACACACACACACACACACACGCACACACACACAAAGCTGAGTGCTGTATGTTTTTGAGGAATATGCTATCTGCAGGGATCCAGGCTAGAGCATGCTATATAAAAGTGTGTGTGTGTGTGCGTGTGTTTCTGTGTGTGTGTGTGTGTGTGTGTGCACAAGTTCATGTGTGTGCGTGTTCTCACATAAACTTGAGTGCTACTCCCTAAAGCAACTCAACTAGACGGAGCTGTCTGATGTCTTCTGCAAAGCAGATGCCTCCTCTTGCAAAGCTCCCTGAGCAAATAGACCCCAAATGAACTGCCAGGATATTGTGACAGTAGATGCCCTGTGTCTGCCTTCCTGCACCCCTCCTCCCCCCCCCCCCACCCCACTGTGAGGCCCTCCCCCCCCCCATTACCAGTTGTCACACAGTAAATGCATGTCAGGAATCTGGTGGTGCAATCAAACTGTTTGATCACGGCCATCACTCCGTGTAAGTGAGGCTGGCATCAGCGGTGCCGGTCGGGCAGGCAGCCCATTTCATTTGGGTTCTGTGGCGTCTGGACCAGTCCGGGTCCCCTGCAGTGGTGCAGTGGTTGTACGCTTTGCTGGGCGCGTATAGATGTGCGTTCGGCATTGACTGAGCCCAACAGCGCTGTTTACTTTTGCTTTAAATAGAAATTGGAACTGGTGTGTATGGCTTCATCGGGGTATTTCATACCTGCCTTCGCTTCGTGTTACCATGGTGACTGGGAATGTGTGTTCCTTGCAGAGTAGAAATACATTTTTTTTTCTCCACTGCTCATTTCGAGCAGTCCAGCTAGTTTAACTATGGATGGAGGATCTTTTATGATGTGATTTCTCTTTGCCTAATTTTCTGTGAAATGTCAGTGACTTGATAGGTCATTTGCTGGTCCAGTCCAAAAACTGTGGACACTGTTACTATTATTTTACATCTCTCAGCATTTTCTATGCTTGTATTCAAGGTGGAAGTAATATCAATGAACACAGGGTCTGAGTGAGAGTCAGCAAATCTATCCAATGGAATCAGCCATTTTACTTTTGATTTATACAAATCATGCGTAACTGCCACATTGCCTGCCTACTGAAGCATGAGATGCTTTCTTTTTATTGTCAAATGTTTGCAGTTGTACAAAAAACTCTTATTGCTTACTCTAAATGCTTATTGCTGTTTCAAATTGACATCTGCTTAAAAGAGCATATATGAATGTGTGGCTAGAAGTTTTTTATTACTGTTTATTGTTTGCTCCAAAGAATTTTTTGCCCATAATTATTTTTCTTTCATAAATTTGTAATTTCATCTGTGTGCTACTTTAGTGATCCTAACGTCATGACTTGCAGTGGGTTGCATAAGTTTACACCCCCATGCTAAAGTTGACTAAAAAGAGGAATAAAAAATCATCTTTTGGAAATTGATCTCAATGCCTAAATAAAAAAAAAAAATAGGAAAAATCCAACCTTTAAGGACACTAATTTCCTTTGTGAATGAATAATGTATTGTAAATTAATAAATGTTCTTAATTAAAATACAGGGGGCATAAGTATACACCCCCCTGTTAAATTCCCGTAGACGAGGCAGGCAGATTTGTATTTTTAATGGCCAGTTATTTCATTGATCCAGGATACTATGCATCCTGATAAAGTTCCCTTGACCTTTGAAATTAAAATAGCCCCACGTCATCACATACCCTTCACCATAGGCTACCTAGAGATTGCCGTGGTTTTATTTCAGTTAGCCTATTAGCTGGTTTGATTTGCATTGAGCTCAATGCACTACAAGTCGAGTTTTTGACGTGTGCATTTTATGACGACTAGTGATGTTCTTGGCAGTGCTGCTGTAGCAGCTTATTGAATAAGCACTAATGCATCAGCTACATAGTGCGTAAGCAGTATGAGCGTGGACAGACAGCGGTGGACAGTGGTGGACAGAGGTGGTGCGGTGAGCAGGCGGGCCCGAGGCCCTGTGGCTGCGGACCTCCTGTTTGCTGGCGGCAGCAGTCGCGGCGGCGGTGGCTGTGTTGGCGGCGCTGATGGTGTTCTATCGGAGCAGATTAATCGCTCAGCTGCTCAAGCTGCGGGCTTTGTGGGGTGAGTGCGGAGGGGGCCGGTGTGGAGGGGGTGGGCTGAAAGTTAAAGCGTGATTTCCTCCTCGACGCTTTGATGTGGGAGGCGCTCTGATCCCAGACTTTTTCACCGCGAGCACGAGTCTGGTCGACCCCCCCCTTGCTAACCACCTACCCCAACGCCTGTCTTGTTCTCTGTCTCTCTCTCTTTCTCTGTCTCTCTATGTCTCTCTCTCTGTCTCTGTCTTTTTCTGTCTAGCTTTCACTCCCTCTCTCCCTCTTTCCATATCCTCTCATCCCCTTTATGTCATTATGTCATGCTGTTCCTGCTTGTACAGTAGCCAGTGCACTCTGTGTCATTTGGCACACTGTTACCATGTAGACAGCACTCCCTACTACAGTGTGTGTGTGTGTGTGTGTGTGTGTGTGTAGACTGCAGTCCCTACTACAGTGTGTGTGTGTGTAGAGACAGCAGTCCCTATTACAGTGTGTGTGTGTAGAGACAGCACTCCCTACTACAGTGTGTGTGTGTTATGTATGTAGACAGCTCTGACTACTGGAATGTGTGTGCAGCTCTCACTACTGGAGTGTGTGTGTGCAGCTCTCACTATTGGAGTGTGTGTGTGCAGCTCTGACTACTGGAGTGTGTGTGTGCAGCTCTGACTACTGGAGTGTGTGTGCAACTGCTTCCACTGTAACTGTTGGAGTGTGTGGTCTCCAGTTTAAAGGAGCTCCAACTTGCCCATCTGTAAAAGTGCCAGTTGATCGGCGCCGTTAAATCTGGTCAGCTGGAGAGTGTTCCCATGCCGGCTGGCCCACGTGCTTTCAGGGATGTGTGTGTGTGGGTGTGTGCGCATGCAGCAGCCGCAGCCTAGCTCCATTGGTAGCATGTGTATGTATGTGACTGTGTGTGTGTGAATACTGTGTGAATACTGTGTGTATGCGTGTGTGTGTGTGTGTGTTTGTGTGTGTGTGTGTGTGTGTGTGTGTGTTGGGATTACCGCCCACTCCTGTGCAGGCAGGCAGCGGCAGGATTACGGCCCCTGCTCGTAATGGAGAGGAGAGGACCAGATGGCTGGCCACCGCTGTCCCGTGTTATGTAACCCGCTAGGACCCTGGCCGTCCGCCTGCCTAGCTGTCCTGGGACTCTGCTATCCCAGAAACCACCAGTGCTGAAGGGAACAGTCCTGGTCCCGCCCAGAGGCAGGAGGCAGAGGCAGCTCTCATCTCACAAACACACACACACACACACACACACACACACACACACACATACAACACCCACACAAAAAACCCTCCAGTCCCCTGGCAGTGTGAGAGGTGTGAAGATGGGTGTCAGAAGTAAACCTCGTACGGGTCATCAGCATGTGACAGGAAGCCTTGCTCTGGACTGACATGCTGTTTGTATGTGTGTGTGTGTGTGTGTGTGTGTGTGTGTGTGTGTGTGTGTGTGTGTCTGTGTGTCTGTGTGTGTGTATGTGCCTGTGTGTGTGTGTGTCTGTGTCTGTGTATGTGTGAGTGTGTGCATACATGCTGTGGCTTAAGGCTGTTTTAATCTTCATGCCTCTGTGATGATCTAGCCAAAATGAAAATCCCCAGAGAGACGGAGAGATAGAGAGAGAGAGAGAGAAAGAGAGAGAGAAAGAGAGAGAGAGAGAGAGCTTCAGAGACACTGAAAAAACGTATGACTGTGTAAACGAGTGTTAGTTCAACAGACAGACAGATAGACGTACAAAGAAACTAAGTAGGTTCACAAAGCGACAGGCCCCAGACATAGAGACAGGTACCTGAGAGTCAGACAGCCCCCTCAGGTGCCGCCCCACCTTTGGCCTGCTGCCAGTCACCCCGGGGCCAGCTGGACCTCCGGACAAGCCAAGGTGACCGGCCAAGGTGACGGGCAAGGAGGGCATGCCAACAGTGGTGCCAGCTGTCACTCTGGCATCCCGTGTTGCCCACTGACACGGGGTCTCTCAGCGATGCCCAGAAGTCTTTAAGCACTGGACTCTACCGAGCATATGATGCTTCTCACCCATTGGCTTGACTTGGCTTTGAAACGCGGCCGCCTGTATCCCCCCTGCATGCGTGTGCTGGCCCTACCTCAGTCTGTGGTGGAGGGAGACTGCTGTGTGTGGGGTGATGGGCTGCTCTGAGAAAGCCGGAGGAGAATTGGAGTGTTATGCACACAGGAGAAGCCTGTTAAATGGCATCAGTTGCACTGTCTGTCAGTGGCGATTCTCAGTGAAAGACGGAGCTTGGATCGGTGTGTGTGTGTGTGTGTGTGTGTTGAGGGAGATGTTGGGAGACTTCATTTAGCGTTCCCTTGCTTTGCCCGGCAAGCCCTCTTAGCTCATCTCTTATTTATAGTTGCACCTCGTCTATGTGGGGCATACATATTCAGATGTGGCTGGCACCAGGGGAGGGAGGAGGGAGGAGGGAGGCTGCGGCGGGCCCAGGGAGCAGTGGCCTCCCCCTGGGGGAAGAAGGTGAGAAGGTAATGGCATCTGGAGGTATGGGGATGGGGGATGAATGAAGCCATGCTGACGTTGATCTGATCACACCCTGGATAATTGGAGAGAATCTCCCTCTCTCCCTTTCTCTCTCTCTCTCTCTCTCTCTCTCGCTGTCTGTCTCTCTCTCTCTCTCTCACACCCACACACACACACACACACACACACACACACACACACACACACACACACACACACACACACAGTTTCTTTGACTACCTGTGGGCTCAAGGGTAATGAGGATTGCATCGTTATTGATGAGCCCTCCAGCACTGTCTCGTCTTGGGCTTTGGTGGTTGTGTGTGCTTGTGATTTCTATGTGTGTGTGTGTGTGTATGAGAGAGAGAGAGAGAGAGAGAGAGAGAGAGAGAGAGAGAGAGAGAGAGGTGTGTGTGTGGGGGGGGGGGGGGGGGGGGGCTGTCTGCCACACTCAGGCTGCCATGACGACCCTGCCCCCCACCTCACTCCCTCTCACCGGCTCCCCACTGCGGTGTGACAGGTGGGGGATTGCGAATAAGAGGGCACATTTGCCTTTCTAAAAAGCCTGTGCGTGCGTGTGTGTGTGTGTGTGTGTGTGTGTGTGTGTGTGTGTGTGTGTGTGTGTGTGCATGAGTGCTTGCGGTGCGTACATCGCCTGTGTGCCCGCCCCGGCTGTCTGCCCTACACCTGCTGCAGCAGGAAGAGTCGAGCCCCCCATCATGTCACGCGAAGTCAAACAGGAGACTCGCTGGATTCGTGCAGAGAAGGAGAGGAGGAGAGGAGGAGAGGTGAAGAGGAGGAGGGGAGGAGAGGAGGAGGAGAGGAGGAGGGGCAGGTGGGGGGGGCAGAGAGAGGGGAGGGAAAATGGGAGGGCTGCATTTGAATGATGAACATGCATAATATAGACAGAAAGAGAAAGAGGGGAGGGCAAAGTCAATACTCTCCTGTCAATATACCTTCGTCTTCACATGAGCACCGTGGTGTGGGGCAGAGAGCTGCCTGTGCCATCTAGTAGATCCTTATCCGTCTCCTTAAAGTGAAAATAACAAATCCCAAACAAAACAAACCCCATCCCGACCCATCCCCCACACTTAAAGCGCTTTTATTTTACCTTGACAGGATCATCTGTACCCAGGGGCTTTGATCAACACAGCCTCAGCGCGTGTGGCACAGATACATGCGACACACACACACACTCACACACACACACACACACACGCGCACACACCCACATGCTGCACAGTATGGGACGGGACGAGGCATTTGGGGCTTTGTTCTGCAAATGGAGGGATAAAACAAAGGAGACGAGAGCAGACAGAGAGAGAGAGAGAGAGAGAGAGAGAGAGAGAGAGAGAGGGAGAGAAAGAGAGAGAGGGAGCAGAGAGAGATGAATAGAGGGAGAGAAATAGAGAGAAACAGGAGAGAAAAAGGGAGAGAGAGACAAAAAGAGCTAAGAATGATGGAGAAAGGAGAGAGTGGTGAGTGATGGGCAGGGGACATAGAGAATGAGGAACAAGAGCAAGAGTGAGAGAGAGAGATGAGACAAAAAGATAAGAGTGATGAAGAGAGAGAGGAGAGAGAAAAGAAAAAGAAAGTGTGAGAGAGAGAGAGAGAGACAGGGTCCTGCACAGTGGCCTGTCAGAGATATTTAGGGCTTGAAAGAGTGAGTGCTGATTGTGGAGGCTGGGAGTTGCTGGCGAGGCAGACATTATCTGTGGGGGACTGAAATGTAGAGCCATCACCGTTACTCACGGCTCCAACCCAGCCCCCATGGAGTTAGATGGCCCTGGGCAAGCCAGATTGTGTAATGTGTGCTTTCTCTTTCTCTCTCTCTCTCTCTCTCTCAACTCTCTCTGTGTGTGTGTGTGTGTGTGTGTGTGTGTGTGTGTGTGTGTGTGTGTGTGTGTGTGTGTGAGGAATAGGGGTAGAGGTAAGGGGAAGGGTGAGAAAGAGGTAGAAGTATAGAAGTACAGAGAATGACACATATAGACAGAGTGCAGAATGAAAGAGAGAATAAGGATGAAGGTAGTGCTGATAGAGAGAGAGAGAGAGGGACAGAGAAGAACAAGAGAAAAGGAGAAAGAAAATCAAAAAAGAAAGGAAGAGAAAGAGAGGACTACAAGCCCCGTGTTTATATGTTGCCTCAGGGCAGGCCCAGTGAGAGGAGGCGTGAGGAGCTACAGGGTTTTTAGGTGGTGCTAATGATAGTTAGTGTGTGTGTGTGTGTGTGTGTGTGGGGGTAGGGGCCTGCTCAGGGTGGGGATGTGGGAGGAGGCCAGCTGTGGACTCTACCCCCTCCCGCCCTTCTTTTAAGTCAAACATGGGATTGGGTCAGCCGTGGGGGCATTTCTGTGTGTGTGTGTGTGTGTGTGTGTGTGTGTGTGTGTCTGTGTTGGTGTGTGTTTGAGAGGGAAGCGAGTATGGGTGTGGTTTGAGGGTGGCATAGCACATGTGCGCGTGCGTGCATGCGTGTGTGTGTTTGAGACAGAGAGTGCATATCTGTATGCATGATTATGGTTGCCTGGGCAGTGAATGTGAGATGAGTGGGAGGGGTGTCCACCCCCGGTCGGTGGGGGCCACTCATAGGCAGGTGGTTACTGAAGGGGGAGTCACCAGGGTCAGCCCAGCCTCTATAGCCCAGCCAGGCAAAGAGCATCCCCACTAGGGGGGGGGCAGGGGCTCTCTCTCTCTCTCTCTCTCTCTCTCTCTCTCTCTCTCTGTGTGTGTGTGTGAGTGTGTGTGTTCTTACAGAGGGGGTGGGGAGGGCAGCATTGTGTGTTGTGGTGGTAAAGAGAGAGAGTGAATGTGTGTGTAATTGGTTAATTGTGTGCATACGGATCTTAATGGAGACAGGAGCATAATTTTCCCTTCAGCAATGGGGCTCAGATGTGTGAGTGCAGTGCAGTGTGGAGTGTGTGTGTGTGCGTGTGTGTGTGTGGAAGGGGAGGTGGGACTGTGTGTAAGCCTTTATTGTCTGACCTTCAGTGAGTCTGTAGAACTGCTCTCTCCTCCCATACAAGGAAATAAAACATGTGTAGTGTAAATTAATGTTGAGAACTTTAAACGTGACCGGGCTACTGGCATCATCATCAAGCAAAACAAAACAAAACAAAACAAAAAACAAAACAACCCTCTCCACTGAGGCGGGCATAACCTCCTGCTCATCTCTCCCATTGTCCACCTGATCTCCTCTCCTCCTCCTGGAGTTCACAGTCAACCAGTTAGAGGGTCAGAGCCTTCCATGCCTCTGTTTTGTTTCTATCTCACATACAAACACCTCCCTCTCTCCCCCTCTCTTTCTTTCTCTCTTTTGTCCTCTTCCTCTCCTTCTGTGTCTTGATCTTTCTCTTTCTTTCTCCTCTATTGTTTTGTTTAACCTGTGAAGCTGGCTGGTGAAGTCCTTCTCGGTTGTTGATGCGTTAATCCAGGTTGCGTCTGGTATTGTTTGTGCCGTATACTCCGCTGCTGCTTCTCCTCCTCCTTCTACTCCACTTCTCTCTCTCCTCCTCCACCTCTCTCTCTCCTCCTCGATCTCTCTCTCCTCCCTCTCCTCTGTCCCCCTCCCCCCACCACCTGTTTTTCCAACCCTTCTCCATACCTCCCCACACCACTCCAATTTTCCTCCACCAAAGCCCTGCAATCAGACACACGCGGTCCACATTCAGTTTCTCATATGTGGCTGAAGCGGGCGATTTGGCTTTTCAAAAGATAAATCCTCAATTTAGATCCAACCCCCCCTCTCTCCGTCCCCACAAGGGCGATCGCTACGGAGCTGAGAATGGCCTCATAGCCAGGGTGACCTTAACCATGTGGAGCCAGCCAGTGGTGCTGCGTCCTTCACCCTCCTCTTTTCCTTGAGCCAAAGACCCAGCCTGGTGTCATCTTAAATCACTTCCTGGTTTCTACCCAATCGGGTATCAGTCATCGTCCGTCGGCCTCTCAGCGGAACCATTTGTCGCCCGTGTAAATGCCGCCTGTCATTTCTTTGCTTTGCAGGCAGGGATTGGTGAGGTCGTTTGTTGCTTTGGTGGTAGGAAAACTTGAATAAGGGGAAGAGAGTATTGCCTCTGTAATTGCCCCCCTCCCTCCACTTCTGCCCAGGGAAAATGGCACAAAGCTAAAGAGGTGGTTTTGAGAGACGTGGTGTCCTTGAGAAGGCTTATATTTAGAGCTGTTTGATCATTCGCTGAGGAATCCTCTCCAGTACCCCACATTCTCCCTCTCTTTCTCTGTCTCTCCCTCTCTTTCTCTGTCTCTCCCTCTCTTTCTCTGTCTCTTTCCCTCTCTTTCTCTGTCTCTCCCTCTCTTTCTCTGTCTCTCTCTCTCTTTCTCTGTCTCTCCCTCTCTTTCTCTGTCTCTCCTTTCTTTCTCTCTTTCTCTGTCTCTCCCTCTCTTTCTCTGTCTCTTTCCCCTCTTTCCCTGTCCCCATTTTTTACCTCTCTTTTTTCTTTCCCCTTTTCTCTCTCTCTCTCTCTCTCTCTCTCTCTCTCTCTATCTGTTTCTGTCATATTTTGTAGTGGGGAAACCCTACAGGAAATGGATGACCGTGGCACTGTTCTTGGTAACGGTTTTAGGCACGAATTTCTGCACCAATTTGTGCTAGCTGAGTTGGTTAGCTATCCATGCTGGTGTGTGTGTGTGTGTGTGTGTGTGTGTGTGTGTGTGTGTGTGTGTGTGTGTGTGTGTGTGTGTGTGTGTGTGTGTGTTAGCTTCTGCTAGCTGACACTGTTATCGGGTGTGTGCACTGGCGGAGGGGGCACTGAAGCCGCTAGCACTTTTGTGGCCGGCAGTTAATCAGGGATCAGCAGAGGGCTGTGGCTTTATCTCCTTATCACCGCCCCTCCCCCCCCCCCATGCGGTGCCATACCAAACCACTCCACACCACATTACGCCACGCCGTGCCATGCTACCCACACACTCAGCAGAGGGCTGTGGTTTTATCTTTTTACACCCCCACCCATGTCGTGCCATACCAAACCACTCCACACCACATTACTCACTGCACCAGGCCAACAACCTGTAGGGGCTTTACTCAGGACTCCACATACCCAATGAAGTGGTACGTTTGGATGAAGATATTAACATGATTTGTATGCTTTACGCTTGTTGCTTTTGTGTGTTTGTGGCGAATGATGTCAAGTAACATTAATATTTCTGCTTCATTACACTCCCACTCCATTTCTGTTTGAGTGAGTGATTTCACTAATGTTGGACATCTTTCCCACCCGAGATGCTCTAATTCTGTAGAGCTAGTGTGTCTTTCTGTGCTGGACGTGTGTGGTGTGTGTGCGTGCACGTGTGTGTGTGTGTGTGTGTGTGTGTGTGTGTGTGTGTGTTATTGGTGTTGTGTGTGTGTGTGTGTGTGTGTGGTGATACATGGACACTCACACTCACACCTGACTAGTTTCTACACACACACAACCTGCCTTTACTCCGCGGCGCCATCTTGCATCACGCACACCTGCACTTTGCGCGCACACCTGCGCGCACCAGCTGCGCTGCGCGTTGCCCGCACATGCACGCGCCCACCACACATTTCCCCTAACACAGTCGGCGATCGCTCCGCGCTGCGCGCGCTGCGGCCTGCGCACACACACACACACACACACACACACACACACACACACACACACACGTCCACACACACACACACTGCGATCCACACACACACACACACACACACACACACACACACACACACACACACACACCACACACCACACACACCTGCGCCGCACACACACCGCAGCACACACACACACACACCACCACGCACACACACACACCACCACACATTCCCCTCTCTCCTTTTTTGTTCTCTTCTTTTTTTCTGGCCTTGCGACCCTGTGTCGCCATGCTTCTTCATTCTCTCCATCTTTCTTTCTCTGTCTGTCTTTTTTCCCTCTCTTCTCCCTTACTTATACACAAACACACATCCATCTGTCCCTACTGTCACTTTTTCTCCCTCTCTCTCTCAATCCATCTTCTCCCTCGTACTTATGCACAACGCTCATCAAATGATCCATAATCGGGTAGCCAAATCTCTTTCATCGATATCGCAACCGGTTCAATGTCATCCTCTCTCTCTCAATCTCTACCTCTCTCCCTCTCACCCTCTCTCTCTCCCTCTCTCCCTCTCTCTCTCTCTCTCTTTCTCTCTCTCTCTCTCTCTCCTTGTTATCTCTGCCTGCTGGCCTGATGGCCTCTCTGCCCCGGCCTTTGAAGTGTCCTGGTTTGGTCAGGAAAGGCTAAGCACTTCAAAGGGAGCAGCAGCTCGTCTACCTCCTCCTAGCACATCAGAGTCGTCAGAGAGCTGACTTTTTTTTCTGCTTTCAAAAATGAAAGAAAAAAAAAATCGTGTTTCGGAAAACCAGCTTCCACCCTGCACAGCGTTCCCGCTCCGGCTGCTACTCCGGGCTCCGGATCAGGACGAGCGCCTTGGCTCTGAGCCATGGGAACGCTCTGGGAGCCAGGGTCGGGAATTAAAAAAAGACGAAAAAGGGGGAGATGGAGATGGAGAAGGGAAGAAGAAAGTTCATCTGGTATTCAGTGATAATTGGCGAATGAGGAGGATTTTCAGACACATCTCAGTGCACTGGTTTTGCAGTGCTGTGCCTTCAGACTCCCCTTTGGCAGCTGACAGGGTCGCTGCGGCAGAGTAGCTCTTTGGGCCTCGCTGTGAGACTAGAAGGTTGATGCCAGCCTGGGCTTGTGTTTATGTTTGTGTTTATGTTTACATTTGTTTTTCATGGTGGGTGGACGGTGGTTTACTCACCTCCGAGTGTTGTTTCAGCTCTTTGAGCTCCTCTGAGAATTTCTGTAAGAATCTCTCTCTCTCTCTTTCTCTAACTGCCCCTTTCTCTCTCTCTCTCTCTCTCTCTCTTTTCTTTCTTTCTTTCTTTCTCCCTCTACCTTCTCTTTCTCTTGCTCTCTTTCTCTCCCCTTCTTCCTCTGTCGCTCTTTCTGTCTAAGTATTGCTGTGTGAGATTATGTGCCTGAGGTGGATAGAACCCACACACTCATCTTGTGCCCTGTGGCTTCTGTGCTCGGCTCGCCTTGCCTAGACTGTGCCCATGGCTTCTGTAGTCCGCTCGCTTTGCCTAGACGGTGCCCTGTGGCCTCAGTGCTCGGCTCGCCTTGCCTAGACGGTGCCCTGTGGCCTCAGTGCTCGGCTCGCCTTGCCTAGACTGTGCCCTGTGGCCTCAGTGCTCGGCTCGCCTTGCCTAGACTGTGCCCTGTGGCCTCAGTGCTCGGCTCGCCTTGTCTAGACGGTGCTGTGTCTGTAGCTGCAGCTGCGGGTAAACTCTTATGAAATCTGGTGAAATCCTTGTGTGCATCCCGACCAGATAAGAAGCGTTTATCGAAGGACTCAACTGTGCTCATCTCGTCTCTCAAGAGCGCCCGTCCATCCCTCTCTCTCTCTCTCTCTCTCTCTCTTCCTCCTTCTCTCTCACTCTCTCTCTCTCTCTCCATGATGAGTCCTTGCCAGGCTGATAGGGCCAGCCCGTCTTGAATACTAAACAGACCTCTCCTCCTCCAGAACTGCCCTTCTTTTCTCTACACACATTAACATCTAATTCCCTCTGCAGACTTCATCCTTGGCATACTGTGTTTGTTTGGCTATTTTGTGAAAGGACAGAAATAGACCCTTTCACATATTTATACTGCTGTATGCTGTATGATGTGTGTGCCTCCTCTGCTTATATCTGAATAGACATATAGGGAGACACAGGGGGGTTATACTATAAGTCCATACTCTGTTTTGCCCCCGGCATGGGTCAGTTGTACCCCCCGGTCAGATACTATGTGTGTGACACCATGGAGGCCATAATCTGATGTGTGTGACTAGCTGCTGAAGATGCCAAGTGATGGAACTGTATGTGGTTCTGAAGTTTCAATTTTTTGCTGTAGGCACAACAGACATCAACAAGATGTCTTCCATCTTGCTAGCGGCTTAATCTCTCCTCTGTTCTCTCTCTTTGTAGAGACTGACATGCCCTGTAACAAACAAGTAACCTTATCACTCCCTGCCAGCCACACATCAGCTGTACATATGAGAAGTGAGGAGACGGGTGATTTCACAGCTGGCACCATCAAGGCGCCATCTCCCCCCAGACGTCCGCTGGACCGTGATGCATCAGTCCATCCTGTCTAATCTCTCACAGTTGTTCAGTACAGGGAAATGGGCAGATTTGTCACGGGCTGGCCACTGGCTTCTCTTGCTGTGGACTGTGGAAAATGGGAAGTTCTGCCAGTTATTGGTGGCTTGTTGTTATCAACCCTTACAAAGTGAGGCCAATTTGATTTAGGTAATAGGACTGTGCTGGCTGCCAATGCCCATGCAGTAGCATCATGTGTCAAATGGCTATTTCATGTGAGGTGTTCTCTAAAATGGTGCTCTAATTTCAACAGAGAAGTGCTGGATTCTTTGATCATTGCTTAAGAGAGAAAGAGAGCACCTCTACCGCTTCTAATTTCTCCAGAGCGTACCTGGGACTCGCGGCGAAAGCGCAGCAGGAGAGGCTGCAGAAAAGAAAAGGCCAAACAATAGCCTTTGAAGTTAATGAAACCCCCACAAATGAAGGTAGGGAATCACTGGCCTCAGCTTTAGTGTGTTTCTCTCACTATGGCCCTGTTCTCCTCCTTCACTTTTATTAGTATTGGTTTCTTTTCTTTTTTTCTTTTTACTTTTAGCCTTGAAGCAGGGGTTGAAGCTGAGGCTCCCATTGTAAAGAAACACAGTTTGTTGTCAGATGTCAGTTCCCTTCACTATGAGGCCACCAGAGAGAGAGAGAAAGAGAGAGAGAGAGAGAGGCAGGAAGAGAGAGAGTGCTTACCCTGTGGTGTTAACCCTTATATGGGTGCCTGACAGCTCCTTGACAAGGTCAGATTCGCTGCGGGAAGGCAGGGGATGGGGTGGGGGAAGAAACATGACAACTCCGAGTTCCGGCAGCGTTGGGCCTGAAAATGGTAGCGTGGCCACTGCCACAGCTTCCTTGTCAGGTCGCTCCGTCTGCCGAGGAGCCTCCAGCTCCAGCACGCATGGGAGGCTAAAGCGGTAGCCCTCCCTCCCTCCCTCTGCTTTCTCTCTCTCTCTCTTCCTCTGTCTCTCTCTCCCTCTATCTTTCTCACTGTCTCATTCCCTCTCCCCCTCTGTTTTTCCTTTACCTCTGTCTTTCTCCCTGTCTCTCAACCCCCCTTTGATTCTTGACTGACTAGTGAGAACAGTTCTTGGAAGGATTAGCACATTCATTCAGGGATCTGTAAAGAACCTTCCGTCGTTTTTAGACTACCTCAGGTATGGCACCTTTGAGGAACTGTAGCCTGGAAAACGAGGGCAAGTCTTTGGATTAGTGTGAACTGGTTGGGGATGACTTGGAGGAACATAAAAAAACACATGATGGATTTTCAATAACGGTACTGAAGGAAAGGCTGTTTTCTAATAAAAGGCCTGTTTCTAGGAGCCTCTATAAAAGGTGTATCTGTTACAAGCATCTAAATCAACCTGCTGTGGCTCTGAGTAAATGTGAAAGCGACACTCCTTGCACCAAATCACTTTTTTTTTGTTGTCGAGCTCTGTGGTGCGAACACAATGTCTGTCTATAGAGAGTTACGTGTGCGACGGCGCCACACAATAACCTGCTATTGTGTCTGGGTACATCTGAAGGCAGGTGTGCTTTCTCCGGGGCGTTCAGATTACCTCACCACTGCCTGTAGGGTCTCAGCCAGCAGGCCTCCAGTCAAACCTATTGTGTCGTTTTACAGGTTGGATCGGGGGGTGGGGATTATTTCACAGGAATTGTTTATTGTGCCTCATTTAAGAATTCCCAGCAGGTACCACAACATTTCCAGACGACAATGCACTCAAACTAAACTAACGGAAAAGAAATGTGGCACTTACTTGCTTAGAATATTAGCCAATATTTTCACAAGACATGATAACAGGAGAGAATGAATGAGGTAGCCAAGGAAATACTAAAGCAAATATAGAATCTACACAGGAGCAGAAGTACTAGTGATTTCCAGGGCAGATATATCATAGTGTTTACATTTCTCTTCACTCCCCTGGATTAGATCTACTGCACTGCAGTTTCTATTACATTTTCATATTTGATACAAGTGCACATATCTTGTGTGTTTAAGATTCTTAGATGGTTATGGAAAAAGACAATGAATGGAGCCAGGTATAGTTTCATCCATATACTGAGCACTTGACTCCTTAAACTCGAGCTAAGAGGATAGGGGAACTATAGCCGAGTAAGTGTGTTGTGCTGAAACTATGGATCAAAGTTCGACCCTGAAAACAGAATGGTAATGAATTACGGTGTGTATTGCCAGGGGACTGCACGCTGCAGCACAGGACTGGCACTGGCACAGTGAACTCGAACGTAATTTACATGCTTAATATCCCGTTAAAATGCTTTTGCGTACATGCGCGCTGTCATGTCACAACATTAATTAGTCCTGATTTGTATTTCATTTCATACACCGTACACCGATGCGAGCGTTTGCTGTTTGAGGAAACACCGGCGTTGGTTTACTTTGCTCCATTATGTTCTGCCTCTTTTCCTTAGCCCTTCTCTTTCAGTGTTTTCTCCACACATTCAGTTTCTCTGCTTCTGTCTCTAAGAGCCCCTTGATAAGTCAGCTATTACCTCACTAATTTAAAAAGGGTCAACGGAAAGGAGACAGGAAAGAGCCCCCTCCTTGCTTCCCTCGCCTCAGCCAAAAATGTTTTCTTGCGGCACAGCCCCGAGGCCCGAGCCTGGCTTGCTCTGTTGGCCCGGACGGAAAAAGCATCTCTAGACGTGGCCGATTTAGAATGAACCATTGGAAATTAAGCGCGCTTAATCCGTCATGCTTTGTGAAGAAATAAAAGTTTCATTAAGCGATGGATCACGGCGTGTCAGTGGTGTGTGTGTGTGTGTGTGAAAGAGACTGTGTTGTTAGGGAGGGGGGGATTACTTAGAGGCCAGCGCTGTGGCATTACTATCCTCAAGGTCGGACGGAGAGGTTTGTGTGGGGTGCAGCAGCAGCAGTGGCAGCAGTGGAGGAAAGTGCTGACTGGCCAGAGAAGCATGTTTCACGCCAGCCAGCCCTGCATGTCAAGCTCTGTGGGTGACAGGGGACGGCCAAATGATTTCCCTTTCTTTCGCCTGGTCCCTGCGGCCAGCAGCAAGCTGGCATGGATCCGTTTGATAGCGTTATTTTGATAGCGTTAACGCAGGAACAGATCTTGTTTCGTGGTTTCTGCTGTAATGCAGCTTGTCTTGGTGAAGTAAATTATGCTGTGCCCGAGGTCGTGCAATGAAGGGGGAACATGTTTACACTTGGATGTTTTTCCTGGTCCCTTATCAGGATGGATTTGGAATATAATATGGAATGGTGTGGGGAAATCACATTAAATCCTCTACATTCCATTACATATAACATAAGATGTATGTGTCCTTGAATGCTTATTTTCGTTTTTGTCCTTGAAAAGTGTATTAAGCATACTGACATGCACATATATGAGTGGTAATTGTTTGTGTGAGGCTGTGTGTGTGTGTGTGTGTGTGTGTGTGTGTGTGTGTGTGTTGCGTCTTTAGCCTTGGCGACTTAATAACATGAATGCTGAGTGTGTTCTGTCTCTTTGTGTGTGTGTGTGTGTGTGTGTATGTCTATTAGGAAGTGCACAAATGTACAGTATTTGTGCACTATTACCTGATGTCTCTGTAGTCCTTCAGCCTGGCTCTGCTGCGGTGGTGGGTCTGCTGGCTGCCAGGGTAGTGGGGTGTGGAGAGGGAGAGGTGCGTGTGTGTGTGTGTGTGTGTGTGGCACGTACCTGTGCTTTGAAAGCTTTATTAGCTCTCCACTGCAGTATTTGCATTCCCTCCACAGAGGAGAGGAACAGATTAGAAAGCAAAACAGAGAGAAAGAGAGAGAGAGAGAGAGAGAGCATGTCTTGATGGACTCATATTCATAACCACACCTGGCGGCTGGACACACACACTATAGTACACACACACACACACACACACACACACACACACACACACACACACACACACACACACACACACACAATAGCACACAGAGACACACAGAGGTCCCTGCTGAGCTTGTGAGCTGTGCAATGTCTCTTTCTGCTTTGCCTCAGGAATCAGCTGAAAATCGTAGGCAGGTGCAACATTCCTGTGAGCCGTGTGGAATTGGCGGTGTTTGCACCTTCAGCCCACCTGCACACCTGCATTGGTTTACGCTGTTCTAGACACACACACACACACAAACACATACACACACACACACACACACAGAGCTCTGTTTGCAGATACACGAAACAGCTCAGCTCATGTGAATAGAGCCGGGAGAGTTGCAGGGAATCTGTAGTGGTCCACAGACAGGATACATTATTTTGAGAGCAACACACACACACACCACTCACTCACACACAGAGGGAGAGAGAGAGAGGATGATATGCTTATTGTGTTCCTCCCTCATTTTGTGATTACTTTTGGTTCGGCCTTTTACTTACTTGACTTTGGAAATTGATATTCCATTTTGAGCGAGATGGAGATCTCACTAGCGCTTGACAAATGACCTATCCTCTCTCTGTCACTGCCCTCATAATCTCCCTTTTTCCCTTTTAACTGTGCTGTCCCCTGTGCTCTCCCTCCTGTCCCTGATGGAGTTTCCTACCGTAGCCATCACCAGGAAAGAGTGTAGAGTGTGTGTGTGAGCTGTGTGGTCACAGGAAAAGCAGTGTAGAGTGTGTGTGTGTTCTGTGTGGTCACGGGGAAAGCAGTGTAGAGTGTGTGTGTCCTGTGTGGTCACGGGGAAAGGAGTGTAGTGTGTGTGTATGTGTGTGTGTGGTCACAGGGAAAGGAGTGTAGTGTGTGTGTATGTATGTGTGTGTGTGGTTCCTGGCACACTTCAGTAATTAGACTGGGCATGCTCACCACTGCACCCTGCACCAAGGCCTGCTGGGAAATCCCAGCCCCAGTCTGTTGGCAAGATGTGGCATGTTTGACAGGTGTCCAGAGGCATCGTCCATGCATCCCCATGTTCAGGTGGGCAGATGAGGACGGGGGGGGGGGGGTCTCAGAGAGCAGGTCTCTCTTTCAGACACGTGGAGGGTGGGCCGGGAAGACAGGGTTGGAGAAGGGGCAGGTAAAGGTGTGAATGAGTGTGAAGAGCTGCTTCTCTGCAGGTGTGCCAAGACCAGACCAGAACACTCCCAGAATGCCCCCCCCCATGAGTCCCCTTCTTCAAAAAGAACCTTTCAATGTTGTACCATAAAATATGATGATAACATCTCTAGGGACCAATAACGCACGCCTCTGTGTGTGTGTAATCTATATGTGTATATGTGTGTGTATATATATCATATATATATATATATATATATGATACATGATATATATTATTTCAGTTTTTACTTAACGTAGTGGCCAGCTGTTGCTTGGTTTTGACTTTTGCTCGCAGTGCGATGACGGTCAGGGTTTCTGTGTTGCTGTTTTGTTAGCTTTCCAAAACGTTTAATAACAATCACTCACAAAAAAACAACAACTATCTCTTGGGTTGCTTTTACTCACCCATTTTTCTTTACCTAAAGAAGCCGCCTTGGTAAAGATCTGATCAATACTATCTATTCATTACTTACGGTGAAATAGAGCCAATTACCGCTATGTGTTATACCTATAGCTCTGCATTTGTAGCTCAGCATTTCTGCAAATTTTAGTCAAACCTAAAATGTTTCCTCTCTGATGAATAGTGAAAAGTTAAATATGGAGATTTCAGTTATCATCAGCAAGTCTTGTTCTGTGGTCTTTGTCTTTGCTGTGGCCACAGTGGCCGATTTGCTGTGTGCTGCATTGCATGGTGTAGTGTTGCAGAGTGTTGCTGTGTAGTGTTGTGGTGTTTACAGGGCATATTCTGACGGGGTAAATTAAAAGGCCTTAATCCTTGGCGGAGTTCATCAGATGTCGGGATCAGTGTGGGGGTGGAGGTGTGGTTAGCGAGAGCTGGTGAGAGATTAAAGAGACATATCATCGGTTTAATGTGGGGGAAAAAAAAGAGCCATTGTAATCACACAAGCCCTCTGGTGGTGCTGGTGTGTGTATGTGTGTTCTGTGTTTGTGTGTTGGGTGGGTGGGTGGGGTGGGGTGTGTGTTGGGGTTACTGTAGATGTACTGGTCCCCCCTATACCACTTCCTTAGGTCTCTATCTGATCAACCGTCTCTGTTCTATTCCCTGGTACTGCCTTCATGACACCAGTGATTTTATTCTTGTTTTATACTACCTCTTTCCTTCTCTCTCTCTCTCTCTCTCTCTCTCTCTCTCTCTCTCTCTAAAGTTTAGATCATGTCAGTGATGCTCAAGGGTGTAAATTTCTGTGTGCATGAGGCTATCTGTGATTCGATTATTTGTCTGGGGTTGTATTGTGTGTGTCTGTGTGTGCGCTGTATCGAAGTTTGTGTGTGTTTCTCTATGTGTGTGTGTGTGTGTGTGTGTGTGTGTGTGTGTGTGTGTGTGTGTGTGTGTGTGTGTGTGTGTGTGTGTGTGTGTGTGTGTGTGTGTGTGTGTGTGTCTGTGTGTGTGTGTGTGTGTGTGTGTGTGTGTGTGTGTGCCTGCATGCCTGCCACTGCCTCAGCAGGATTCATTGCATGGCATTGAGTGCGGCTGGGTGAACGTGACCGCGCCCCAGTGTGTGTGACTGCGTCCGGCTCGTGGCCTGACCGCCTGGGTTGATGGCCGGTGACGTAGGCTGGGGCTGCTGTGGCAGACCGGGGAGGGAGGGCAGGAGGGAGGGCAAGAGGGAGGGCAAGAGGGAGGGCAGGAGGGAGGGCAAGAGGGAGGGCAGGAGGGAGGGCAAGAGGGAGGGCAGGAGGGAGGCAGGCAGGCAGGCAGCCATCAGGCCTAATGGCCTCTTCCTGACGTGTCACTCCGGCTAAATGTTACCGCCGAGGGCCAGTGGCAACGGGAAAGGTCCTTGAAGCTGCAGCAGTCTGTCAGAAGGGGCTCAGTGGCGGACAGGCTCAAGGAGAGGTGGACGGGCAGCAGCAGTGATGTTATCTGAGCTTTGGGTTTCCTGCATTGGGGGGGGGGGGGGGGTCTGGCCTGTACTTTAATAGTGCATTCATGGTTCATTTAGTTATATATAGTCATTTGTTCATTTAGTCTCTGCTTGTAGATGAGCAGGATGTGCTTTCATGTCAGCATGTTAGAGGATGAAAATATGTTTCCTTTGTGTTGTACTGCATACAATACTATTCTGTGTGTTACTATTCAATACTATTCTGTGTGTTATTCACCTTGATGCATGAAGTATTGTATTGAGTAAAACCATGTTAGCTGTCAAGTGTGTTGGGAAACAGACACAGTAAACACCAGACAGAGCGGTACACACACAAATACATACACATGCGTGCACACACACACACACACACATGATTCCAGCACTAGCCTGAAATCCTGGCCTGGGGGTGGACTTTCCTGGCGGCTCCTCGTCATGTTTTGTCATGGATCTAATCGCCTAATCATTTTACCGTTCCAGGATGAAATTGAATTCAATCAGGCCCCTTCCACGGCACAGCAGACCCTATTAGATTTAGGCCAAAGGAATCGGGTGTGTGTGTGTGTGTGTGGGGGGGGTAGGTGGTTGGATGGGCTGACAGCGTCTCATCTGTCCCCACGTCCATGGGGGTACCGCCTGTACATGCCAGAGCAAACTAGAGCTCGACCCAGCCACACTGGCCTGTAATCAGATTTATCCAGTCTGTTATAGACTCGCTAAAAGCGGGGCACCGACAGCCCGACAACAAGAGGGCAGACAGTGCCAGATGACATGATCAAATGATGGGCTGTTTTATGACCTAACCCAACCAAAAAAACGTTTTTGCAACGTTTTTAATTTCACTTTGAAGCGGAGGGAGCGTGGGCCTGGCTGTAAGAATTGGTGAAGCGGAAGGGTGATTTAAGGGGGCCTGGCATTAAGCAGCAGGGGTCACATTTAAGCTTGCACGCCGTAAGAGGGGGGTCTTCAGGAAAAAAAAAGAGAATAAAATGAAGGCTGTTTTTCAGTAATGATTTATTCAAAGGCTTTTTGCTAAGCTGTGCATACAGTATTTGTAAGGTGGGAAAGAGCAGAAGGAATGACGCACATACACACACACACATACACACACACATACACACACATATACACACACACATAGACACACACACATAGACACACACACACACACACACACACACACACACATACACAGACACACACACACACACACACACACACACACACACACACACACACACACACACACACACACACATAGACACACACACACACACACACACACATAGACACACACACACACACACATACACACACACACATTTCACACACACACACACACACACACGCATACACACACACACGCATACACACACACACACACACACACACACACACACACACACACACACACACACACACACCATAGACACACACACACACACACACACACACACACACACACACACACACACACACACACACACACACGCACACACACACACACACATACACACACACACACGCCATTATGTTATAGGAGACAGTGTTGCTTCTGATGGTAACTTTCATCTCAGCAACAAAGGGGGCGGCGGCCTGCCAAGCTATAGTTGTATTTTCCTGTGACCAATCTCCCCTGTGCCAGTCACGGCATCAGCAATTAATCTCAACTCAGCACTTCAGTTCTGCCTTTCTCTCACCCTCCGTGTTCCCTACATCGGGGTAATTTGACACTTCGTTTTTGTTCCGATCCTCACCAGAATAAGTTGGTGTGAAATTAGAATGGCAGCGTAGTTACCACACGAGAGGCTTGATATAAAATGAGGAA
Organism: Alosa alosa; assembly: GCF_017589495.1. Lineage (NCBI taxonomy): Eukaryota > Metazoa > Chordata > Actinopteri > Clupeiformes > Clupeidae > Alosa > Alosa alosa. The sequence goes on from NC_063199.1 coordinate 27,883,470, forward strand.
CTTTTATCGCCCCCCTCCCTCCCTCCCTCCCTCTTCCTCCCCCTCCCTCCTTTTCCTCCCCCTCTTCCTTCTCTCATCCGTCCTCCACCACGGAGGGATCTGTGTTTAATCCGGCCTGGTTCTCCCCATTCTCCAGTGGGGCATCCTGTTGGGCGGATTGCTGGGGCTGGAGCACCCCTGGGGTGGCCGCTTTTGGAGACAGGCAGGGGGGTGCGTGACTTGGAAAGGGAGATGAACGCCTCATTGTGAGGGGATTGGCTCATATCAGCTTGTCCTTTTTGTGCATGTGGCATGTGTGCAGTACTTACAGTGTGTGTGTGTGTCCATGTGTATGCGACTGTGTGTGTGTGTGTGTGTGTGTGTGTGTGTGTGTGTGTGTGTGTGTGTGTGTGTGAGAGAGAGAAAACTGCTCTGTCTCATACTTCAGACACAGTTATATGTCCTTGTGGGTTATGATGGAGCCAATTGAACTCTTCATACACTGTTCATATGTTTGTTTCCTTGCAATATGATTATGTTTGCACAGTGTGTGTGCGTGCCGTGCATAAGCCAGCTGTCGAGGGTTGTTTTGAAAATGTCTGGCAGAGAGATGAGTAGTTTATCCAGTGTAACCAGAGCTGGCTTCTGACGCATCAGTGTCTTTAGAATGCCATTACCCCAATATTAACCCTCCCCACTACAGCCAAATAATATCTGCACCAGTTGGACGTTTGCCAACCAGTTGAACCCCTGCAGTCAGGACAGACTGACCACTCCCCCCCCCCCCCCCGTGACTCATTTCAGTTGCAGCCTCAGCTGACCTAATCCGTTTCAGTGTATGTGAGTGTACAATCATCTCTTTCTCTCTTTCTCCAACTTTCTTTGTCCCTTTCTCCATCCCTCCCTCTCTCTCACTCTTTCCCAATACCACTCCAGCACTCTGTCTTTCTTCCTTTGTCCAATTTTGTCCACTTTTGTCCTAGGCTGTCTTCATATTTGTCTGTCGCTCTGTTGTAGCATTCTGCAGGACACTCCCACTCTTGATCTCTCCAGCTCCTCCCACTTCCTGTTTGCCCTGTTTGCACGCGGCGGCATCACTTAGTGGGATTGGAGCACCATTAACACACTCGTGCACACAGAGCACACACCGCACAGAGCCCCTGTCCCTGTCCTCAGACCTCCATGCTTATGACTCCTGCAGGATGAACACAGGATCTGCAAGCAAATGATGGCCGACTAGGATGGAGCAATATGCATGCACTGAATGTTTATTCATTATGCAATTATGGGAATTTGTCCTGAGCCTTAGTGTGTGTGTGTGTGTGTGTGTGTGTGTGTGTGTGTGTGTGTGTGTGTGTGTGTGTGTGTGTGTGTGTGTGTTTTTGTGTGTGTGTGTGTGTGTGCAGTTTTACATAATAAATGTGCGCCTGTGCACGTGTGTGTTTTGTTATTATGCATTATGCATTGGTGTTTGGGAGTTCATACAGTGTTCAGGGATCTCTTTAGTCATGACGCTCAGCAGTGAAGATGAAATGTTGGTCGGTGGCCCTGAAATGTGTGAGTGTGTGTTTGTGGTGGTCATGTCTTGCTCTGAGAGACCCTTAGGAGGAGTGGTGAGACTGACTGACTGCTCTGAGATTTGTTTTCAACTCGGGTAGAAGTGCAACGCGACGCTTTTGTTGATAGTTGTGAGAAAGAGGCTTTGGCATCCCCCCCAAAATCAGCAGAGCACAGCACAGCTCGGGAAAATCCTGCCAGCCAGCGCGAATGCAAACATGCAGAGTGTGAACGCAAGGAGAATTGTTGTGTCACAGCCTCTGAGTCACCTGAATGGCACCTCCAGCACATTAACAAACACAATTCGAAATGCTCAAGTTGTTTTTCCTTTTTAAAATGCAGGAATCAAGCAGGAAGTGGGGCGAGGAAGCTGTGGAAAGATTTAAAGCAGATCTGTGTGGGAGAGATAAACTATGTCGGAGTGTTTGTTTGGGTGGAAAAAGGGGGGACTTTGAGGTAACGGCTGAAGAACACATAAAAATGGGGGTTGAATGAGCAGAGTCTCAAGACCGATTTTATGCTAATGCCGCCAGAAGTGCGCTTCCTTAATCTTGTGTAATTCCCTCAGCGGCCAGCGTTGCTGCCTTAAGAATACCCTGATTATTTTTTTTCTTCTGCCGGCATGCATTAACTTTTGCACCCCTCAGCAGTCATCAGTGAGGGTGGATAGTAAGTCTGGGCATGGTGGTGGTGGTGTGTGTGTGTGTGTGGTGTGGTGGGGTGTGTATGTGATGACATACAGCTAAGCCACTTCAGTGGGTTTAGGGGCCCAGTGTAGTCTCCAGAGACCCGGGCTTACCCAGTCATAAACATTGCAGGGTGTGTGTGTGTTTGTGTGTGTGTGTGTGTGTGTGTGTGTGTCGGGGGGGGGGGGTTGGTGACGCCATACGTCCCCAATCAGAGATCACGGGTGCAGCCTGAGAGAAAAGTGCTGGTGTCTGCTAAATGTTTTGCCTTGCAAACTCATTTAAAGCAGGTCCCTCTGGCTGGCATGTTTGTTGATGGGGTGGCGGTGGGTGGGTGTAGGGGGCATTGCACTGGCATGGCAGTCACTGCACATGGATTCTAATGTGCAGTAATCTGCATTTTTTATGGTATGAACTGAAGGGCATGGTGATCTTGGGGGCTCAGAGGGTATGTGTGCTTGTATGTGTGTGTGTGTGTGTGTGTGTGTGCTTGTGTGTGTATGTGTGTGTGTGTGTGTGTGTGTGTGTGTGGTATGCAGGCAGGTGTGCGCTCACTTGTGCAGAGTTCCGGGCATGACAGGTCTATTAACTTTACGAGAGGGTCATGGAGGAAGAGGGACTCTTAGTGTGACGCGGGGACAGGAAGTTGCCCCGACCGTGCCATAGTGCTGATGTTAGCTGGCACACGCTAAGTGCCTGTCACTGCTTAGGCAGTCAAAAGGCCTCTCAGTGTGACATACATGCCCTTGAACACACAGCATACCAAATAAGCCCTTCATTTGGTTTCGAGGAACCCCGCTGGCTTTCAACAATATGTGTGTGTGTGTGTGTGTGTGTGTGTGTGTGTGTGTGTGTGTTTGTCTGTGTGTGTGTTTGTCTGTGTGTGTGTATGTTTGTTCATCGAGGGTCACTGTGTAAAAGCACAGAGCCCCAAAGCTGCAAAGCTTGTATGTGCGTGCGTGTGTGTGTGTGTGTGTGTGTGTGTGTGTGTGTGTGTGTGTGTGTGTGTGTGTGTGAGAGTATCCTGCTGACCTTTATCTGTGGCTGGGTGATGATTTGTGCTGTGCTGTGCTGTGCTGTGGTAGTTGTATGTTGCTCCTTGCGGCCTGTCTATCTGTCTGTCTGTCTGTCTGTCTGTCTGTATGACTGTGTGTGTGTGTGTGTCTGTCTGAGGTAAGCAGATTAAAGGGGAGCTGCAGCAGCAGCAGCAGGAGAAATGAACACTCAGTGTTAATTACAGCGACAGCAGAGAGGAGGCCAGCTCAGACTCACATGCAGGAACACCAGCCGCAGCTCTCAGCTCCTGGTGTGTGTTTAGAGATTACTCTTACTATGTGTGTGTCTGTGTGTGTGTGTGTGCATGTGTGTTAATATATGTGTGTGTGTGTGTGTGTGTGTGTGTGTGTGTGTGTATCTGTGTGTCTGTGTGTGTGTGTATGTATGTCACACACTCCTCTGGAAAAGGGAAGCTAAGGCACTGGAATAGGTCTGGATGCACCAGTGGGAGGCTGGATCTCTGTCTGGTCCCCAGAGAGAGAGCCTCTGGTCCTGGCCTGCCCTGCCCGACACACCGCACTCATCAGTGGGATCTGGGGCTCCTCACTCCCCCTGTTCCTCCACCCTCCACCCTCCACTATGACACCTCCGTCATCACAGTCCCAGGGGGGGAGCCCTAGACCCTGGAGCTTACGGGCCTCCAGGGAGCCCTGGTGAGCTGTCACCCACAGATAAAGCACTGTGGCCTCCATCCATGCCTGTGTGTGTCCCCTCCCTTCCAAACACACACACACACACACACACACACACACACTCTCGCCCTCTCTCTCTTTTAAATGCTTCATGTAACTTGTGGCCTGTCGGCCATCTTGTTTGTGTTCTGCTTCAGCAGACTCTATGAAGTTGGGTGGGAAGTGCACCATACTCACCCCATGTTGACAGAGAGAGAGAGAGAGAGAGAGAGAGAGAGAGAAGAGAGAGAGAAGAGAGAGAAAGAGAGACAGAGAGACAGAGAGAGAGAAGAGAGAGAAAGAGAGACAGAGAGAGAGAGACAAGAGAGAGAAAGAGAGCGACTGACTGTGCTCAAAAACAAACTGATTGTTATAAGTGACGCAAAATAAGTGCTTCAATATTTATCTGGCTGTATGCTTTTAACTGTTTTTTTATGTTTTTTTCCGGCACTTATTTTTTTTCTGGGAGGGTTTTGGAGGACACCGGGTGCAGTACTGAGATTTCTCGCTTCTTTTGGCTTCTCAAAGAGAATGATTTATGCGTGTGGTTCGAAGGGAGAACAGCTTTTGAGTCAACATCACAGGTCTCTCCCTGCAAATCAACTTGGACTGCTTTTTAATTCACTTTCTCATTCACCATAAAAGTTCAGCGCAACATTGGAGTGACATTTAACGTGACATTCCTGCTTATCGCCGACTCTGCTTCGGCAAAGGCCTTATCTGCATTCATGGCAGTAGATTTGAGGGACGGGAGTCATGAAATCATGGGATCTGATAGAGAGTATCTGATACAGTAACTATCGTTCTTTAAGGATCACTGACCTGGCGCCTCCTTTGTGGTGACATGTAGGTGAACTCAACACTGATGTCCACTCTGGTGACTGCTGCAGCTGCTGTCATTTTGGTTCACAAAATGTCATACTCTTGTGTGTATGTGTATAGGTGTGTGTGTGTGTGTGTGTGTGTGTGTGTGTGTGTGTGTGTATGTGTACAGGTGCGTGTGTGTGTGTGTGTGTGTGTGTGTGTGTGTGTGTGTGTGTTCGACATCTTTGTGCAGACCAAATGAAAGCAAACGTAAACCAAAGAAGAGAACTAAAAAACAAGAGGGACAGTGACCAAATCAAACATGACCACTCCATGATCAAATCCAACATGGATTGCAGAGGCTACCCCCCACCCCCTTTGCCTGCCAGCAACACACTCTCTCAGATGGCCAGTGAGATGACACATCCAACTAATCTCCCCCCTGATTGGATGAATCAGAAACCCCATCCCCACCCCTCCTGGTCCCAGTTGTTGGACAGCAGTGGTAGGGTGGGAAAGGCGCAGCTGAGTGCCCATGCTGGATGAGATGAGAGGAAGGCGAGAGGAGGAGCTGTCCATGTAGTGCCAGTTCTGAAATGAGGGGAGCTGTCCGTGGTGCTGAAAGAGAGAGAGAGAGAGAGAGAGAGGAGAGAGCTGCTGCCCTGCTGTGTCTCAGCTCCCTTCTGGCAAGGCTGTGGGGCCACAGATAAAAGAGCTGTGCTTTAAAAACACACATAGCATATAAAGCTTTTAGATATGCACACGCACACACACACACACACACACTCACACACACACACACACATGCACACACACGCACACATTGGCATGAACCCATACATATTCTCGCATTGAAATTTTGAACAAACAATGCACATACGGATATACAAACACACACAACACACACACACACAGACTCACACATTCTGTATTTCACCTTGCTGAGGCTGAATTCAGCAGTAGATGCTTTAGGGCCAAACATAACATAGCCCTTGGGACACGGTTGGGATCCGTGCCAGAATAAGGCTGAGCCCGCTCCAGAAGTCCTGGAGCCACTCCAGTGCCTTCGTCTCCACCTGGCCGTAGCCAGACTGGGCTCAGTGGGGCTAGATGTGGGAGGTGTGAGGAGTTCTCTTGGGTGCTGCGTGCAGGTAATCACCGTGGTAATGTTGAGTGGTCCAGGTTAACTGCAGCCGGATGACCTCTGACCCCATCACAAGCCTCTGCCCAGGAGCTGACATATCAGACGGAGTGGTCTGAGGGTCGCAGATTAATAATTCAGACTGACAAGCAGTGAGCTGTGCATGTACGCTTGAATGTGTATTGTGTGTGTGTGTGTGTGTGTGTGTGTGTGTGTGTGTGTGTGTGTGTGTGTGTGTGTGTACATGAATAGGTGTGTGTGTGTGTGTCTGTTTCATGACTGAACACTAACACCTTTTCCTCTGACTCTGAGGGATTCTCTGGCCTACAGACCACCTGAATGATCCCTAGAATGAGCTTGAATAAGGTCATGACCTCTTGGCACCTGCTGTACGAATCTGGAGTGATGGGCTAAAGTCACAACCCTCCCCCCACACACACCCGTTCTCACACTGCCAAGCTCCCCAGCCACTTAATCTCTCTCTCTACCCCTTCCTTCCCCTCTCTCTCTCTCTCTCTCTCTCTCTCCCCCTCTCTCTCTCTTTCTTTCTCCTCAGTCTCCTTAGTCCTTTTATTTTTATTTATTTATTTTTTAACATAATTTTTATCCTATACAAGAATTTAATTGTGTGAATCTTTCAGTGTTTTTTATAAACCAATAAAGAAAGAGTTAAAATCTCAAATCTCTCTTTCTTTCTCCTCCTCCCTCTCCTCTCCGGCTCCTGCAGGCCCCCTAATCCTCTCTCTGCTCTCTTGCCTTCTGCCGTGGCTCTCTGGGAAATGTCTGGTGTCGGCTCACACACACTTCTCACCTCCACCCGTCCCGGCACACTGCCCATCTCTGCCTGTCTCCGCCACCACCTGTGGGGAGTAGAGCCGATTGGGATTTAGGGAAAGGGAGATAGAAGGGGATGTGGTGATGAACGGAAAGTTTTTGAGATCATGTGAATGAGCAGTTTTAGGTACACATTGGGCACACATGGGTCAGGAGAGAGATGCTGAGAAACAAGACATTAGTTGGAGCAACAATTATCTGGAGTAGAATTGGACTGATACAGTATGTGATTATTCTCAGGTGTGCACAGGTAAAGACCTACTGAGTTTGCGTGTGTTCATGCTTGTCTTCTGTGTTAGTGTGCTGTTGACTGATACTATCCTCACCTACTGAGTTTGCGTGTGTTCATGCATGTCTTGTGAGTTAGTGTGCTGTTGACTGATATTATTCTCAGGTGTGCACAGGTAAAGACCTACTGAGTTTGTGTGTGTTCATGCTTGTCTTCTGGGTTAGTGTGCTGTTGACTGATACTATCCTCACCTACTGAGTTTGCGTGTGTTCATGCATGTCTTGTGGGTTAGTGTGCTGTTGACTGATATGTGATTATTCTCAGGTGTGCACAGGTAAAGACCTACTGAGTTTGCGTGTGTTCATGCATGTCATGTGGGTTAGTGTGCTGTTGACTGATATGTGATTATTCTCAGGTGTGCACAGGTAAAGACCTACTGAGTTTAAGTGTGTTCATGCATGTATGTCGTGGGGTTAGTGTGCTGCTCTTGTGAGTTAGTGTGCTGTTGACTGATATTATTCTCAGGTGTGCACAGGTAAAGACCTACTGAGTTTGCGGTGTTCATGCATGTCATGTGGGTTAGTGTGCTGTTGACTGATACTATCTCACCTACTGAGTTTGCGTGTGTTCATGCATGTCTTGTGAGTTAGTGTGCTGTTGACTGATATTATTCTCAGGTGTGCACAGGTAAAGACCTACTGAGTTTGCGTGTGTTCATGCATGTCGTGTGGGTTAGTGTGCTGCTGTGAGCCCTCTGGCTAAAGCTCTGCTGTGCAGTGATAGATACCCACTTAAACTGGGAGCGCAGCACTACTTCCTTGTCTCAGCATGGAAGCACTGGTTTGCATCTAACTTCTCTCTTTTTCCTCATCCCTCTCTCCCTGCCTTCATCCCTCTCTCCTCAGCTCTCTCTCTCTCTCTTTCTTTCTCTCTCTCTCTCTTTCTTTCTCTCTCTCTCTCTTTCTTTCTCTCTCTCTCTCTCTCTCTCTCTCTTTCTTTCTCTCTCTCTCTCTTTCTTTCTCTCTCTCTCTCTCTCTTTCTTTCTCTCTCTCTCTCTCTCTCTTTCTTTCTCTCTCTCTCTCTTTCTTTCTCTCTCTCTCTCTCTCTCTCTTTCTTTCTCTCTCTCTCTCTCTCTCTCTCTTTCTTTCTCTCTCTCTCTCTCTTTCTTTCTCTCTCTCTCTCTCTTTCTTTCTCTCTCTCTCTCTCTTTCTTTCTCTCTCTCTCTCTTTCTTTCTCTCTCTCTCTCTTTCTTTCTCTCTCTCTCTCTTTCTTTCTCTCTCTCTCTCCTCTCTCCCTCCCTCCCTCTCCTGCACTCACTCTATCTCGCTTTCTCCCTCTTTTCGCTCTGTGTTCCTTTCTTTCTTTCTTTCTCCCGTTCAAGTCTCCCTCCTCTCTCCTCAGCTCTCTCTCTCTCTCTTTCTTTCTCTCTCTCTCTCTTCCTTCTGCACTGCCTCCTCTCTTGAGGGGCTGAGAGCAGGGTGCTGTAGCATGCAGTTAGTTGAAGAAAGGTAGAGAGATAGAGTGGGGGAGAGCGAGAGAGAGAGAGAGAGGGTGGTAGAGAGAGGAGTGGGAGAGAGGAAGAGAGAGAGAGTGAGAGAGAGAGGGTGGTAGAGAGAGTGGGAGAGAGGGTGGTAGAGAGAGAGAGTGAGAGAGAGGAAGGGAGAGAGAGAGTGAGAGAGGAAGGGATAGAGAGAGGGTGGTAGAGAGAGAGTGAGAGAGAGGAAGAGAGAGGGTGGTAGAGAGATAGAGAGAGAGGAAGGGAGAGAGAGAGGGTGGTAGAGAGAGAGAGTGAGAGAGAGAGGAAGGGATAGAGAGAGGGTGGTAGAGAGAGAGAGTGAGAGAGAGATGAAGAGAGAGATAAGGGTGGAGGAGAGTGCTGAAGTAGGCGTGTGTAGCGGTGCATCTCCTCCTCTTGTGTCCTGGGCTCTGAAGACAGGCTGCGCTCCAGCTCCTGGGCTCCTCGGGGACCAGCGGGGACCAGCGGGGGCATGTATGGACAGCTGTTCCACAAAGCAGTCAAATTAACAAGCAGCAGTCCCAGAGGGCGCACATCGCCATGTGCGAGCATGTCTCCTGGTCTCTCTCTCTGTGTGTGTGTGTTTGTGTGTTTGTGAGTGTGCCTGAAGTTTCATAGTTGTATAATAATGCTGAAGATTTAGTGTTTGTGGGCAGTGACTCACACTGGAGTGGACTTTAATGTTTGTAAGTGTGTGTAATCTTTGATGTTAGTGGTAAACTTGAAAAGAAGACATCTCTGAAAGAATTTGTTATTTTTTGCAAGTGCACTGGATCAACCCACATTGATTACTAGTCTACACCACATTGTGGGTCTCATTTATATTCCTCTGACAAGGCCCAGAAAGTCTGAGTCACCGCGACTAAAAGCTGACTGGTTGAGGTGTGTCTCCAAAATGCCAATGCTTTTAAGGTGACATTTGGCAGGCTGCGGAATTGTGTCACTACTCACCAACACACTAACAGATTGTTCTTTCATTCCCTTTTTCCTTTTCATACATGTTCATTACAACCACAGCCACTTTCAAATGACTCAGACTCCTTCATCCAGAATGTTCCCAAAGACGTTCAATACCTCTGCCAGCATCCACCTGTGACAGAGAGGCATCCCTTACTACCTGTGGTTATAGTCCTGATGAGTAAAACTACTGAAAAGTTGTGAAAGAAGAGGCTAGACTAGACTCCGTATGCCCATGTATAATTTATCTGTTGAGTAATAGAGGCTTATAGATGTATGCATTATTTAGTCGGGCACTTTACAGCAGTCCATATTTGAGATGGATGTGCTAGCCAGCTGAGTGGGCAGGTCTAACTGTTCTCTGCTCATGTGGGGACGGTGTAAGTTATCTGATAGCCTAGCGTAGCGATTTCTCTCGATGTTTTTCAATTGCTTCAGACAGACAGGCCATGCTGCTGTCCCTAGGTTGCTGCTGTCTGTTGTTGCGGTTGTGGTTGTGGATATCCTTGTGGCTGGGTGTGTGAAAGCAGCTGCAGGTAAATGTGTTGAGCTGTGTTGAGATTTGAGCTTACGGGGGCGGATCTCTGTCATAGTTGCTAATCACACTACAGCCAATCAGAAGTCTCCTTGGAGTCATGTGTGTGAGCTGGATCAATCAAGCTTCTTTATCTTCCTTTTTCTTTTTCCTTTTATTGTACAGTACCATGGTATTATCATACACCGGGGCGGTGGTAGTGTAGTGGTTAAGGAGCTGGGCTAGCGTGCAGTAGCCTGAAAGTTGTCGGTTCAATTCCCAGCTTCCACCGTTGTGCCCTTGAGCAAGGCACTCAACCCCAAGTTGCTCCGGGGACAATGTGATCCCTTGTAATATAGCTGACATATGTAAGTCACTTTGGTCAAGAAGTGTCTGCTAAATGTAATGTAATGTAATATACCAATCTGTGGACATGTGAAAAACTTTCATCTTCTTGTGTCTTTCGCTCTATCCGGTCACTTTCGGATCTGTCATTCTCAGTGTGTGAAAACTGACCTGTATAGGGAATATAGTGGAATATTGGAAAGCTGGTGTTTAGTGTGAGTTATTGTGTTGTGTGTTGTAGTGGAAATATGTTTATCAGCCTACAAAATGGTATATCTGTTCTGTAATGGTTATATGCACATTTGTGTGTTTGTGTGAGTTTGTTTGTTTGTCTGTGTCTGTCTCTGAGTCCTGCCGTTTAGCTAATCCTCTCCCTCAGCCTGTTACGTTCTGTCACTGCTGCCCCCACACCCCATGTGCTGGCCCGATCTCAGGAGACATGGCTTAACACAGCCAATGCTCTGTGTGTGTGTGTGTGTGTGTGTGTGTGTGTGTGTGTGTGTGTGTGTGTGTGTGTGTGTGTGTGTGTGTGGGTGGTGGTCTCAGGTTGTCTAGCCACAGTTAGAGCAGGTCATCTTGCATATCCCAGTTTTATTACAAAACCATGTGGTGTCGCCTGACCTTTGATAGAATGTCATTCTGGGTAATAGCCAGCTGCCTCATCGGGCTAAAAGTTAACTTAAAAAATGTCTTGTTGTGTGTGTGTATTTATGGCCTATGTTAAAGGGAGAGAGAGGTTGAGATCTTTTCTGTCTTTGCTAAAATATGGCACGTCATGCACTGTAGCCAATGTTCTTTTGCTATTGTAAATGTAATTCTTTCTCTCACACATACTCTCTCTCTCTCTCTCTCTCCCTTTCTCTCTTCCACTTTCTCTGTGTGTGTTTGTGTGTGCATGTGTGTGTCTTTGACATTACATGACTTCTATTTTTGGCTCTGTGAGTAAGTGAAGAGTATTGGAAAGTTTGGTTGTTTTTGAGTCAGTGTTGTTCATACTGTGCACTTATGTGTGTGTGTTAGAGACAGACGGAATATCTGTGTGTGTGTGTGTGTGTGTGTGTGTGTGCAAGCACGCGTGTGCGCGGGCATGTGTGTGTGTGTGTGTGTGAGAGAGAGAGATAGAGAGAGAGAATATGTAATAGGGATATAAAGGGCAAAAGATCAAAAGATGACATCCAGTGAGAGACACACACAAGGGTGTCAGAATAAATGTCTGATATTGATGTTTTTTTTTTTTTAAGAAAAGACAGAAAGACAGAAGAAAAAAAAGATAAAGAGATAGAGATGAGAGAGAGACAGATAGAGAGAGAGAGAGAGAGAATAGAATTGATGGCAGAAAGGAGAAAGGAGAGTGTGTCATCTTAGCAGTAGGCTGGAATAAAATGACCCTTTAACCTTGATGTCAGAGGCCAGTGCCGTAGTGAGCTTTGTAAGGCTGTGTGTGTGTGTGTGTGTGTGTGTGTGTGTGTGTGTGTGTGTGTGTGTGTGTGTGTGTGTGTGTGTGTGTGTGTGTGTGTGTGTGTGTGTGTGTGTGCACTTTCGTGTATGCACTTCTGTGTATGCACTTCTGTGCTGTGTGTGTGTGTATGTATTGTGTGTGTGTGTGTGTGTGTGTGTGTGTGTGGGGGGCCTTACTCTGTATTTCAACAGGAAAGGTCAGCAGCTGCAGGCGCTCACTTCACATAAACTCTTTCATAACTGCCCCTCTGGTTCCCTGGTTCTGCCATCCTGGTTGACCCAGTTGCCTCCATGGCCTCCCTCCCTGCCAATCCCTCTGTCTCGGCCCTGGTGCACACAGCAGTCAGATTCAGCCGTAATACAATCCGATTTATGAGCCATAAAAGCCTAATTTTTAAAACTACCTCAGGTGAAAAAAAACCCCACTTAAAACACTGTGCTTGGCCAGTCTCCATGGTGCTGTTTGAAAAGCACAGACTTAATCTTCATCGGTGAGGCAGGGCTGTGTTCTGTTGGTGGAATCCACCTCTCTGTTGGTGGTGTCTGCTTTGCCTGACCAGCCGCAGAGAGAGAGAGAGAGAGAGAGAGAGAGAGAGAGAGAGAGAGGGGGGATGTTCCCTTTGTTAAGTGTTCTGCCGTGTGTGAAATCACACACAGTGTTGCTGCATGAGGCGTGTGTGTGTGTGTGTGTGTGTGTGTGTGTGTGTGTGTGAGGACACACCCACATAAAAGCTGGCGTTGTGTGTATGTGAGCCCATGTGTGTGTGTGTGTGTGTGTGTGTGTGTGTGTGAGTGTGTGCATGTGTGCACCTGTATGTGTATGTTTATTTGTATGGTATGGTCTAATGTGAGTATGTTTTCATTTTTTCTGCCATACAGTGGTCACACTGCTGATTGTCAACACAGCCTTTGGTTTGGGAAATCTGATCAAGTGGATAAATCTCACAGTGCTGAACCATACGCCTCGATAAAATTGTTCATAAAAATGATAACTACTTGATAAAAACAGAATACTCTGTAGGCCCCTTCGTACAAGAAAAGAAGACTAGTTTGTGCTTTTATTTTCATTTGAGGAATGTGTGAGTGAAATGTGTTCTCAGCACATTCTCTCAATCACACACACACACATACAAACACATACACACACATACACACACATACACACTCATCTATCACAGGCCTACTGACAGCGTGATTGTTTCATGCTCTTTAATTAACTCGGTGGTGACCCCGCGTGACCTTTTGTCAGCAGCGGGAGCCGTACGGCAGCCAAGGTGCCTCTCCATCGAGCAGGAATTAATTTTGCCGCGCTAACAGGTCAACCTGCCGCAAGGAACGAGCCCAGCGCACCGTTTCAT
>NC_063199.1:27914074-27919074 GCF_017589495.1 Alosa alosa
CTCCATCACTGGTCCTGAGAGTGTTTCCTGGAGGCGCGTGTACTGTAGGGCCTGGATAAAGGGGGTTAATTAAAAGCTCCTCTTTATCAAGTGTTCAAGTGCAGGGTCCTGGTGATATCGCTATAATTAATTCCAGTGACTTTAGGGGCTGATGGAAATGATTGCGGAAATTGTGTTTTAACTCAATTCCTTCTTCTATCAACTATTGTTTCTTTACACTGATGCCTATCTTCACTTGGGATTTAAAAAAAAAACCCTCCAAACCCACGAGTTATATCACCTTGACATGACACCACAGCTTTACAGTATGTAAGGGTCATGCCCATGATGTGAAGATTGCAATGTCCTTGGCCATGTTAACTTTACATCCAGTAGTCAAAACCTGTGGAAGAGTGTAAGTGTGTTTAGTCATGTGTTCTATGCTTGTACTGCAAGGCCAGGGTTATATCCTGCACATCCATGAGTATGTATCCATGAGGGGTCAGTCTGCTAGAGTCCTATTGACGTAGATTTCATTAGAGGGCCTTAGCTCTGTGTCCTTAATCCATTTTTGGTGACCGTCCATTAGGCTGAAGTGGCACCAACGCCTGTGCATGGAGGACATCAAGCAGACTAGAGGGTATAATTAGAGGAACTAAGGGGCTGTGGTGTGTGCAGCTCTCAGTGTGCACATCCACAAGCAAGTATAGACAAGATGTGTGTGTGTGTGTGTGTGTGTGTGTGTGTGTTCTCCCCAGCTGCGTGTATTATACATCACTCTGGTCCACTGTGTGATGCTTCTTTTGCTTCACTCATTGATTTCTGACAGAACTATTTGTCACCCACTTACTCGAGTCAAATTAGAGATGTGTGTGTAGGGTGTAAACAAACAAATCGATTGGGGTGTAGGGGGGGTGTAAGGCCATGCTCCCAAACTAAGCGTAATGAATATGATGTTTAGTCGTGGCTGGTAGAAATCTCCTCATGGATGCTGCACAATCGCCATGCCTGTCTGCCCTTAATGGGAAATTTACAGCTTGACAAAGCAGAAGTTACCAAGCGTGTGTTTGAGTTTGTGTGCCTGTGTGTGTGTGTGTGTGTGTGTGTGTGTGTATGTGTGTGTGTGTGTGTGTGTGTGTGTGTGTGTGTGTGTGTGAGTGTAAGAGGATATGACCAGTTGGAGTAATTTACTGTAGATGGAGGAATCAACATCACACACACACACACACACACACACACACACACACACACACACACACACACACACACACACACACACACACACACACACACACACACACACACACACACACACACACACACACACTCATGTACTGTATACACACACACACACATACATGTACACACACACACACGTACACACACACGTACACACACACACACACACACACACACACACACACACACACACACACACACACACACAAACACACACACACACACACACCCCACATACACCCCACATACAAGTGCATGCCTCCACCGACTATAATTACCCAGGTGTGATAATTCTGCATTATTCACGCAACAGACTCAAATTGTGCATCTCTTCCGCCTACCTATTTGCATAAAGAGGGAAGATTGCCATTGAAAGTGATTTAATAACCAGACACACAATGCTGCATAGGGGAGAAGTGAAGACAAACACACATTAGTGCTGTAAAGCCTCCGGAATATGCAACAGGCCTAAGCCCCACCAGCTAATTTACAGCAGATAATAATGAAATCACACTGCACATACAGTATCCTAGAGAGAGAGAGAGAGAGAGAGAGAGAGAGAGAGAGAGAGAGAGAGAGAGAGAGAGAGGGAGGATGAAGGAGGGAGGAAAGAAACAAAGGGGGGGGGGCTTAGGTAGAACATTAGTGCTTTTCATTAGCTAGGCCTATAGTCATGCACACACATGTTCACACACGTTCACACGCACATTATCTCTGATGTACTCACACACACACACACATTACACACACTCATTCACACACATTACACACACTCATTCATCCCATTATCACACCTTTCTGTGGTGCCTGATGAGGGGAAGCTCTCCTTAGCTGGAGTGGAGAGTGGAGAACCTGCCAAATGCATTTGAGCACCTCACTCAGCCTGTTGACACACACACACACACACACACACACACACACACACACACACACACACACACACACACACACACACACACACACACACACACACTCACACACACACACAATGACTGCATTAAGACCCAATCCTGACATTGCCATTATCTGATCACAGCATCACGGTATCCTCCCCTTGGCAGGTGATGGCTTCTGAAGCATCACTCATTGGTACTTGAAATGGAGCTTATTTTGGCCTTCCATATAGGCTACCATGGAGTGGCTGTAGCTTAGCCTAGCTTAGTGTGGAAATGATCCAGATGGAATCCAAACTCACTATGATAGCCCCCTCCCCCGTTATAATACAGTGCACTTAACAGCTGACCAAGTGTTTTATTGAATTAAAGTGAAAACTTGGCCCGAGCTTCCATGTACCGTACCGTTGAGACATCACTCTAGGGGCTAATTATGGCTAATGACCGAGGCAACAGGAGACCTGACGCGGGGATCACACTCACACAGACATGTGGCGTAGGTGGCCCCCCAGGTCATGGATGTAAAGTTTCCCAGCATTCACTGTCCCCTTATGTCCCTGTGTCCCTTTGTCCTCGCCCCACACACACACACACACACACACACACACACACACACACACACACAGGCACACACTCCCCAACGCCAGCTGTCAGGTCATCCCAGGTGCCTCAGCTCCGACAGGGTCTCTACTCGCACGCACACACGCTCTCCTCCCCACAAACCCCCTCGGGGCGTTGTGACGTGGGCCGGGTGTGTGAGAGAGCGACAGGTCATCGCCCCCGGGCCCATCTCAAATGAGCTGGTGAGCTGGAAGGACTGCACTCGCTGCAGGATTAGGGATAGTCCAAAATACTGGATTTGAAGCATGGATCTTGTTCACTTTATAGTTGGTTTGGATTAATGTACGTGTAATTGTAAACATTAGAACACTTAGATTATAACAGCTCAATCGGAATAGAAACTGTCATATAAACACCTCAATCGGAATAAAAATGCCTGATCCGATTAGAATTTTAATCGGAATGAAAGAGGTGGTGTAGTCCGTTCCTATTCCGATTGAACAGCCATGGATACGGTCAATCGGATTGCCTGCTGTATCTTCTCAAGGAAATGTAGGCAACAACGACTATTCCGATCAGAGATTCTAAAGCGCTTGAGAGTACCTGATCGGTACCCCATGTAAACAGACAGCACACATTTTTCAATCGGAATATTTAATCGGAATGACCAAAAAAAATGTTTATGTAAACCCACCTATTGTGGCTATATATGTATGTAGTTTTGAATCTGAAGCACTCTGTATTCAGGAAGGGTGAAGATAGATAGATAGATAGATAGATAGATACTTTATTGATCCCTAGGGGAAATTCAAGGTCACAGTAGCATACAGACAACATACTAGTGTTAATTTCGTCAGACGAGACGAGAAGAAATATGTTCGTCAACAACCTTTTTTTTCATGACTAAGACGAGACGATGACGAGACGCCATTACTGTCCTGAGACACTGACTAAGACTATCTTAAGATGCATTATTGTTGACGAAAAAAGACGAAACTAAAATGTTTTGCATGAAATAAAAGATAAAATCTCTCTTCATTTTTAGCTTACAAAATGATAAAGGCAGAATATCTAGCTGTTACGTTTTCAAAATATTCAATGAGTTTATGCTCAACAGCTTTCCTGTGGCGAAGTCACGTGCTGTTGCTGCAACCCTGTGGCTGCAACACGAAACTACATGGAACAAGAACACCGGAGATTTCTGCCAGAGTTAGCAAGCTAACTACCTAAGCTTTATGCCACAATGCTACATACCCAGAAGTTGAAGCTTCTCTCATACAAATTAACATCCCCCAGAATGTCCATACGAAAATGTTCAGCATGTAATGTCAGCTAGTTACACTGATGATGCAAAGTTTGCTAGCAAGTAAGCTAATATGGAAAGTTCGCTAGCAAGTTAGCTATGGCTAAGATGGAGAGTTTGTTTGGGGAATGTGTTGCGTTTGGGCGCATATCGCCATCTAGCGTGGCGGAGTAAAACATTAAAACTGGTCTACGACAGTGTTTCTCAAACTTTTTCAGACGAAGGACCACTTAACTAACCCTAGCTAACAAAAAAAAAAAAAAAAAAACCTACTTCAACAGTATATTAGTCTACACAATAGGCCTACTCACTGAACCACCTTGCTTATTGTCTTTGCACTTTGCTTATTGTGTCAGCTGATTCATACTATATGATTTAAACTGGCATATCTTACATAGACAGTGTTGCAGAACTGTTTGGATTTACATACAAGTTGGTTCAATATTGCAAACAACTCATCTATATTATATTTTACCACGTCTGCTCACGGACCACATGGGATAGCTTGGACCACCAGTAGTCCCCCCGACCACACATTGAGAAACACTGGTCTCTCTTAATATCATGACAGTGGTCCAGTCAAGTCTATGGTCAAATCCCAGCCAAACTATAACTGTAGCTTGACTTACCTGTGCATGTAAACGTATTGACTGACAAAAAATCAGAATGAGTAATTATAACAGACGAGTAGCCCTGTGGACACACAATATTGTTGGAAAATTGAGATGTGTAAAACACTATTTGACTCAAATGGTAATCAGAAATAATTTGTTATAAGAAAAGAAGACTAAAATGTTTTGACTAAAACTGACTAAGACTAAGAGACCTTTAGTTTTCTTTTGACTAAAACTAGACTAAAGTCGACTAAAACTTGACTAACGAAAATTATATTTGAATGACTAAATATGACAAAGACTAAAAAGGACATTTTGTCACAAGACTAAGACTAAGACTAAATTAAAAATAGGTGACAAAATGAACACTAATGTTCAATATACACACACACATTCACTAACAGCAGAAAA
>NC_063199.1:27921574-27931574 GCF_017589495.1 Alosa alosa
GAGCTATACTGACAACTCAAACAGATTTAATTCGGACTGTTCCTTCTTTCCTCTTATGGGAGGAGGAGAGGAGGAGGAAGAGGATGAGGATGAGGAGATGGCAAGGCAGCAGAAGAGTGATAAAAAATGCTGCTTTAGAATTTTTGGGCAAATTTCATTCATTACTTTGCTCCCTTGATAAACGATTTAATTCTCACTCTTGTCAGCCTTGCAGCAGTGGTTAAGGTGGGAAGTGTGTGTGTGTGTGTGTGTGTGTGTGTTTACTACTGCCTCTTTTCTGACTGTGTGTGTGTGTGTGTGTGTGTGTGTGTGTGTGTGTGTGTGTGTGTAAACATTACAGTAGTCTCCACACACACACACACACACACACACACACACACACACACACACACACGCAATGTGTCTGTGTCTATATGTGTGTGCGTTTCTCAGATGGTGCTAATGCTTGATGGAGCTGATGGGATTTTTTTCTTTCTGTCTCATAATTATTTCTTTCTGGGCTGTTGGCAGAACGTTTGCTCCTGGCCAGTAAAAGATGATGGAAAAGAGAATCTGAATCTGAATCTGAATCTTAAATCTGAATCTGGATCTGAATCTGAATCTGAATCTGGATCTGAATCTGAATCTGAATCTGAATCTGAATCTGAATCTGGATCTGAATCTGACATGTCGGGGAGGACGGATGTAACCAGACATGTTTGGCCCTCAGTTCTTTCACACATACAGGCACACACACATACACACACACTATGTAGTCAAACACTTACAGGATGTATATTCACAACTACATACTACTTATATGCTCCCTTTACATACACATTTATATCAGCTGTCAGTCAGGCTGATGTGCAGTGGCGTGTGTGTGTGTGCGTGTGCGTGTGTGTGTGTGTGTGTGTGTCTCTTCCTCTCCTCTTCTGTCCTCCCCGTGCCTTGGGTGGTAGTGTGTATTTGAGTGTGAGTGTGTGTGTGTGTGTGTGTGTGTATGTGTGTGTGTGTGTGTGTGTGTGTGTGTGTGTGTGTGTGTGTGTGTGTGTGTGTGTGTGTGTGTGCAGGCCCCACAAGGCACTGTTACATAAAAGAGACATAATGGGAAGAAGTGTTTCTCAGCACCTGACATCATTCGTCCCCCCGACACACACACACACACACACACACACACACACACACACAAAAGAGAGAGTCCGAGGCTAACGTGGAAGGACACGTCTCTCTCTGCCTCATCTGCTCTCCTTCACATCCGCTCGTTTGTTTATCGTCCCCTGCCACACAGCCTTCGTCCTGCTGAATCATGGGATAGAGGAGGAATGGTGGAGATGTGTGTGTGTGTGTGTGGGGGGGGGTGGTCTGATCTGTTTGTGACATACTCATGCTTGCAAACAGTCTCAGTTTCTCTCGTGTGTGTATGGAGATGGGGAATCTTTTCTGGTGATCTCATGGTGGAAACCATGGGGATAGGGATGTCACGTTGCATGGATGTGTGTGTTTGTGTGTGTGTGTGTGTGTGTGTGTGTGTGTGTGTGTGTGTGTGTGTGTGTGTGTGTGAGTGTATGTGTATGTGTGTGTGTGTGTGTGTGTGCGCGTGCGCGTGCGCGTGCGTGAGTGTGACTGTACGTGTGAGTGTGTATATGTGTGTGTTATTCCCCTCCTTCCATCTGCTCCATGTTTGATGTGTGACACCCCTGGCTCCTGATTAGAGCTGCGAGTCTCTGTAATCTCTCAAAGGGGGCGCCTGGCCTCGATTAATTACAAAGATTTGGTCTGGAGGACTCCAAGCTTTTAAAGGGCTGGTGAACGTGTCCTTCTCTCCTTCATTAGTGCTTGTTGTTTCGTGTCCTCTCTCGACCCTGCATCACCACTATTCTGAGTAGTTCACCACCAATCTGTTGAGCCATTAAGAGGTGTTAATTCTTACATATATTTTTGCTAAAAGCAACACAAGCTCCAATTCTCTTCGATAAGATTGCTTGGAATTTAGTCTGGTCAGAGAGAAAGTGTCATCCGATTTTAGCATGTTATTTTTTTTCTCTCTCTCTCCCTCACTCTCTCACTTTATCACTCTGTCTGTCTCTCTCTCCCTCACTCTCTCACTTTATCACTTTATCACTCTGTCTGTCTCTCTCTCTCTCTCTCCCTCACTCTCTCACTTTATCACTCTGTCTGTCTCTCTCTCCCTCACTCTCTCACTTTATCACTTTATCACTCTGTCTCTCTCTCATGCTCTTTCTTTCTCTCTTCGTGAGGTTTGATGTTCCCTGGAGAAGTCGAGTGAGGTTTTACAAACCTATTGATTCCAGCCATTTGCTCTTGCACTCGAGCGAGAGGCAGAGAGTAACGCCAGCCGTGGCCCGACTGCAGAAGCAAACAGTGCCCACTCCATAAACTCTCCAATACACACACCTCGTTTACGGCCTGCACGGCCTCAGCTAAATGGCTTTTACACATAAAATATGAACAGGACAGGGTGTTCTCCTTGTAATAGCATAGCTTAAGTGGCCTCTTGGAATACTCCATACATCGGATTCTCAGTCCCCCTCTGGGTTTTTTTATTTTTTCTTTCTTTCATTCTTTCTTTCTTTCCTTCCTTACTCTATCCCTTCTGTCTTTCTTTCTATCACTCTCTCCATGCCACATTTTAGACTGGGCACTCAGCATCCTGTAACAGCATCAGCTGGCATGGGCAGAATTGGCTCGCCTCTCTCTCCCTCTTTCTCCCTCTCTCTCTCCCTCTTTCTCCCTCTCTCTCTCTCTCCCTCTCCCTTTCTCTCTGTGCGTTGCCCTGAGCTCTTAGCACAGACCCTGCCTGAGCCTCCTTTAATTGGGGAGAAACAGAGGAGCAGGCTCTCAGTGTGGTGGTTGTGCAGCCATTGGCTTTGTTCACTGGGGCAATTAACCCGTCGGCCTGGATCAGAGCAGACAGAAAGAGCAGGGAGAAAACACAGACGACCCAGAGATGGAACAAGAATGGGAATCAGTAACCTGGTCCTGTGTGTGTGTGTGTGTGAATGTGTGTGTGAGTGTGTGTGTGTGTGTGTGTGTGTGTGTGTGTGTGTCTGTCTATTGAGTGAATGGCACCAGCAATTATACCTCCTCTTGTAAACAATTAGGAATGCAATCTGTCTATGGACAATGGGCTGCCACTCATAGCTAGGAATATGTCACGTGGAGTTAACACACACAATCCATAGTAGTCAGTGTGGCCAGATGATGATACTTTGTGCTGTCAGTGATTCAGTCTCTTCAGATGCATTGTCATATCTCCAGTTTGAACATCTGCTGATTTCTATCACGGCATCAACAGAGGCTGATAATAATTATATAAGCTTAATTTGTATGGCACCTTTCATACACAGAATGCAGTTCAAAGTGCTTTACATTTGGAACATGTAACACGATAATAACGAAGAGTCAATCATTATCAGTCATTCCTCTTCGTTGCTGTGGCCGTTTATGATCCAATCAGAAACATATCAGAAATACAGAGAAGGACATGCAACACAATAATAGACAGGAATCAGTCATTCCTCTTTGTTGCTGTGGCCGATTTGAAGGTGCTTGGTCCTGACCTGGCACAGGTCTGACCCTAGATTAGACAGGTCCAGTTGCCAACTTACAAGACAAGGCTTGGTGTTAGATTGACGGCTGACCAAAACAGGAGGTTTTTTTTTTGGACGTGACATGCATTGAAGTTGATGAAATTGTTTTTTTTTTGTCTCACGTTAGACAGAACATAAAAGGGTGAATGTCACGCCAAATGTGTGACATTTGCTACGTGACATACATTGAAGTCATTTTTTTCTTCTCGCGTAAAAACATAAAAAACGGCAAATGTGTGAGAGTTGTTAACCCTGCGGGTCTGTGTGAGTGTGAGCGTGTGGCCCTCAGCTATTACTGGTCTGGCATGAGTCTGGGCCGAGACCGGCTCCAAACTGGCATGAATCTGGCCTCAGACTGGTGCAGATGTGGCATGATTTTGGTCCTGGGTTGGCATAGGTCTGGCAAGCTTCGGCACTCATGAGTGTGACCCTGGACTGGCACTGATCCGTTCCATATGCACGTGCCACCTGGGCACTCTCCCCTGCCTTCTCACTCGATGGTCCTCCAAAGCACCACGCAGTCCTAATCAGAATCTGAATCTGACTCCAAACCCCCAGGGTGAGTGCCTTTGATATCACTCCGCACAGAGAGAGAGAGAGAGAGAGAGAGAGAGAGAGAGAGAGAGAGAGAGAGAGAGAGAGAGAGAGAGAGAGAGAGAGAGAGAGAGAGAGAGAGAGAGAGAGAGAGAGAGAGATCCTTTTTGACTCTGGGAGCGGCGTAGGTGGCTGTTCTCATTCTAATTTGGGCACCACCTTTTCAGCTGAAAATGCGTTTGCCTCCTCTGCTCCCAGGATGGCATGGCATTCACCGTGTTGCTTCATTTGTCTCTCTTCCCTGCATCTTTTCTTTATTGGTTTTCTTCCCAAGGGAGATGAGGGGGCTTGTTGATTACACTGACGCAGTAGTTTATTAGTTGGGCCTGAGATGCCTCACTGAGAGGTAAGGGGTGAGAGTGTTGATGTGAGTTCAACATTTTTTTTTCTTTTTAAAAAGTAGCGAGAGAGACAAGCAGGCAGCTGTGAAGAACATCAAATGCACTTTGAAAATGAAAATGACATTCCTGGGGAATTCTGGGGTTTGGTGGTTTGGAGAGGCAAGACGAAGGAACGGGAGTTCTATGAGGGTTGGTGTGTTTGTATGGGGCTGTTTGTGTGTGTGTATGTGTGTGTGTGTGTGTGTGTGTGTGTGTGTGTGTGTGTGTGTGTGTGTGTGTGAGAGAGAGAGAGTGTGTGTGTGTGTGTGTGTATGTGGTATGTGTGTGTGCGCATGTGTGTGCATGGTGGCAATCAAGGCCTTATTTACGTGGCTGAGGAAAACTGTCTCACATT
Organism: Alosa alosa; assembly: GCF_017589495.1. Taxonomy (NCBI): domain Eukaryota; kingdom Metazoa; phylum Chordata; class Actinopteri; order Clupeiformes; family Clupeidae; genus Alosa; species Alosa alosa. Next base: position 27,926,497 of record NC_063199.1, read on the forward strand.
GTCACAATAAAGCCTGTACATACTGTACACGCTGCCAATTTGTTCGATGGTCCTATCAGATGGTTTCTGTTTCGTTGTTTAAATGCAGTTTCGTATTTTCCATCCAGCTTGTGTGTGAAAGCCTGATTTTATGAAGAGAAGCCCTTTTAAAAGCTGGGCAGTGTGCCCTAATAGAATGGGTGCTCTGGATCGTATTTCTTGTACTACAGCCTCAGGAGAGTTGTGTGTTTATGAGCGGGAGCGAGGGCCAAACATCCGCGTCCTTATCTGCATGGGTCATCTGTCGGAAGAGCCGAACTGCTGTCCCGCTTGGCCATTAGTCAGGGGGACGGTTGCTAAGCCACGTTGCTCTGTGGTCTGCAGATCCTTGTCACTAACTTTGTCTTTCTCTCTTTCTGTTCTTTGTTTCTCTCAATGCTCCTTCGCTTGGATTGGAATGCTGTCTCGTTCTGTCTCCTGCTTACCTGGTCCATCTCCTCTGCAGGTAAGAAAGTGCACCTGCTATCCCCGATGGGTATTTTTTAAAAAAGCTCCACTCGTGTGTGTGTGTGTGTGTGTGTGTGTGTGTGTGTGTGTGTGTGTCGTATGCTGCAGTGCTGAGTGTGTCGTGAGTGCTGAGGCCTTCAGCAGCAGGGCATTCTGGTGAAGTCAATTGGAAGCCAGAGTTGAAGTGTTGATGTGGCACCATTTCACTTCACACACACACACACACACACACACACACACACACACACATTCCCCCCCGACCCCAGAAACTGAGAAGGGCTCCGTGTTAAATCTCGTTGATGTTGAGAGCTGGTGACAGGGTGCTACTACAGAATGCCAGGCAGTACTCTCTCTCCCTCAAACACCCCTCTTCTCCCCTCACCCACACACATACACACACACACACACACACACACACACACACACACACACACACACACACACACACAGCTCCCCTCCCTGCTTATCATCATCCTCCCCTTCTCTCCCTCTGTCTCTCTCTCTTTCTCGAGAGAGCGGGAGATTTGTGGTGTGCTTCCTCCCGTATGACTTCCTGTCCATAATCTATGTTCCTCTTGAGTCACTGCAGTGTACAGCACACTGGTAGGTGTGAAGCACGTCAGCTCTCGCTCTCGGGTCAGTGGCATGTGAAATCCCACACGCCGCACATGACACACACACACATTCTCACACACACACACACACACACACTCACACACACCACACATACACAGACACCCACGCCACACATTCATGCTTGAAGGGCATTGACAGCTCCCTGTCTAAACACAAACATACTGTAGGAGAGGGCAAGGTGGAGATGTGTGTGTGTGTGTGTGTGTGTTTATGTATGTGAGTGTGTTTGTGTGTATTTGTGCTGCAGATTTACCCCATTCATTTTCCCTCTACTATAGAATTAAAGGAGATGCAGAGACCTTGTGATCATCCAGCAGTGTGTGTGTGTGTGTGTGTGTGTGTGTGTGTGTGTGTGTGTGTGTGTGGTGGCTCCACTGCAGCAGAGTGGTGAGTGCTGAGTGCAGAGGCAGTGCCAGTGAGAGTGAGAAGGGGATGGAGAGATTAATGAGTTCTGCAGGTATGACAACACAGAGCCCCCTACTGTAGACACACGGTAGCTCTCTCTCCTCCCCTCTCCTCTCCTCTCCTATCCTCTCCTCTCCTCTCCTCTCCTCTTCTCCTCTCTCCTATCCTCCCTTTCTCTCCTCTCCTCTCCTCTTGTCTTTATCTCTACTCTTCTCTCATCTCCTCTCCTCTCCTCTCATATCCTCCCCTTTTCTCTCCTCTCCTCTCCTCTCCTATCCTCCCCTTTTCTCTCCTCTCCTCTCCTCTACTCTCCTCTCCTCTCCTATCCTCCCCTTTTCTCTTCTCTCCTCTCCTCTCCTCTCTCCTCTCCTCTTGTCTTTATCTCTACTCTTCTCTCCTCTTTTTTCCTTTCCTCACCACACATGTCCTCTCACCTCTTTTCTCCTCTGCATTCCTCTCTCCTCCTCTCCTCTTCTCTCTCTCTTTCTTTCTTCTCCTTTTGTTTCTTCTCACCTCTTCTCTTCTCTCCTTTCCATCCTTCCGTCCTCACTCCTCATTTCTGCATGATCTTCCCTCCACTCTTCTGTTTGCTTCCAGCTCTCTCTATCTCTCATTCCTCTCCTCTTCTCTTCTCCTCTCCTCTCCTCTTCTCTCTCCTCTCTCCTCTCCTCTCCTCTCCTCTCCTCCTCTCCTCTCCTCTACTCTCCTCTTCTCTTCTCTTCTCTCCTCTCCTCTCCTCTCCTCTCTTCTCCTCTCCTCTCCTCTCCTCTCCTCTCCTCTCCTCTCCTCTCCTCTCTTCTCCTCTCTCCTCTCCTCTCCTCTCCTCTCCTCCCTCTTCTCTTCTCTTCTCCTCTCTCCTCCTCCTCTCCTCTCCTCTTCTCTTCTATCCTCTCCTCTCCTCTCCTCTCCTCTGCCGTGCTCTCCTCTCCTCATCTGATTAGCAGGTCTCCCCTCTGCTAGAGTAATGATAGCAGCCAGCGGGTACAGTGCTGTGCAGTGAATAGCCTCCATCTCCCTCCGTGACACTTAAGCTTAAGACACATGCTAGTCAGTGGCAGACTTTAGCTCCCATAGGTTTCAGCCTCCTTGCTAGCACGCACCAGCCTTCCATCTCTGAAGTCACAAGTTCAAGTCCTGCGCAGGACTGTGCTCACCGGTTACACTAGAATGCATCATAGGCTAAAAGACCTGAGAGACAGCTGCTGCTGTTGCAGCTACAGTAATCTTTCCTCGTTTGGTCCCTCTCTCTCTCTCTTCCTCTCTCTCTTTCTCTCTCTGTGTCCCTCCATCCCCCACCACTCTAGAGTGCTGCTAAGGAATGACTGGGCTCTGATTGGCTGGCAGGGGAGAGCAAAGCCTCTTGCGTCATCAGACCCATGCAGCCCATGGCACTGCCCCCGGTGCTGAGCTCACAGAGAGGGGGAGGGAGAGAAAGAGAGGGAGGGAGAGAGAACGAGGAAGACAGAAGGGAAGGGGGGTGAGGGAGAGGCAAGGAGAGAGGGTGAGAGAAGGGGAAATGGAGAGACTGAGAGAGAGAAAGAGAGAGAGAGAGAGAGAGAGAGAGAGAGAGAGAGCTGGTCCCTGATTGCTTTCTGTAATTTCTGCTGCAGCACTAGAGAACATGCAAACTGGTTGTGGGTTTGTGTGTGTGGACACACACACACACACACACACACATACACACATACACACACACACACATACACACAAGGTTCAAACACCTCTCATCAGGTTCCAATCCTCTACAGCACATGATCACATACTCCAGCGTGTGTGTGTGTGTGTGTGTGTGTGTGTGTGTGTGTGTGTGAACATGGTGTGTCTGAATGAATGTGCCCATGTTCTGTGATAGTGAATTGAAAACAGTGACCACAAGGTGTGAATGCAGGTCAGTTTGCACAAAGAAAGCCTGAAAGCATGGACGGTAGAAGGTGAGAGAAGCAGGGCTTTGTTAGAGTTCAGATATTACTCTCCTCTATTGGAAGGTCAGACACCCACCCCACACACACACACACACACTCTGACACATACACACCTGCAAATCGGGGATGGGCGGGTAGAGTCAGTCACTCTTCCTGGCTGTGATTGACAGCTGGTCATTACGCATGCGGAGCATGCTGCTTGGCTAATCAGACATAGAGGGAGAGCAGATAGCTAACAAACGTTCAGAAAAAGTCCTGTTGGCAAATTTGAGGAAAAGTCGGTAAAGGGGCTATTTCACACAATTTGAGGGTGCTGAATTCAAATATTTTGTTTACCAAGCTCAATTTTGAGTTTTAAGCTTGCTAATTAGCATAATTAGTATAATCCTTTTTGGTCAATTCCATCAGATATCATTGGAATTGCAAAAAAATAAGGCATTAATATACTCTTTATGTATCAGATATGTTGTAGGACAGGACATGAATTACCCCAATGACCCTCAAGTAGCAAATGAAAATAAGCTAAAATTAAAATATAAATTGTAATAATAGCTAAAATGCAATAGCCTATGAAGTTTAGAAACAAAATAGATTCCTTGATAATAAATTGATAGAATAGTAGGTGACTGCTCATTTTTCTGTAGAAAGTATTTTGTCACTAACTATTATGAACAGTTGTTAGTCTTTACAAAGGATTTACACTGTATTTTTTTTTTTTACTGTAAAGGCAACTGTGCTTGCCTAGTTAAAACATCTCACTGGTGCTCTTTCCTATCATTCAAATTCCAGCCATGCAGAATGGAAGAGGTGTGCATGTTTGAGGAGTCCTAAAGAGTGCTATGGAGATTGCATTATTTGCAAAAAATTTAGACAAGATATTCTTTATAGTGCAACAAATAGAAATATTCTCCAGTGCATCATTACTGCATATGATGCTGAAAGGGAAGTGGACCTAGGACAAATCCTCAGCTATGAACTGATTATTGTACTGTAGCTATTGCAGATAGCGATGGTTATTTGTGAAGTGGAAATAAGTCATCCTCACTCAAGTGCTGTCTAGCAATGTGGAATGTCCAGTAGTGATCACTGCAAAAACTGCTCATTCAACACTGTTAATAGATGCTCAAGATCTAGTTATGACACCCATCTGACTACAGCACGATTAAGAAGTAGGCAAGAAACTTTTTTATTGTTATTTGGTATTTGTTATGTGGTAGCAAATCATGTTAACTAACTAACTGTGTAACAAGGAAATAGACCTTGTCAGGGCCAGTGGCACAATGGATAACGCGTCTGACTACAGATCAAAAGATTCTAGGTTCGACTCCTGGCTGGCTCGGCAGCAACTTAAGCCGCCGTGGCCTAATAGTTAGCACTTAGGACTTGTAACCGGCGGCCAGACCAGTAGGCATGGCTGAAGTGCCCTTGAACAAGGCACCTAACCCCTCACTGCTCCCCAAGCGCCGCTGTTGTTGCAGGCTGCTCACTGTGCTGGGATTAGTGTGTGCTTCACCTCTTGTGTGCTGAGTGTATTTCACTAATTCATGGATTGGGAGAAATGCAGAGACCAAATTTCCCTCACGGGAGTAAAAAGAGTATATATACTTATACTTTCTTCTACCTAATGTA
>NC_063199.1:27934074-27944074 GCF_017589495.1 Alosa alosa
CTGCACGACCCTTTGGGTGTGTGTGTGTGTGTGTGTGCACTACCCTTTGGGTGGGTGTGTGGGGGGCAAACGGCCTCCAGAGTCACTGAGCTGTCCCCATGGTTACAGTTGCCATACGTCCTTGTCCTAGAGACATCCACCAATCATGAGAGAGGCGTGTGTGTGTGTGTGTGTGTGTGTGTGTGTGTGTGTCAGAGACCAGTGTGCCATTCTCTAACTAGGAACCTCCTTTCTAGTAAAGCTTCATCTGTGTGTGTGTGTGTGTGTGTGTGTGTGTGTGTGTGTGTGTGTGTGTGTCTGTGTCTGTGTGTGTGTGCGTGTGCGTGTGCATGTGCGTGTGCGTGTGCGTTTGCGTGTGCGTGCATGCTCGCGTGTTTGCATGCGTTAGGTTCCCCAGCATGCTGTTTAGTCCTCGGGTCCTCTTGCGTGTGACAATCAGGCATCAGAATGAAAGCCCCCTGATGTGGCGTAGAACAGATGTCTAGGTCTCCCTGGTGGTACAATACTGCTGTCCTGATTCTCTCTCGCCAATCCTCCCTGACTTCATCATCTGTGCTCCTTTCTATACACACTGTCAAACACACACACACACACATGCGTGAGTGAGTGCATGTGTTTAAAGTGTTCAGCGTGTGTGTGTGTGTGTGTGTGTGTGTGTGTGTATGACTGTATGTCTGTTTGTTTGTGTGCACGTGTGCTAATTTTTTTAGTGTGTGTGTGTGTCTGTGTGTATGACTGTACAGTATGTGTGTTTTTTGTGTGTGCACGTGTGTTAATGTTGTTACTGTGTGTGTGTGTGTGTGTGTGTGTGTGTGTGTGTAAGGAATTGGGAAAACAGAGTGGTGGTGTTTTTGTCCCTTGTAAAAGAGGCAATCAGAGGCTTGGCTGTGCTCCAGATGTGCTTTCATTGCCATTCATTGCTGGGATATTATTCACTGGCAGACGCATCACACGTGGGAGTGTGTGTTTGTGTGTTTGTCTGAGCTCACAGCAGAGGCAGGAAACAGAATCCTCCCCCTTCCTCTCTACCTCTATCTCCCTCTATTTCTCTCTCCTTCTGTTTCTCTTCCTGCTATCCATCACTCTCCCTCCCTTCCTGTTTTCCTTGTTTTTGCCAGGGGTGGACGGTAGGTTAGTAAATTTGCCTGAATTCTTTGCTTAAGTACCTTTTTCGAGTATCTACTGTGCTCATTATTTTGAAGCATACCTTTTGAAGTGATTTTTATAATGCAATAGACTTGGTAGTGGTGACGACAGACAATGACTACAATTCTTCATCCGGACAACCATGGTCATGGTGAAGTTGGAATGAAATTAGGTAATCACTAGACATTCACCACAGAGCGAGATCTTAATGTAATTGAATGTTAAATAAACTACTCACGGCCCCAGCCATGGCGTGGCTGGCTCGGGCGGCTGCACTGTGCGCCGGCGGCCTGGGTTCGGTTCCCGCCCCGTGGTCCTTTCCAGAATCCACCCCGACTCTCTCTCCCACTCACTTCCTGTCATTCTCCACTGTCCTGTCATTAAAGGCATAAAAAGGCCAAACAAATATGCAAAAAAAAAGTGATAAAAATAAATTACTCACAATCATATTATCGTGTTTTGCATTTGACTATGAAAATATAGATTTGTGAATAAAGAATGAACAATTTTGTGAATAAAGAATGAACAATGAGAATGAACAATTTTAATCGCATTATTTCATCAACTTTTATTTTAACCATAGAATAATTTTTGTTGGATGTTAGGAGTTAAAGGTCAAGCCAAGTTGTAGTTACCAACCTGCATATGTCAGTGACACCCTTACAATACATTAAAAAGAAAATACTTTTGAATACTTAAAGGTATACTATGCGGGTTCAGGTATTCAGGTAGCGACTGTAGAGCCCCCTCTAGAGACACAATATATTTATACTTTACTCTGCCATTGTAAATAGCTTACTTCTCGTGGCTTGTCCCCCCTGTACACAATGAAAATGCTTTTGTTGTAGAGGTGCAGGATTAACAACAGGCAAAAACTATCTCAAGACGGACCAGACACTGGATACTGTTCATTAACAAATCCCTTATTGGAGAACTTCCACCTTGCATATCTTCTGGCACTCAGGTCCTCATTTTACCCGCTCAAATAACTATCTTCAGCTTAAAAGTTCCCAGTGTTCGTTCTGAGTTAGGAAAGTCAGCTTTTTGTTTTGAAACCCTGACCACTTGGAACTCAATTTAACGCACATTTAAACTAAATCATTTAGTTTCTTATGGTCAATTCAAATCATTAGTAACAAACCTCCCTGTCCCAGTCTGTAACTGTTTTACCTGATTGTCTGTATTGTATTTTTATCTATTCTTATTTATTTTATCTATTTTTATGGCTGTGATCTCAGTGGTTGCTGTTATTATATTATTGTTTTATGTTGTATCTCGGCTACATTGAAAATGAGGGCTGCCCTCAATTGTACACCCGAGAAGGAAAATAAAGGTTTGAAATGGAATCTCCAAAGAGCTATATCTACTGGCAAGGTAATGTTTCAGGATTCTCGCAAGATGTATTCGGACCGCTGTTTTTGAAGTTGCCTGGCTGGTTTTCTCATTAGCAACTCGCTACATCTATGCTGTATAGCTATGCTAGGTGAACGGTTCCCCTATTACACGTTTGTTTACCATCAAATTGGCCTCGTAAAGGTTATATTAAAGCGATGGTTCGGAGTAATTTCACCCACCAGGAGTTTATTTAAATAACACTTGCCTGATGGATGCTACTATCCCGCTGCGTAGACGTTACTTCCGTGATTTGGGAAAACCCCGTAAAGGTCCTGGCAGGAAGCATGCATAAGGATGTAGATCCAGGAATGCACTAATATTTTGTTTGTAGTACCAGTTTGCAACAATTATTAATTAACACTAAGTTGTAAACACTATATTTTAAAACTGGGTTATACCAAAAAACGTCGCTTCCTGCCAGGACTTTTACGGGCTTTTCCCAAATCACGGAAGTAACGTCGACGTAGCGGTATAGTAGCAGATAGTAGCATCCATTAGGCAAGTGTTATTTAAATAAACTCCTGGTGTATTTACAAACTTTTCAATGCCTCGTTTTATGAGTAAAGAACATACTGTAGAAGTTTTGTACCATTCAGAGCATTATTAGTGGGGTAATTTACGAGATAAAAGTTGGTTCCATTATGCCTGCAGAAAGCCATTAGTTTCTGACAGCGCTCCTCGACCAGGGTTTGACCAAGGGAAAACATGTTCTGGGAGGGTGTTTGGCTCGGGGTCATGGTGCAAAAGACCCTAGGGTAAAATTACGCCGAACCATCGCTTTAAGGTGAACATCCTGGCTTTAACCATTTTTAAAAGCAAGTACTCAGGTGCTTAAATTGAAGTTAACATTTGACTTAGCAACTTTCACTATTGACAAAACATTTTATGCGTCACGTTTCTTAATGGAGGACCCAAAAACGTGGATTTCTCCGAGAAGAACTTTATTGAATCAAAAACTATTAACTGAGTCGTATGTCAGCAAAACACAGGATTCTAGGGTCAAACAAACATCACAAAACAAATCAAAAACCTCAGCAAAACTTACTGGTTACCAGGCACTAACAAAAGACAGAAAAGACGACGATCCAACAGAGAACAAAGGCAGACACAAAACTTATATACAAGACAAGTTACAGACAATGAGGATATAACAGGGCGCAGGTGACAAACATCAAACAGGAGGGCAGGAAGTCCAAATATGGCAAGGGGTGGGGACAGGCAGATAGGACAGGAAAATGGAAACACTAAGCACATGGCAAACCAACAAAGAAAAGGAAGTGCATCTCATGACAAACATAGCACAGGCATCACATGACAAACCAGGAAATACACAAGGGGCAAGAACAGAACACATGACCAGGTAAACATGAACACATGGCACAAGGGAATAAAACACAAACACAAGGTAATACACAGAATGACCACCAGGATGGCCAAAGTCCAGGCAGGTTCTTGACATTATGTAGGAATTGTGTACTTTGTCCACTTCTGGGTTTTGCCTACTCTTTGTAGCAAACCACTACTCTGCTCCTTCTACTAAGCCCCCCCTACCCCCATCCTTGCCCCGCTCCCCATGGTTATACCCATGATGCAACAGCATCATGGGTATAACCATCATGATGCAACAGCAGAAGGGAAGAAGCACTACAGTAAGAAGAGAGGACATGATAAAGACCCAATAATGGGAGAAGGACAGAACAGAGAGAGAAAGAGGGAGAGAGAGAGAGAGAGAGAGAGAGATTTTATTGTGTGGAGGCAGGCAGTAGTGCTTAGTAGAAATAGCTGGTCTGTGTGTTAATATGCAGCCGTGTTGGGCCTTAATAAGCTGCTGGCCTGGGCTGCCATCTCTACTGCTGATGATGCCGCTGCTGCCACTGCCATGTTGTGGAGCGCTGGCCATGAAGTGCTCCTTCAGGAAGATGTCAACAACCTCCACAATGGCACCAGCAGTAATTATCCCCTCTCTCCCAGTGGTTCCCTCCACTCCTCCCCCTCAACACCTCCTCTCGAGTGGACGTGTGTGTGTGTGTGCATCTGTGTGTGTGGGTGTGTGAGTGTGCATTCATGCAATTAAGTTTGCATGTGTTAAAGAGAGAGAAATGTGTGCAGATGTGTATGCATGAGCGTGTGTGTGTGTGTGTGTGTGTGTGTGTGTGTGTGTGTGTGCGATTGCCAGCAGTTTATTGAGGTGAGTGGTGGAGTAAGTGCTCCACTGTTCCACAGCTCCCCATGGCGCCTGCGTCTGTGTTGTTGGAGGACGTGGGAGTCAAGAGCCCGGGAGTGGACTGGACATAAAAACACCAGCACAACCGCAACGTTCGCCAAGCCAACAGTGTTTTTTCATAACCCTTCACATCTGTGTACAATTAACAAATGAATGGCACATTCATCTCGTTTCCATAATTTGGAAAATGTGACCAGACTTTTCCATTGCTTGTTTATTCCTACTCATTCATCAATAAATCCATTCATCTATCAATCTGTCCATTTAGCGCGGGGATGGTCTGTGTCTGGCGTAGGATGGCATGGCAGGGAGAGAGCTCGGCTGAAAGTACAATGTCCTCCTCTGCCTGTTTTGAAGCTTTAGAGCGTCATCTGGTTTGTCTGTGCAGCACTTCTATCTTTAGCCTGTGCTAGGCAGGCTTTATTCTGTTTCCACAGTGGAAGCCTCGAATGCGATGTGTGTGTGTGTGTGTGTGTGTGTGTGTGTGTGTGTGAGAACACAGATGCGTGGTGCATTGAGGAACAGCAGACTCTAATTCATACCAGCCCTCAGGAGCGACTCAGTGCGTCAGAAAGCCCAGCGTAGGTTCACCACGGCGACAGCGGCTCAAAATAATCGCCCCGTCGTGAGAGGTTGTTGTCAGGTGCATCTTTAGCAGCTCCGGCTGTCATGGTGCTTCTTTTTTTCCCCCAGGGCTAGTCAAAACACATTACGGCAGGTATTTCACAGACCTCCCGAGACCCGCCACTGAAGGAAAAAATCACACATCAGGTCTGTGGTTGCTCAGCTGGCATATCACTGACAGGACACACCGAGGCCATGTGTTCGGTTTCTTTTATCTGCGACAGAACCTGATGCTGTTAATTAAGTGTTGGATATCCTCACCACACCAAGTTGCTTTAGATGAAAGTGTTTTTAAAGAAGCCCTATGCAGGTCTGGTTATTCCTATGCTGTTTCTGGGTTTTCGCCTGATTTGGGCTCGCATTTTTCACGACATAGCTCCCCCTGCAGCTTCGGTAGCAAGACAGCTACGCTAAACCCCCACTAGCTAGCGAGCTAGCCATCAAGAAACCAAGCTAAACACATACAGGGCTCACAATAAAACAGTCGAGCAAACACATTGTTCAAGAGACTATCAAACCACATTACAAAAATGAAGTTCACCCAAGGGTAGGCTACTTACAATTTCAACAGCAACAAAGCCAAGTCGGAGTCCGTTTTGCAGTCTTCTTAGAAACTACAATCTGACTACATTTTCAAGGCGCGAATGGATACTTCCGCTGAGTTACATCCGGATGTATTCGGACCGCGACCAGAAAGTTGCATATTCGTTTTTTCCACGGAGAAGCACTAGGGGGAGACAAAGCACCCACCAAACGACCCAAGAAGTGTTGTAGAACCATCAGAACGACTCTCAACCTGCATAATTAAGGTAATTTTTGCTAAAATTGTTGCATAGGGCTTCTTTAAATGTAATGTTTTGAATCACAAGCCAGATGTGGACTCTGAGAGCCCAGACCCATGCCAATGCCTGGCCTGAGTTGGCCTTGGTAGTGGGAGGCCTTGAATAGATTCTTCCTTTGGCTCATTCTGTACTCATCTACCAAGCGTCATGACAGTTGGGCTAGTAGTGTTTGTTAAACCCTTCATGCAGACAGACAGACAAACAGACAGACAGACAGACAGACAGTGTGGCCATCTCTGGTGCGTACAGTGGAGCCCTTGATGATTTGCTGGTCTTTGTGTGTGTGTGTGTGTGTGTGTGTGTGTGTGTGTGTGTGTGTGTGTGTGTGTGTGTGTGTGTGTGTGTGTGCGCGTGCGTGTGTGCGTACGTACAGTGTAGCCTCTGCATTGTAATTATCGGTGACTGCAGCTGATGGTAATGGGGTCACGGAGGACGAGCAGGCATCACTGAAGAGGCTCATTATACGGCAGCCTTGTCAAGACGAGGTCATTAGCGAGCGTGCCGGTGTCGAGGTGACCTTTTACTGGCCGCTAGCGGTGACCTCTGCCCTCCGGCCATCCTGCGCACCTTCTGACGGACGGGAGGAAGGGAGGAAGGGAAGAGAGAGAGAGAGAGAGAGAGAGAGAGAGACTGATGTGTGTGTGTGTGTGTGTGTGTGTGTGCTGTTACAGTCGTGACTACACAGGCTACAAGTCATTGTGTTCAGGCAAACTTTCACACAGAGCTGGGTGTGTGTGTATCCATTGGTGTGTCCACATTTGTGTGTGTGTGTGTGTGTGTGTGTGTGTTGTAAATCTGTGTGAACCCATGTTACTCTTGAAAACTTCTCACTTCTCAAATGACTTGAAGCCACTTACTTTGTCACAGACTTGAAATTGAACCCTTTGTTTGTTAATTAAAATCCAATCAGTTAATGGAGATAGATGTCAACAATACATAAAACCAATATCCTCCAATTCGCAGGCCCTGCAGTCTGCACGATTTAGTTTTCAATTAATGCCTGAGAGTTGGAGAGTTACTTTCCTTCTCTTCCTGCTCCCCCCCTTGATGTAGTGCCTCCTCATTCCGTGCGAGCCAACTTGTCCTGACATGAAAGCTGTTGATTAAACCTCATTAGAAACTGAGCCCATCTTCCAATCGCTACATGTCACCCCTATGCATGGCAAATAACTAATTTGGAAAGAGAACAAAACACCATTAATAAAACAAATAAACTTGAAATATAGTCTCCCGCAGTGCTGGTGCACCTGATTGATCCACCCGAGTCGAAGCCATTACTCTGTGCGATTGGGAAGCTATCGGGTTGCAAAGGGTAATCTGGCTGGTTGGGGATTTCAAACGAGCATCCCTCTTAGAGGTTTCTCACAGGAATCAAGGGAGGAGGGGGAAGGAGAGCACAACTTGACAGGTAATGGAAGCAGAGCCCCTGATGATTTGCTGCTGTGTGTGTGTGTGTGTGTGTGTGTGTGTTGTGTTTGTGTGTGTGTGCATGCATGTGTGCATGTGTGTGTGCATGTGTGTGCGTCTATGTGTCCATGCATGCACACTTATGCCTGTGTGTGGGAGTTGATGTCTATGTTTAGTCTCTTGGACCCGTGCCTTGCTTTCATACATTACACATTTTTACATTTAGTCATCTGGCGGACGCTCTAGTTCACTGACCTAGAGGAGTCGGACTGACCGTGGTGATTCTATTCGCTCTAATGCCCCCTGGGTAACACGACCCATGACTCTGGCATTCCTGGCACCAGCTCCTCTCCAGATGCCCGGCGCATATACTCACCCACAAGGGTGGCCTGACCACGTGGTCATGGGTGTGTGCTCTGCGATGTTGTACCATGTGTTGATGTGTGTGTGTGTGTGTGTGTGTGTGTGTGTGTGTGTGTGTGTGTGTGTGTGTGTGTGTGTGTGTGTGTGTGTGCGTGCACATGTCCTGCTCATTTGTTCGGGTGTGTTTGGCTATGTGTTGGCACGTGCGTTTGCTCAGCGCACAAACCATATTGTCTGTTAATGGGGCAGACTTGGTGCAGGACCATCTGTTTTGAGATCTAGGGGCCATAAGACGTTTAAGTAGCAGAAGATACAGGAAATCGTCCAAAAAGATACGGGAAGTGAAATGAACAGGAGTTCAGATTTATAGGAATATCTCCAAGAATAGCCTGATGGTCTAAAGACTGTTCAGATGCCCACCAAAAAAAAAAACATATTGCTTACATTTCATTTTTGCTTCATTTTGCTCTCTCTTTCTCTCTTTCTGTCTCTCTCACTCTCTTTCATTCTATCTCTTTCTCTTACCCCATTTCATTTTGCTCTCTCTTTCTCTCTTTCTGTCTCTCTCTCTCTTTCATTCTATCTCTTTCTCTTACCCCATTTCATTTTGCTCTCTCTTTCTCTCTTTCTGTCTCTCTCTCTCTTTCATTCTATCTCTTTCTCTTACCCCATTTCATTTTGCTCTCTCTTTCTCTCTTTCTGTCTCTCTCTCTCTTTCATTCTATCTCTTTCTCTTACCCCATTTCATTTTGCTCTCTCTTTCTCTCTTTCTGTCTCTCTCTCTCTTTCTTTCTCTCTCTTTCTCTTACCCATTTCATTTTGCTCTCTCTTTCTCTCTTTCTGTCTCTCTCTCTCTCTTTCATTCTATCTCTTTCTCTTACCCCATTTAATTTTGCTCTCTCTTTCTCTCTTTCTGTCTCTCTCACTCTCTTTCATTCTATCTCTTTCTCTTACCCCATTTCTTTCATTCTTTATCATTCTTTGACACTTTCTCCCCCCACACTCATGCACAAACACAAGAATGAACACACATACATGCAGAGAAACACACTCAGTCGTCTACTAAGCACAAAGCCTCCTGCCTCAAATGACACACAGCCATGTCCACAAGTGGGCTCCCTCTTCGGGTGAGCTATCTCTCATGCCAAGAAGAAGTGTGTGTGTGTGTGTGTGTGTGTGTGTATTCTTGCATGCGTCTGTGTTATAGCTAAAGGTTATGTTGCTCACAACTCTCACTCACATATAACCTTCACACTCTATGAAGTCCATATGGTATCTTCACATCTCCCTCCCTCTCTAAGGACAGCTCAGACTCATTGACAAATTGATGTATAAAATATCACATTTATGTTCCCTAACTGGGCTCAATGTTAACTTTTAAAAGTGGTTGCCAGCTTGGCAAACAGGAATGAGGTTTTGGTTGCCAAAGCCAACCAAATCTGGTTGCCACTTGCCAAGGACAACCGGGCAATGATGAAGTTCTCCTGCACCCAAGATGGAATTTCTTTTGCCAAAGAAGGTGGTGTGAGAAGGCACATGAGGTGTGTGGGGACTGGGGGGGGCATTGCTGCTACTGGACTTTCCTCGGGCAATGTTCCATAATAGGGACTTTTATTTTCTGCTTCACTGTAGGGAACAAGCAGTGTTGGGGGGTAGTCATGTGTGTGTGTGTGTGTGTGTGTGAAGATAAAAATAGTGTCCTTTTAAAAGCTGTGGGTTGTTTTGGGGGGTGTGGGGTGGATGGAGAAGTAGAGGTGGAGAAGGGGGGTGATGCAGTGAAGTGGGGTGGAGTGGGGTACACTACACGCTGAGAGCTGAGCTCAAGAAGCAGTGACTGTACAGTAGCCTCTGTTTTTCCCAGAATCCCGGCCTAGTGGTAAAAATTGATAGATTGCTCTGGAAAAAGCAGAAAAATTGATGTCCAGATTGCTCTGGAAAAAAGACTGCCCACTGGAGCAGTGGGGAACCATTGGCCCTAGAGGGAGGCAGACCCTCCGCT
>NC_063199.1:27949074-27954074 GCF_017589495.1 Alosa alosa
TCCCTGCAAAGGCTTGGGCTTTAGGGCCCCCTGACGCCTTGGGCCCCTGGGCCTGGGCCCGGTAAGCCCGGCAGTAATCCATCCCTGTCTCAGGGGCTAGTTGGTCATGCACAGTGATGGCTCTGCGCTCCGCTCCGTACTGGAACAGAGTGAGTGATCGAGGCCACTGGGCCGCGGTCGGTAGCCCAGAATTCAGGAGTGTTCCGGAGCGTTCAGGAGATTGCCAGGAGTGTTCCGGAGCGTTCAGGAGATTGCCGCTCCGCTTGTCTCCGCCCCTCGCCTCTGCACCTTCCCCCGATCGATGGGCTCAGATAAGAGCTCCCAGCTGGAGGCCCCCGTTTGCTTTCATCTGTCTCCTTCACGGGGCGTCCTCGGAACTGCCTGAGTAAAATACATCCAGCTGCAAAGATCACACACACACACACACACACACACACACACACACACACACACACACACACACACACACACACACACACACCAGTGAGGAGCCTCACGGCTGGGATCAGATGGCTGCTTCAGGTGATGTACCTGTTGGACTTACGCATGGATGGTCCTCCCCAGGTGTTTGAAGTGAGCTCCACAGGTTTCCTCATCCAGAAGGTTGCTGGAGATTTTTGTGTTACAGTTGAAAAATATAATCCGCTGTTGGATCCATCCAGGTCAATGAACTATAGGTTATGTAGCCACTAGGTTTAGTTTTCATTTGGTTATTTGCTCTGAGTTTTGCTGGATTTATAGGAATTTCTCAAACGGACAGAAATCTTAAACCGATTCCACCCACATTTACACCAAATTCCACTCCAAATTTGTCCTCTTGTATTTGTTTATAAAATGAATAGTTTGATGCGGTTGGAAAACGTTGTTTTCTTACATGTGCAAATGTGAAATGCTCTATATGCATGTCTGTATGCTAGCTAAATGGTTAATTCAGTCTGCAGTGAAGAGTGTTTAGTGGAGGGTTAGTCTTGGCCTGCTTCGGGAGCAGTCTGTTCGAATTAGCTGACAGCTGCAGGGCCTGCCTCTCTTGTTCTCTGTGTGTGTGTGTGTGTGTGTGTGTGTGTGCGTGTGCACACTGACTCCGTAATGATCTCTGGCCAGGCTAAGGACCTCATTAGCAAAACGATGCTGGCACTTTGGGCGTCACACGGTGCCTTCTCGAAAAGTTTCTCGTAGCATGTAGTTTTTGAAAAACAAAAAATTATGTTGATTGCTCATGCTACCAGTGGGTGCTTGTAGATTTGTAACTGATGCACCCACACAAACCCTGTTGAAGTCACAGTGTCAGAGATTTTTTTTGCTAACTGAACGCAGGCTCCTCTGGTATGTCTTAGAGGCACTCGGTGTCTGTGAATAATGTGAGTTTAAATGGGTCTCAAGTGGTCATTGCTCAGCAAAATGGCAGCAGTGCGAATTCATCAGCTGTGACTCAGAACCTTGCAGGTACATTCCCCATTCCCAATGCGGCTGTTCAAAACGGCTTTTCAGCAGACATCAATTTAGCGTATTAACGAATGCTCGTCACTCGCTCCGAAAGTACAGTAAACTCCAATGCGTGTCCCCCTGACACACAAGAAGCGTGATTCTAGCAAACAAACACTGCTTCATAAGGTAGTGCTTTGGAATAGCATTTTATACCGTAGGGGTGACTCAGGATGAGGTGTGGAGCAGGTTGTTCGTTTAGACACAGAAATCATTAGAGGTGTTGAAGGCTGCGTCAGAGATGTGGGTGGGCAGGCTACTGGATGGGGGATTGGTGGTGAGGTCATGGGGTCTCGTCCGCCCCTGTGACCTTTCTTGGTCACTGGGTTTGAAGCATTATGGTGGTGAAGTTTGAGGCTGCAGGGCTTTGGATGGTATTGACCATAGAGGAGGGGGGGGCAGGAGAGGGGATCAATTGAAGGAATCACACTGTTTCTGTGTGTGTGTGTGTGTGTGTGTGTGTGTGTGTGTGTGTGTGTGGCATGTGTGCGTGCGTGCGTGCGTGCGTGCGTGCGTGTGTACGTGTGTACGTGTGTACGTCAGTGTGTCTGTCCTGTACAGAAATCACATCTCACTGAGGCCTACAGTATATAAAAAGATTTGGGCTTCAGTGACCTGGGGTGAATCAGTCTGCCTCACTCTGTTTCTGTCAGAAAGAATTTATCAGTAAACAAACAGTTAGTGACTCAGTTTCGGATTCCCAAAAGCTTGTTGATGTTTCAGCTCAACGGGCAATCAAATCCCTCCACTCACCTTACTGATTGGCTAAAATTGTTTATGGCTCAATCCATGCCACTGCGTTTGTTTCCCATGTTACAGAGCCAGGACTATGTACCAACACCAACATTTGTTTATTTTAGTGAACACTGAATTATTTACAGTCAAATTATTTGGATTGCTCAGCTACCAGTTGATGCTGCATCCACACAGACCCTGTTGAAGTCACTGTGTCAGAGACATTAGAAATGTTTGCAAACTGAATGAAAGTCCCTTTGGTATGGCTCAGTCTATCTCTGTGAGTCACTGTGTCAATAATGTGAGTTTAAAATGAGTCACCATGGTCATCATGAGAAGCAATTCACCGAATCTGCCAAAAAATGTATGGGACTCACAGACTGCACCTTTATCCCAATGGTGATATTTACAGTGTTGCCTTTATGGCTACGTTGATTTTTCATTACTTTTATCGTCAGAAAGGGTAAACAATCATTTAGTAAAGTTCAGGCTGTAATGTCACTGTCAGAAAAGATTCAATAGTGTGAGTGAGTGGACTGAGAAATTGAATAACAGTGTCTAGTCTCTCTGGTCCCATGTGTTGGCATTTTGGGCCAAGATCTAACTTTTTGAACACAATCATGAAATACCACACTCACGGCTTGATGTGAGTTCTGTGCAATATTTATATTAGTACCTCAGGCCCCTGACTATGTTTTTTTTTTAGGTGAAATTAGTAAAGTATGGCTTAGTCTGGGGTTTGGTTATGTACAGTATGTAGTCAAGATTATCAGAAGTTATCTGAGATATCTGTAGCCATGCAGTAGTGTCTGACGGATTAAGAGAAGTGTGTGTAGTCAGGGTTGCATAAGGTTACATAGGTTTCTTAGGTGGATGTGTGGGTGGAGGAGGGGTGATGGGTAGGTGTGTGTGTGTGTGTGTGTGTGTGTGTGTGTGTGTGTGTGTGTGTGTGTTGTGGGTGATGGGGTCATGCTGCAGAAGCAGAGGAAGAGACTGATCTCACACCTGCAGCTGTAATCTCCGCCAGGGTTCAGGCGCGGCTCTGCACTGATCCCCCCCTCACCTACTGACAGAAGGGCGTCGTTTGAAGCCCAGCTCAAAGAGATCAGATCCAGCCCCCCTGGAGCCCCAGAGCCTCCCCACCCACCCAACCCCAGCCTCCCTGAACCCCAAGGGGAGGAGCACACCCAGGTGAAACCTGACAGGGGCAGGAGCTCTTTTATTACGGGTGATTAGCAGGAAGGGAAAGAGGCTATGCCACCGCCAAGGTCAAAGAGGGGATATTTGCAAGGAAGGGGAGGGAGAGACAGAGAGCGAGTGTGTGTATGTGTGTGTGTGTGTGTGTGTGTGTGTGTGTGTGTGTGTGTGTGTGTGTGTGTGTGTGTGTGTGAAAGGTAGACAGAGAATGTCTCTGTGTGTGTGTGTGTGTGTGTGTGTGTGTGTGTGTGTGTTTTGAGACAGTGTGTGGTAGTTTGTTTCCGAGACTGTGTGTGCGTGTGAATGTGAAAGAGACTGTGTAGGTGTTTGTATGTGTGTGTGTGTGTCTGTGTGTGTGTGTGTCAGTGTGAAAGAGACTTGGTGAGTGAATGTGTGGGTGTTTGTACGTGTGCTTCATGTAAGAATGAAGTCTTTGACAGTGATTTGTTTGTGCCCTTCAATACTCCTTGCCCGTCTGCATCACCGCTGAAATGATTTCACAAAAGCTGCTGGATCCCTGACAGTCTATAACAGTCCCCCACTTCCACTGCCTCCCTTAATGGGCTCTCTTAATGGTTAACATGTCAGACAGCAGGGCTAAACTAAGATTTGCTCATAAGGCTATGATAGGTTAGGTTATTATATAACTCCAGGCTTTCTCCAGTCAGCTGCACAACAAATATTTTCCTCCATCCTTCTCTGAAACATAAAGCCAGAGGCGACTGGGAGCCTACACGGCTTTGATTGACAGCTCGTTGTTTGTTTTTTCCTGGCACTCGGTGGCAAATATTTATTCTGGACGTATTTACTGTTGTCGTTTGTTTATTTATCTATGTACAGCAGGCAGTGACCTGTTGATGATTATCTCCATACTAATGGACACTCAGACCCCACACACACACACACCCCTGCATCCTCGCCAGCTTCTGTATGTGTTGACACTCCAGAGCCTGAAGGATTTCATTTTATTCATTAGTTAATTATCAGTAGCTTGACATTTGAATAATACTCTCTGTCTCTCTCTCTCTCTCTGCCTTTCTCTGTCTCCTCTTTTTGCGCTTTACACCTCCCTGTCTCCTCATGTGTTTTCTATCTTTCTCTCCCTCTCTCTAACTCTTTTCTCACTCTCTCTCTCTCTCTCTCTCACTCTCTCTCTCTTTCAATTTATCCATCATTCTGCATGGCTGTCAGAGCAACACACCGCCAGACAGACACACTTTCTCTCCACTCACTCGACTCATTTTCCCCTCTTCTCTCCTTTCTGTCTCAGCCTTCATAAATGCAAGAAATGGAGTTGGCCAATGAGGTGGGGTGGCTGGGCTGGGTCAGTAATGACCTCAATTTCTTTTGCTTTTTTTTTTGTATTCCCTCTGAAGAATTGTGCTTTGTTGTTGCACATCTCCTCGCCTTGTCTGACACTTTTATTTCTTTCTCATGGATGCCTAACACATTTGCTTCCCGGCCTGTCATTTTTCTGATGTATGAAGTCTCTCTCTCTCTCTCTCTCTCTCTCTCGGTGTCTGCCTGAGGTAATTATGCAGGCATGAAATATACATTATGTTACGCAACCCCACTGAAGTCGCACT
>NC_063199.1:27981574-27994074 GCF_017589495.1 Alosa alosa
TCTGTGTGCACACAACAGGCTGTGCTAGTGTCACGGTCCTGTGTGTGTGTGTGTGTGTGTGTGTGTGCTTGTTTATGCATGTGTTGATGTCACAGGTCTGTCTGTATGTCTCTCTCCCTGTGTGTGTGTGTGTGTGTGTGTGTGTGTTTGTTTATGTACATGTGTTGATGTCCCAAGTCTGCCTGTATGTCTCTCTATGTATGTGTGTGTGTCTGTCTTGTGTGTGTGTGTATATGTATGTGTGTGTGTGTGTGTGTGTGTGTGTGTGTGTGTGTGTGTGTGTGTGTGTGTGTGTGTGTGTGTGTTTGTGCTACTGTGCTTCTTTGCTAATTTATCCCAGTGAGCAGACAAGTGTTGTGAGAGGCTGATGAGAGGGACACGATGGCTTTGATAGTGTTAATGCAGCATGACTAGTACTGCGCTGTAGCCTTTTAAGCGCGCTACATTACCATGCAGCTAATGGATCGCTCTTCCTCTCTTACATAAACAAAGCAATGTCCTTTTGCATTAATAAACAGTTGTTAAAGTCACAGCCTTCAATAATAGTATTAAACGGGTGGTGATGGTGGTACATATTTATGTGTATAATTTGGATGATGTTAAAGTGGCATGGCCATGTTATTTGTTGTTCAGGAATATGTGATTTATTTGACACATAAAATGCGTAGCTGTGTACTCGCAAAAAGTGCACAATGTGATTTATTATACACACTTGTGGATTATGGATGTTAGGCCTTAAATCATCCCTCTGCCGAGTTTAGCCGAACACATGCAGATATCACAGTGGGTTAGCAGAAGTTTGTCTGTGAAAACATCACGCTCGCAAATCACTTTGGACTCCCCCGCTAATTTGTATTGCACTGACAGGTAATTGCCCGGGCTAAGCTCCCTTTATCTGCAAATGAATCATGCCATCGTGCACGGCAGACGCGCCAGGCTGGGAGAGGTGCTGTGCGGGCCTGTCATCTTTCTTCAGATGCTGTCCAGCGCTGATCCAAAAGTGTTTTCCTATGCAAATGATCCCGGGGCTGTAAAGGATGCTCAAAAGTAGCCTGGCGTTGTAGTTGACTTAATGTAGTGTAGTCAGTGAGCTGGGACAGTCTAAAACTGCAGTCCAAGAAAAAAACGAAACAAAAAGAAACAATGTTCTTTGGAAAACGTGTATAGAAACTTGCATTGTCTTTTGGAAATGACTAAACATTGTGACTAGTTTATAGTTTAGTTTGGAGATCAGTGTTTGGTTTACTGCTAATGGTGTCTTTTAGCATTTTACGAATACCTGGAAGGTATACTTATCACATTTGTATGCAAAGCTCCCAAACCATCTTTTCATAGTTTCCCTTAGAGAAGAAGACACCTTCCTATGTCTGCCCTGACTAAATCCATATTCATGGCATTGATTGTACCATGTGGAGGTGGGGCAAACCACCACAGCGTAGCTTTGTAGAATCCCATCCTAGCTAAACACCTACCCAGTGGTGAAAGTGAAGCTAACCGTGATGCCTGCAGGTTCTTTGTTTTTACGAGCGGAGCAGGTTTTATGGCTGGGAGTCAAGCCCCGGGGCCAATTGCAGGTTGTGGGCAGATTGCTGGTTGTTGGATGCTGAGATAAAAAGGGGGCCAGGTCAGGGCAGGGTGTGGGGCGTGAGCTGATGATGGAGGATGGAGGGCCATTGGAGTGGAGTGGCCCCCCGGATTCAATTTGCCCGTGCAGGAGAGAGATGCTCGCACATGCCAGGGAGAAATACGGCCAGCCGGCAGACCGGTCATCAGGCTGCAGGCCCACCATGGAGAAGAGAGCGAGAGACAGAGAGAGAGAGAGAGAGAAGAGGGGGGGCAGAGAGAGAGGACTGGGAGAGAGAAGAGGGAAGATAAGAGGGAGAGAGAGGCATAACACGCCTTTATTAGAACAGTTTGGGGTATTTAAATATTACAAAATAAAACCATCGACAAGTGTTGAATAAAATTCATACAAAGCACAATTCAGCACAAACTTTCATGTTTTAAAAACAACTTGCCCAAGAGAGAGAGAGAAGAGAGAGAGAGAAGAGAGAACATGCAGAGATTCTGTTCATGTGCGTGTTCAACCACGCTCAACCTGTTCAACCACATGGAGATTTTGTTCATGTGTTAAACATTCTGTTCGTTCACACATATAACGTCAGTAAATATAATGTCAGCATGTCAGCATCATATCTGAATCACCCGAAGGGTCGGACCTCCGTTTGACAAAGCGCTGCATATGGACCTTTCAAGAGAGTTCCATTATCAGAATCATAGTTGGCCCCACAAGACTTCCGTTTTAACATTCCATATGTTATCTTAATGCAGAGGAAGTAGATTGGGGCCCAAATAGAACGTTCAAGCATTGTTTTTGTTTACCTTGTTGAAAGGGTCCATACTGCAGAGGACGTGTCTGGAAGCAGCCTCTGTCTCTCCTCTGTTGCTCCTCCCTCCACACCTCTGTCCTTGTAGCCAGGCTGAGGGCCTGGTGAGTGGACTGGTGACTGAGCGGTGATCGTAAACAACCAGGAGAGATGCTGCACCATTCTAGTGTGTGTGTGTGTGTGCGTGTGTGCATGTGTGTGTTTGTTTGTACTTGTGTGTATCTTTGTGATTTGGTTTGTGTATGTACTGTATGTGTGTGTGTGTGTGTGTGCGTGTTTTATGTTTGTGTTTGTTTATTTCTGTCATTGTGTGTGTGGTGTGTGTGTGTGTGTGTGTGTGTGTGTGTGCAGAGAATAGCCTCTCAGTACTGTTCTCATTTACCATTATATACAAAGATGTCTATCAAAAAAAAAATATCTGAAAGTTTTTCAGCTTCTCTCCAGGCCTCTTAGCCTGACAAGCCAGACCCACATTAAAATGTAGGGTCTGGGCACTCACCGTTCGCAGTGCTCAGTCCGAGGGGCGGGATAATCGGTTGTCTTTCAAATTCCCTCTGCACTAATAGGACAGCTGAGTCCCATGCGTTTTCCCACCAGCGAGCTTAGTTGGCTAATTCAAACTTTTGCCAACTTAAAACAAGCTTAACTTGTGTCACACTGTTGGCCAAAAGCAACATCCATCTTCTTTGTTTTCAAGTAGCAGGGGATTCAAGCCAAACCGTTGCAACTCTGCCATCAATCATTATGTTAAGCCCGCCTAACGACTCTATACACGATTTGATTGGCCTGATAGAAGTTTAATTTTTACGGAGAGTTGCTAGACTAGACCTGGAAGCAAATGTAATTTGCTGCCGCTAGGGTGCGTCTAGATTTCTAGGCTACAGGCCTCTATCCTCCCGCTGAATCTCTCTGGAAATATGACACCTTCTCGGTCAGCAACCGTCTGTTGCCTCTGAAGGCTGTGTGTCTCTGCTCCCTTGGATTTAGTCTTAAAATGTTACAGGCATGGGTTGTGCTGTGGCGCAACCGGTTACAACGCCCGTGCCATATTCCGGTTCACGCGCCAACGGGGAGTCCGACCCCGATCCCACCCCATCTCTCTCTCCCACTCGCTTCCTGTTGCTCTCTCCACTGTCCTGTCAGATGAAAGTCCACCCCAAAAAAAAAAAAAAAAAAAAAAAAAGCATTTTTGGCAGGTTGGCGGATGGTGTCTCCTTTTAGGTTGGCCACAGGGAACAGGCTTCTGTGTTTATATTAGTCAATAGTTATTTTGCAGTTAATGCATTTATTTGGTTGTTTGTCTGTTTGTTTCTTTGTTTACCTGTTGAGGAGAAAACATTTTTTGGTGCATTTTCATGGTGAAATTTGAAATTGTCTTTACTCGTTTTTAGTTACTAAATTCTCCTGCCTTCCTGTTACCCCACCCCCATCCCCATTTTCAGATATTTGGTTTTAGAGCACGTTTCTGGCGGGGAGCTCTTCGACTACCTGGTAAAAAAGGGCAGGTTAACCCCTAAGGAGGCCAGGAAGTTCTTCCGACAGATCATCTCAGCGCTGGACTTCTGTCACAGTCACTCCATATGGTGAGTCCGCTTCTCTCTATGTGTGTGTGTGTGTGAGTGAGGGGTGATTTACAGGCCCTGTACTAATTCCGAGGCTTATTAGTTTCATCCACTATCCTTCCCCTTGCTGTGTGAAGCCAAAATGTTTTGTCTCGAGAGTGCGTCCCCCAACCCCCCCCCCCCACAGAACACACCTGACCCCCAACCCCCAACCCCCTTACCCACAGAACACACCCTGACCCCCCCAGCACTCAGCACAGGCTCTCACAGTACTGGGGACGTTGATGGAAAACTAGCGTGGACACTCTCCATCTGCTAGCGCCTCTAACATATTCATACCCAGGGGCTTTCAATTACAGCCACATCAAGATACCAGGAGAAAGTCTTCCCTGAGACTACTCTCACTCTCCTCCTCTCCCACTCTTCCTCTCTCTCTCTCTCTCTCTCAATTCAATTCTTTCTCTCTTTCTCTATCCCTTCCCATCTCTCTCTCTCTCTCCCTCTTTTTCTCTCTCTCACAATTCAAATAAATTCTTTCTCTCTTTCTCTCCCTTTCCATCTCTTCTCTCTCTCTCTCACTTCTTCTTCTCTTTCCCCCCCACTGTTCCACTCACTCTCTCCCTCTGGCTCCTCTTCACTGTCGCTAGCCAAAGTCCTCTTCTCACACAAAATGTTTGACTAAAGTTGCAGCCTGATCCGTGTAGCACTAACTGTTCCATCAACTTTGAGCCAAAGGTTCCCAGGCAGTAAGTGATCTCAGAGCCTTTACAAGAGAGGAATTATTGCTACACAGTTGTTGCATAATACATTTCATTTTGCAGTCTCAGGGTAAAAGTGAAATGAGGGAAATTGATCCTAACACAAGAGCGATGTAAATGATTATTTTTGACCTCTTTCCTTTCCCAAGGAATAACTCTAATCAATTACCATGGTCCTGTAGCTCATAATCATAATCTGGCCGCTATTGCTTTGATGAAGAAATTAATTATGTTGCATTAGTGTGATTATCTAACTGACATTTGTCTGTGTTTGCAGTTTCTGCGTAGGATGGATTTGTCTGTTTTAAATGTTCAGGGAGGAATTCATTTTGTGCTTGCACAACAACAGCATGCATCATGCCTAAGTGTTGACTTTTGAGTGCCTGTGGTTGTTCTGTAAGAGATCTTTTAGTTTGTGTGTGTGTGTGTGTGTGTGTGTGTGTGTGTGTGTGTGTGTGTGTGTGTGTGTGTGTGTGTGTGTGTGTGTGTGTGTGTGTGTGTGTGTGTGTATGTGTGTATGTGTGTGTGTATGTCACATTCCATAGACATGCTTGTCAAATTGTGTATCACTGATGTTTTTGTCCCTCCATTTTGGGTAGGGCTACAGTACAAGTGCTCCATCGAAATGCTCTCCACAGGGGTATGGCTCTACCTCTGCGTTTAGGACACATTTACACATAGCCTGGCATTTAGAGAAACGAATATTTCCCTCCCTCCGTTTTCAATAATAACATCGTGCACACATTGTTTTCAAAAAACTTGTCATTTACATCAACCCGCATAAATACGCTGTCGAGCGCCATAATAACTATGCCAAACCTATGGAATGGCAGTGTAGGGAAAGGAATAAAGCCATGCTGGCCAATCAAAATCCTCAGAATCGACACCAACGACTAACACGAGCAGTAAAAATGCTGACCTCCGTGTGATCCTTCGCCTCTGCTCCTCCATGTAGAGCAGTTGTTGCAAATGCAAACAGGCCAGAAGCGTTTGCACAAAAGTAAAAATTAGTAGCACCTTAACAGCATCCATAATAATCCTGATCAGTAGCCAAAGAAACTGTAAACATCAGGCTCACATGGCGTTAAGGATTTTCTGGCGCATAATGTGGCGTTTAAGAAGCTAAAAACGCCGTTTTATCCCTGTTGACCGCGGCAGCACATAACCGGGCGTTATCAGAAATCTCCACTTTGGCGGAGGTTTTAGAAATAATCGTTTTCTGCAATAAAAGCGGGGTTTTGAGGTGTAAACGAGGCCAAACCGCAAAGGAAATATCTGCGTTTTCCCTTCGTGCTTGCGGGGTCTTAGAGGTAAATGGAAGGGTTCCTCCACAAGCCACGCCAGTACTGAAGAATGCCATTACAGATACTGTACATCACTCCCTGCTCTGTGTTCTCAGGAGATTTCTTACTGTGTGTCTGATATCTGTGTGACCGCGATCAGCTGTGTGTTTCATTGCTTCAGCATGGGAGGTTGGAGAGGGGTCTCCACACTAGTGTGTGTGTGTGTGTGTGTGTGTGTGTGTGTGTGTGTTTGTGTGTGTGTATGTCACATTCCATAGACATGCTTGTCAAATTGTGTATCACTGATGTTTTTTTGTCCCTCCATTTTGGGTAGGGCTACAGTACAAGTGCTCCATCGAAATGCTCTCACAGGGTATGGCTCTACCTCTGCGTTTAGGACACATTTACACATAGCCTGGCATTTAGAGAAACGAATATTTCCCTCCCTCCTTTTCAATAATAACATCGCACACATTGTTTTCAAAAAACTTGTCATTTACATCAACCCCATAAATACGCTTGTCGAAAGCCATAATAACTATGCCAAACCTATGGAATGGCAGTGTAGGGAAAGGAATAAAGCCATGCTGGCCAATCAAAATCCTCAGAATCATTAACAACCACTAACACGAGCAGTAAAATGCTGACCTCCCGTGATCCTTCGCTTCTGCTCCTCCATGTAGAGCAGTTGTTGCAAATGCAAACAGGCCAGAAGCGCTTGCACAAAAAAGTAAAAATTAGTAGCACCTTAACAGCATCCATAATAATCCTGATCAGTAGCCAAAGAAACTGTAAACATCAGGCTTCACATGACGCTAAGGATTTTCTGGCGATAATGTGACGCTTAAGAGCTAAAACGCCGCTTATCCCTGTTGACACGGCAGCACATAACCGGGCGCTATCAGAAATCTCCACTTTGGCCGGAGGTTTTAGAAATAATCGCTTTCTGCAATAAAAAACGGGTTTTGGTGTAAACGAGAGGCCAAACCGCAAGGAAATATCTGCGTTTTCCCTTCGTGTAAACGGGGTCTTAGAGGTAAATGGAAGGGTTCCTCCACAAGCCACGCAGTACTGAAGAATGCCATTACAGATACTGTACATCACTCCCTGCTCTGTGTTCTCAGGAGATTTCTTACTGTGTGTCTGATATCTGTGTGACACGATCAGCTGTGTGTTTCATTGCTTCAGCATGGGAGGTTGGAGAGAGAGGGTCTCCCACACTAGTGTGTGTGTGTGTGTGTGTGTGTGTGTGTGTGTGTGTGGCCTCCTGAGGGAGTATACAATACATTATCAGACTCTATCTGTTTGAAGATCCAAGATGATGCTTATTACAGAAGGAGTTCCTCTATTTTTTATGGAGTGCAAGACCTCTGTGCTAACAAGCATACATACACACACACACACACACACACACACACACACACACACACACACACACACACACACACACTGAAGGAAGCACCAGTACAAACACGTCTCATTGAGACACAGACTATGGTACTTCTCAAACTCTGTCTTCATCTTTCTCCCTCTTCTTCTCCTGCCCCATAACACACACACACACACACACACACACACACACACACACACACACACACACCCACACTCAAACTCTGTCTTCCTTTTCTCCCTCTTCTTCTCCTGCCCCATAACACACACGTGGATCCATGTATGTGTGAAATCAGTGTACATGCTGGCGAGACTTCCAGCACTACACTCCAGTTATGCTTACCTTACTATCTCTGCTCTTTTTCATTTATGCACTTCCCTTTTCTCTCTCTCTCTTTTTCATTCATGCACTTCCCTTTTCTCTCTCTCTCTCTCTCTCTCTTTTTCATTCATGCACTTCCCTTTTCTCTCTCTCTCTTTTTCATTCATGCACTTCCCTTTTCTCTCTCTCTCTTTTTCATTCATGCACTTCCTTTTCTCTCTCTCATCTTTTCATGCACTTCCTTTTTCTCTCTCTCTCTCTCTCTCTTTTTCATTCATGCACTTCCCTTTTCTCTCTCTATCTCTCTCTTTCACTCTCTCTCCCTCTGTCTGACTTCCCACTGGGCCAGCATTGGTGTCTGACGGTTGAATGGGGGGGTGGGTTCCGCTGACGTGTGTGTGTGTGTGTGTGTGTGTGTTTGTTTGTGTGCGGTGTGTTTTTCCGCTGACGTGTGTGTGTGTGTGTGTGTTTGTTTGTTTGTGCGGTGTGTTTTTCCGCTGGTGTGTGTGTGTGTGTGTGTGTGTGTGTGTGTGTGTGTGTGTTTGTTTGTGTGCGGTGTGTTTTTCCGGCTCGTCCTCTCTTGTCTCCGGGGCGACACACAGACAGACACATCAGCGGCAGCAGCACTCCCTCTCAGCACCGGGCGCCGGGCAGGGGGGACCAACCCCCGGGGGGGCCCTGGGCCCACGCCGCCACGCCACCGCCATCGCCACGCCACGCCGGCCTTGCCGGCTGACTGACAGACACCGTTAGCCATGTGGCGCCGCCATGCCGCGCCGAAGTGGAGAAGTCGTGCTGGCACGATCAGAGCTGCACCAAATGCATCCCATCGATCATGTGTTGCGTTTTCCCTCTGAGGCAGGTGCCTGCTGATGGAGATGGAGGTCTGGATGAAGCATAGAGAGAGAGAGAGAGAGAGAGAGAGAGAGAGAGAGAGAGAGAGAGAGAGAGAGAGACTGAGACTGGGGGGAAAGGAAAGGCTTAGCTGTTGGAATGCACAGTAAAATCACAAGTGTAAAATCTGAGGTGTTAAACCTTTGAGTTAAATTTAACATTGTAAGGTTTGAAATACCTTGAATTACCTTTTGATCTGAAGCGAGTAAGAAGTTCTACACACTCAACTGTTGTTAGAGTAGTTTTAACACTTAATCGAATGGGTCCATCCATATAAACCCAGAGTAATATTAATTACGAAGAATGGGGCGGAGTTTGGAAATGTTACGGAGGTGGTAGAATGAGGTCTTGCAGAGGTGATTTATATGGGCTTCAAAAGTGAGTTGGGAGTCCATTTTTACACCAAGATTTGTGACTGTTGATGAGAGGGGGATGTTGGAGCCAGAAAAGGTGATGCTGGTTATGGATGATGATTTGGTCTGGTGAGGAGTGCCAGTGAGGAGTGCCATCAGTATGGCTTCAGTTTTGGAGCTGTTTAGTTGGAGGAAGTTGTGCTCCATCCATACCTTTATCTCCTCCAGACAGGTGGTGAGTTTTGATGGGGATGACTGTGAGGATGGGGTTGCAGCTGTGGCATTTACATAGAGCTGTGTGTCCTCAGAATACTGTAGCAGTGAAATGAAATTTTGTGACGGCTGATGATTTGGCCAAGGGGGGTGAGGTAGAGGATGAAGATGATCAACTCTTTAAGAGTTAACTGAACATTTTACTGTGTAGTGAATGTATTGAATGAGGATAATCAAGCTCAAGGGTCAAAAACTGAGATTGATATGTGGATAAGAGGATGGAGGTCTGAATGGCAAGGAGCTGAGAACAGGGGATGGAGTAGAGAGAGAGAGAGAGAGAGAGAGAGAGAGAGAATATTGGAAAGAAAAAACTAAAAATCAAAGTAGATTACAATGCTATCTGGCCCTAAACCGAGAATATAAATTAGCAGAATATCTTAATACTGTCAGAGATAGGAAACAGAGACTGACCCTTACCAAGTACAGGCTAAGTGACCACAAATTGGAAATTGAAAAAGGAAGACTCAGAAAATCATGGCAACCAAAAGAACACAGAATATGTGGTTACTGCATGACAGGTGAGGTCGAGACAGAGATGCACTTCCTCCTACAATGTACATCCTTCGATCAAACAAGAAACCTTTTCTTCAACAAATTTAACTCAGAAATTCCTAATTTTAATGAACTTAATGACATATCAAAATTAAAGATACTATTAGGAGAAGGAGATAAAGCATATCTTGCTGCCCAGTATGTATCAACATGCCACAATCTGAGGGACAATGAGTGATCTATAACAACAAATAAACACACATACAAACACACACACAGACACACGCACAGACACACACACACACACAGAGAGAGAGAGAGAGACTGTGAGGGAAAGAAAACAGCCCTGAGTGTCAAGATTGCAGGTAGAGGGATAGAAAGAGGGAGAAACTGAGAAGGAAGAGGAAGCAGTGTCTGTGGAGCAGATGAGATACCACAGGTACTGGATGGAGGGAGAGACTGAGAGAGGAGGAGAGGGGAAGACAGACATAAAGAGATATCTATCTGTCAGCTCAATCAGTGGGAAGGCGAATAGACTGGGAGAAAGGACAACAAAAAAAAACAGGTGAGAAGGTTGACTAGAAGTATTTGGCAGAGAGGAAATATGAACGGAGAGAGAGAGAAAGAGAGAGAGCGTGAGACAGAAAGAGAGAAAGAGAGAGAGAGGGTTAGAAAGAGTTAGAGAGAGAAAGAGAGAGAGATTCTGTCTATCTGATGTGCAAGCATTGGCCATGAGGGGCATGTGCCATGTTCATCTCCATCCTTTTGCCTGAGCAGAGCAGAGCAGGTCAGGGTGGAGCAGAGCATGGAGACAGCAGGTGTTCATTAAAAACCCTGCAAGCCCAGCAAGCCCTCCTTTCAGCAGAGATACGCACGGATGGTTGGAGGGATGGAGGGAGGGAGGGAGGGATTGATGAGAGTGGTGTGGGATTTGCATCCTGGGTGTGAAGATCAAGAGAAGTGGAAGTTCATTAGCCCAGCTCCTTAACGGCGTTCGACTGCGGAAAATTAGAGCGAAATAAAGACAGAAAGACTGGGGAATATAAGAAGGCATGAACGAATGGAAGACTGACATAGGGGGGGGTTAGAGTGTAATTTGTGTTTTGCACAAAAAGGACTACTTAGACCTTCTCAGAGGTTTTGAAATGGAATAAAGATGGAATAAAGCCATTGTGCATGAACATTATTCGAAAGCACTTCACCTTTCTCTCGCTATCTATCCCTATCTTTCTCTTTCTTCTCTTTCTTCTCCCACACTCTCCATCCTCATCCTTCTCTATTCCTCCCTCTCTTCCTCTTTCTTTCACTCTCTCCATTCTCATCCCTCTCTATTCATCCCTTTCTCCCTCACTCTCCCTCTTTTGTCTACTTTAATGGCTCCTCTCCATGTGGTCCCCAGTAAAACCCTTTCCAGTTAGTACCTGTGTGCCGTGCAAGGAGCCCATCCATCCCCTACCCCACCTCATCCCCTCCTCCACCCACACCGCCCCTCCATACACCACCCACCCAACCTTGCCCTCAGCCTCAGGTAGGAGTCCTGGCCATTCTTTAGAGCAGAAGGCAGCTGCCCAACCTGGCCCTGCCACACACACACACACACACACACACACACACACACACACACACACACACACACACACACACACACACACACACACACACATACACTCCCACTGGCCCCTCCAGACAAAGCTGTACCATCAACAAAGATTCAGACTCAACACACACACACCCACACACACATGCACCTGCTGCCCCCTCAAGACAAAGCTGTTCCATCAAGGAAGGGACTCAACACACACACACACACACACACACACACACACACACACACACACACACACACACACACACACACACACACACAGGGGAGCGCTGCTTCTTTATGGGGAGACTGCGGCTTGCAGGGGGAGTAATGAAGATGTGTTTATTGATCAGAGCGACCTGATGGAGGTGAGACCCATCTGCTGGCCTGTGCTACCCTGGAGGAGGGACTGAGATTGGGCCCACACACACACAAAAAGTCTACCCACCCACACACACACACAATCCTCCCTCCATTGCTGGCTAACCCTGCTGGTTTGCCCTGCCGACTGCCCACAAACACTCTGCCACACACCCACACACTTCACCACCTTCAGATATTATCCCACTAGACCCCCCACACACACACACACTCACACACAGGGGCAGATGTACAGCAGCACAGTGTGACAGACAGCACAAATACCACCTGTTTAAAAGGTCACACGCGTGTTAAAACATGGCATCATATGACCAAACAGGCCGCACATGCGCATTTTGCCTGCAACAGGGGTGCAGAATGGCAAACTGTGCTTTCCTTACGCATCCATCTGCATTTATGGCACACAAATCATGGGAGGAGAAGTGTTAATAGTGATTGATTAATTTGTAAAAAAACAGCGCACGTCTGTTTTGTGGTGAAAAAAATCCGCCTTTCAAAAGCAGACGTTATCCAAAGAGCAGTTCAATGATTCAATTAGAGAAACAACAAAATTATTAATTAGAGCCCCAGTTTTGCTTGTTTGTACTATGTCAAAAGCAACCTTAACTTGTGTTTGCCTTTCTAATGTCTTACACTTTGATTCTATTAAATCTGTCATAGCCTACGTGCAGAAATAGTTTGAGTATGTTTTTTTGAAAAGTGGAGTAGAACTACTGCTCTGCATTATGTTTCTGCTAGTTGACATCTTATTATTTCATAATTGCTAAACTTTTGATTCCTTTTAATGTTGCCATTGGTTAACGCCATTCAACTGCGCCTGT
>NC_063199.1:28001574-28031574 GCF_017589495.1 Alosa alosa
CCCCCCCCCTTTCAAACTGGACTAGTTGAGTACACAATAATGTTCTTTCTACTCCGTTCTATTGAATTCAGTTCAGTAAAACTCATTTCTATATGCCCAGGTTTGCCGTCTCTATACTCTGTATGCAGTTCCAAAGGAAGGGTACACACATCCAAAAAAGATTTTGACAGGAGCCAGGTCTGAAGTGTCAGTAATGAAGAAGACCATCAAGGGTTGAAACGCTGCTGAAATAAAGTTGTCTGGGAGCTTTTAAAAACAGTGTGCAGGCCTCTATCCTCCTTTCTATACTCTGTATGTCCAGTAGCTCCTCATGGGTCAGGCCTGTGCCTCCAGTCCCAGTGGTTGGAGTGATGTGGTGTGTGGCCATAAGGCGTGCCCTTAGACACCCACCCCTAAGGTCAGCAGGCATCCTCAGCTGCAGGAGTTGTTTCAGGCAATGATGTAAGCACACTGCAAGGCAGTAGACGCAAACAGAAGCTTTGGAAATGCCCCTTTCTCTTTCTCTCACTCTTTTTCTCTTTCTTAGTTTCTTGCTGTCTATCATTTCTTTCTTTCTTTCTTTCTTTCTTTCTTTCTTTCTTACCTTTTTTCTCTCGTTCTCTCTGTGAGTGTCAGGGGAGATCTGGTTCACGCAGACTGACGTGAGCACATGAGTTCACAGAGAGTGCGTGCTCTGAGGCGCTCTGAGGCGCGCTGTCGCTTCCCCACGCTCCTGTGACTCCTACCTTTCCAAAAAAATGCAGAGACCGTGGCTGCCAATCAACCTTGACCCCGAGCGACCCCAGGCGACCCCCTTTGTGTCGTGTCCGCTCTAGTCCAGCGGTTGTGGTCTTGTCACTGCCCATCAGCTCAAGTTGCCCCAGAGTGACCTTCCCCCTCATGAGCCTGGGCAGTAAGAGAAGATCTCAGAGCGAAAGCTACGTGTCCCATAGATCCCTCCGCTTCAGGCTCAGATAGCTGTGTGACTCAGTGCGTGTGTAGATCAGTATGCATTGCGTTACACTAGACAAGCTGTGTGTGTGTGTGTGTGTGTGTGTGTGTGTGTGTGTGTGTGTGTGTGTGTGTGTGTGTGTGCGTGCATGCATTTAGCCACCCCGGCTGTGCACTGTAAAAATAAAATATAAATATGAATGTGTTTATGAATGGAAATGAATGTAGATTTCTCTGCTTGACTTCCTGTTCGATGAGTGCTATGGCGGTGACTATGCCATCACAGTGACGTCACGCTCAGACAGATGATGGGTGGTGTTTGCTTGCAGGGTGATGAGGTGTGAGTCACGATCCATGCACCGCCATCTAACACACACACACACACATACACAACACACACAAACACACATGCACACTCCTCCGTCCCAGGGACGCAATCATTGCGTTCACACCACACTAATCTCCAATGACCTCACAGGAAATGATGATCCCATTCGATCCTCCGACATGTCAGAGACAGATAGCTTACCCACATCGCAACTCCGCAAACACATCAGGTTTAAGTCCCTGTCCATTGCCTATGCTATGCCAGATAAGTTTATGCATATGTCTTCCATCAGCCAACCCTAGCCAACCCAACATATTTATAGTTTGTGTATTCCAGTTGAGTGCAGTGGGTACTGATGTGATGTATCTACTGGTTGCTGCTAAGGTATGTTGACCCCAGGCTCACCCCGACACACTCTCCCTTCCCTGGTTCCCCGTACATCTACATTTTGGCCAAATGGTGCTCGACGGGCTTTATTGATAGTCGCAGCGTGTCTGCCCAGCCCATTTCCACGCGCACGTGTGACTGCCTTTAATCACATTCAGCTCAGGACTGGCTCACTACAGGTTTGCCTGCCTGACACAAATGCATTCTGTTTGTCGCGGTGGAACTGAAATGGTGGGCTAGCGGCTAGCTAACTCAGAGCTACCATGAGCTCTTCTGTGCTGTTTTTGCACTGTTCACACTCAGTCTTTCACCTCTTAGTGTCCCATGTCCACATACTGTCCTGATCATGTACATTTGAATTGAAAGTGAATTGCGAGGTAATTGACAGGCGTGTGAATGCCAGTTGTCAGTTTAATCATTGCATCACCTTAAAGAGGGAAGGTCAGGCGGCTCCAGTGTACACATTATGGCAAGTTGCAAAGTTTGGACAAGGTTTGCTCTTCCGATTATTCGTGGCGACCTAAAGGAAACCCCCAGGGCTTCGGTCAGATTGGAAATCCCACCTATTGGCTACGAGTGAAGAAATCAGTTCAGTTCCAGCCAGCCTGTTCTGACCCCATTTGTGAGCGATGAAACCAACTGGTGGCTGTGGCCTGACTCTCACGTCAATAACGAGTCATTGACCCGCAGGCCTTACTCGAGTGCCGGTGGATTTCGATCCACCGTTCCTGCGACTGAAAAATAAAAATAAAACACAAACATGAACGTGTGTGTGTGTGTGTGTGTGTGTGTGTGTGTGTGTGGGTACTTTTCCTCTCGCCTGCGTGGTTGATGGGAGCAGTGAAATGAGAGGGGAAATGAGCTCTAGCGAATGGCCCAGGGAGGATTGATGTAGTGACAACAGGCTCCGTGGGTGTTCCCTCATCCAGCCCATTTAGTTTTGGGGAGACAAGAGGGATTTTTATGCAGCTCTGTTTTATTTTTGGGGGGTTTTTGTCATCTAATCCCCCTCCCCCTCACCCCTCCCCTTTGCATCAAAATGAATCTGAAATGACTAAACTAATCTGAAATGACTCCGACAGCCAAGATTTTTCATCATGTTTCATCCTGCATAGAGTTGATGAGGCTCAGCAGAGAGGGTTTTTTTTTTTTTTTGGTATATTGTTTTTCATGATGTGAGTTATCTCCCTGGCCAGGCCAAGCATAGGCAGGTGCACATTTAGCTCTGGGCATCAGCGAGTGTTTGGGCAGCGCAGCGGTGTTTCTGTTGAGAAATCTTGCACTGGCCAGGACTTCTCAGACAGGTGTGTTGTGAGGAGGAGGAGGAGGAGGAGGAGGAGGAGGAGGACGACTCCATGCTGTGGCTTTTTGGAGGGTCCGACACACTGACTTCAAAATGCCTTTCAGCCAAAGGCCTCAGCAAGCCATGCTGTGAGTCTGTGGGAAGTTTTTTCCTCAGAGAGAGAGAGAGAGAGAGAGAGAGAGAGAGAGAGAGAGAGAGAGAGTAGTGAAGCTAAAAACCCAGACAACATATCTTTGTATGAAGAAAACAGAGTTACTCCAGTCTTTGACCCCAAGAGTTTATAAGAGGCCTAGTTATGCAGTGTTACACAAAAGACACAAGAAATCCAACTTTTAACCTTCTTTAGCCAGTGAATGGAAGTGCCAAGTGGAGACACATTTGTATAATGCTCCACGACATCAGCAAGCCAGGAGCCCACAATACCCTACTTCATTAGCATGCTAGTAGGTGTTTGTTTGAACTTTTGATGTTTTCTGTGTGAGTGTGTGTGTGTGTGTTGGAGAACCTTGACAGCATATCAGGCAGCGTCTCAGCGTGTCAGTAGAACTCCTCATGAATGCGGCCGACAGACAGCCTCGGTGCTGCTAATAAGACCCGCTGTTCAGATGGTTCCGAGCGCGGTTTCATTCAAATCCAACAAGCACCACTCACAGGATGGAGGGAGGGAGGGAGGATTGCTGGCAGATAAACAGGGAAAGGCATCATTAGGAATGTCTGTGGAACGACACACCACTGAGTGCTCGTTGACATGAGCTGGATTTCAACTTGCTCAGGATTCCAGCATGTTTCTGGGTACATTAGGCTACTTAGCACTCATAAGCATATTAATGACAGAATGTGCAGTGTTTGCTTTTTCATTATTACCCTGAGAAACTAAACTACACCTCGTAGACCTTGCTGATGTTTCCTGTCCTTTCTTCTGAACAGTTCCCCACACTACGCCTGCCCTGAGGTCATTAGGGTAAGTGAGTTTCCTTTTTACAACTGAGACACATTTTTGACCTACTTTTGGCCTGCAAATATGCTGATATGATGGACAGCTATTGGTCCACCGTTGCTACTGGCATTAGCCAAATGGGCCGCCCATGTGCGATTACCTGCATTAGTGCACCACAGTGGCTCCCATGTTGGCACCAGGTTGGATGTATTTCAACTTGGTGGTTTAGTGACACATCTGCCTGGGTCAGTTATCCCAGAGGAAGTAATAAACCTCCTAATAGAAGAGGTCTTTCTAATTAAACAAAGCCAATAAGCTCTCCTATTAGGAAATTTACTACATTCCGGGAGTTAACTTACCCAAGTTTGTCCCTAATCACTCCAAACCCCCAAATTAGATTCCCTTATTTGATAATGGCATACTTCAACAACAACACACTGCATTTACAGTATATAGCGCTTCTCTTCACTAACCACCACCAATGTGTAGCACCCACTTGGTAAAACATTTCAGATGTTGAAAGACTTTTGTCCTCCTTGTGTTTCTCCTTCTCGCCCCCCATTGACTCCTTACAGGGAGAGAAGTACGATGGCAGGAAAGCAGACGTATGGAGTTGTGGAGTCATCCTCTTTGCACTCCTGGTGGTGAGTCTCTCTCTTATTCTACAGGGAATGGCTTCTCACCAAAATGTACATATATACTGTATATACAGACATTTACCAAAAATGACTTTTATTGAGTGATTTTAGGCATTTTGAAAAAAAAATGAGTGTGCCTACTCTGTTTTTGATTCATTATAAAACATTAAGATAAGTCAGTCTAATGCTTTGTTATGTTTGTGCTTGATTTAATGAAATTTTATGGAATTTGTTTTACGTTTCTGCCCAATGATTTATAAAAGTTTTAAAATAAGTTCTGCTGTGCTTTTGTGATCTGTATGAGAAGAGACGTTTGATATTATTCTGGTACTTAATGCCTTAGCGTCTCCCAGCCCATCTGAAATTCTCCAGCATAGTATCTTTTTTACGTTTGTCCCTTAAGGAGTATGAATAAGTAGCTCGTAAGTTTTTGCTAAAGTGTGATGGCTCGTTATTCCCTGAAAGACTCCTTTGAAGGAGAGGTTCCATCAGACATCAGAGTGCTGTGTTGATTTCTGTCTGTCTCTGTGGACTGAAGACCAAATGTACTGCTCTTGCCGTCTTATATAACACAATTACATATGATATACTGGTCATGAGGGGCTCCCGTCTTGCCCTCTGGTGAAGGTGACGCTGTAGCCTATCATCACTTACCCAAAAGAAGAAAGAAGGTCCTCCTTTATTTCCCTCCTATTAGATTATTAAGGGGCACAATAGCAGTTGTTTCAAGTCATACTCAAAGTCAATTGTCATAGTCCTTGACATTTAACAACTTCTCCAAATGATGAAAGGATTTTAACAGTTAGGAAATGGCCTCAATGTAGTTTTGAAAACCTGACATGACCAGAATAGTGAGTAAGGAGCTGAGGACACTCTTGGCCTGCTACTAATTGGCATGGCTGAGGATTCTGTTTATCCATGATGCTGTGAGGGGCTGTAGTAAGCCTTTCCATATGCACCCCCCCCCCGCTCCGCTCTGTTGTTTTGGGCCCGTGGGTGGACTGCCCGATGACTGTGCCCTTGCCTTTTTGCCCCCTCTCCCGGCACACTTGTTTCATGTGCTGCTGTGGCTCATTCACATCTCCCACACATGAAATATGCATCAGGTGGGGGGGGCTCTGACGGCTCCGAAACCCAGCAGGAGAGGCCAAAAATAAACACCGGTCTGCTGACAGACAGTCTGTTGGCACCAGGCCTTACTACCGTTGACGCTACCTCACCGATGTTGCTGTGCGGCTGCCGTGTGGCTGCCGCGCTGTGCGGCGAGAGAGTCCATGCTCAGTCCTGCAGACCGGCCGGCATGTGATCGGACTGTAGTTCATTATTTCTGCATTTGTCCTCTTTTGCCTTTTCTCCTTCTCTTATGTTATTCGTCTGCCAGACAAAAAAAAACAAGGAACTCTGACTAGGAGTCAGACAAGAAAAGATAAGAAAAAAAAAGAACAGAAAGAAAAGCAAAAAAAAGAACAAAGAAAAGCAACTCTGACTAACAGACATAGATTTAGCCCTTCAGTTTGTTATTTCTTTCGTTCTCCCCTCCCTCTCTCTCTCTCTCTCACACACACTGTTATTTCTTTGAGTTTATTTGACAATCTCTCTCTGTAGTAGTTAGGGTGTATTTAGATCATCTGTTATCGAAGGCCTCCTCGCTCTGGTCTCTAAGACTCCACAGTCATTTATCAGGCAGCAGCATCTGCAGTGTGTCAGGATCGCTGATAACACACTCTGATGTGGCAGCCGAGAGGGTGTAAAACACTGCTAATTATCAGCACATTTCTTTGCCTTCTGTCTTTATTTCCATCTTTTTCGCTGTCTTCCTTTCTTTCTTGAAGAAGCTAACCGTGGCCCACTGGTTAGCACTCTGGACTTGTAACCGGAGGGTTGCCGGTTCGAGCCCCGACCAGTGGGCCGTGGCTGAAGTGCCCTTGAGCAAGGCACCTAACCCCTCACTGCTCCCTGAGCGCCGCCATTGTAGCAGGCAGCTCACTGCGCCGGGATTAGTGTGTGCTTCACCTCACTGTGTGTTCACTGTGTGCTGTTTGTGTTTCACTAATTCACTGATTGGGTTAAATGCAGAGACCAAATTTTCCTCACGGGATCAAAAAATTATATATACTTATATACTTATACTTGTTTTCTTCATTCCATGGAAAACGTATTAGAGTTGAAGGTCTCTGTAAATGAACAGGGCTCCTTTGATCAAGCATGCCAATGGTATGTGTTTCAAAGACGGTAAATCATAAGAGACTTTTTAGTGCTTTCTTTGTCCAAGCTCACTTTTCCCTTTGTGTAAAGACATTCTGATACACTTGAGGGCATGATCACCAAAGCTCATGGAGTAAACAATCCCAAGGTGAAAGTGTGTGTGTGTGTGTGTGTGTGTGTGTATTTGTGTGTGTATGTGTGTGTTTGTGTGTGAAAAATGGACTGTTTTAACTCAAACCTTTGCCCCACCCACTCTAGGGGGCGCTGCCGTTCGACGACGACAACCTGAGAAATTTGTTAGAAAAGGTGAAGCTGGGCGTCTTCCACATGCCTCACTTCATCCCGCCCGACTGCCAGAACCTTCTGCGAGGGATGATCGAGGTGGACGCTACCAAGAGGCTAACGGTCAGTCTCTCCCTCACCTCCCTCTTTAGTTCTTTTTCAGTCAAACACCATGGAAACACTACATCTGTGTCATAGACTGTTCTCCAGCACTCCATTTTTACATCAGTCAAGAGGGGTCAGAAGACCTTTCTTTTCTTTTTCTTTTCGCTTTCCTCTCATCTGTCTGGCATTTGTCTTCCCTGCGTTTCCTGCGGAGCTTGACTCTGCTTTTCTATAATTCCTCCTCTACTCATGACTCAGCCTTGGGCCAAAATATGGGGCCGAGGTGCTGTTTTTTAGTTCCTTCTCTTTTTTTAGTTCCCTCCCTTCCACCCCCTGCATTTCATCATGTTGCCTTTCTCCACTACCTGGTCCAGCAACAACCCCCCCCCATCCCCCACTCCTGGAAACCACAACCTTGAAAAGCAGCAAAGGGGGTAAAATCTGCCCATATTCAGAAGACCAGATAGAAGCAGAGTAACAGCATCAGAGAGATGGAGAGCTATGGAGCCAGAGAGAGAGAGAGAGAGAGAGAGAGAGAGAGAGAGAGAGAGAGAGAGAGAGAGAGACGGCACAGGCGACAAGTGGCCGGTGGTGGGTGTGAAATGTACGTAATGGAAGTGGTCAGGAGAGTTAAAAGAAAAGCGTTGGCGACATGCTACGGCACTGCCCTTTGTTCTTGGGCACTGATTTGTGGGAAGGCATGTAGAGATAGGAAGCTGAGAGAAAGAGAGAGAGAGAGAGAGAGAGAGAGAGAGAGAGAGAGAGAGAGAGAGAGAGAGAGAGAGAGAGAGAGAGAGAGCGAGAGAGTCACTGTCACGTCCAGATTTCGGGTCGTCTGCCTCGCAAGGCTCTGTTGCCCATGTGCCTGGACATCAGGACTATCAATCACCGCGTCGGCTGGGTTGAGCAGGCGAGGAGAGGCAGTGTGGACAAGGAGAAGCAGAGCACAGTAATCTCAGTTTGAAGGAGACGAGAGCTAGGGGACTAATCACAAGAGAGAGAGAAAGAGAGAGAGAGAGAGGGAGAGAGAGAGGGAGAGAGAGAGAGAGAGAGAGAGAGCAGAGAGAGAGGGAGAGACAGAGAGAGAGAGAGAGAGAGAGAGAGAGAGAGAGAGAGAGATTCTCAGTGTTCAGCATTCTCTTTTTCTCTCCCTCCTTCTTTCTGAGCATTATATTCAGGACAAAACAAGTCGTTCCTTAGTCCTTACTTGTTTTTTACAACGTGACTCCAAACTATCCCTCGTGACCTTAGAGTTCATACACACACAAGTCCATTCCCGTCTCCCACGGCGCTACAAATAGTCCAACAGAAACATACAAAACAAAAACAAAACAATTAAACAAACACACAACTGCAGAAACAGAAAAGAAAGGCGAGGAGGGGCAACGATTTCCCTCAGCCAGCGCTACGATTGCATCAGAGTTCACCTCATGTCACAAAACCCCTCGCAATCTCTCCAGGCAAAGGCATGCACTGCGTTGCCATGGCTCCCGGCGACCGCAGGAAGTGCTTCCCATGACCTGCCACCCCCTTCCTCCTCCTCTTCTTCCTCCCCCTCCTGTCTCTCTCCCTTCTCCTCCCCCTCCTTCTCCTCTTCCACTTCCTCTCCTCCTCCTCCTCCTCTTCCTCCTCCTCTTCTTCTTCCCCCTCCTCTCTCCCCCATTCCTCCTTCTCCTCCTCTTCCTCTCCCTCCTCCTCTCTCTCCTCCTTCCCCTCCTCCTCCTCTTCATCCTCCTCCTCCTC
The DNA here is from genome assembly GCF_017589495.1 of Alosa alosa. Classification (NCBI taxonomy): domain Eukaryota; kingdom Metazoa; phylum Chordata; class Actinopteri; order Clupeiformes; family Clupeidae; genus Alosa; species Alosa alosa. The sequence continues at coordinate 28,010,433 of NC_063199.1, forward strand.
CTCCTCCTGCCCCCCTCCTTGTTTTTCTCCTCCTCCTCTTTCTCCTCGCACCATCGGAGCGAGCTGTGGGATTTCATATGACTCAGACACAAATCAGCCGACGCTATTGGAGGCATGAGAGGGCCGAGGTTTCATATGTCTGCTAGGGTAACATCACTGAGCCTTAGTCAGAGTTTCTCTCTTTTCTTCCTCTCTTTCTCTTTTTCTTTCTCTCTCTCTCCCTCTCTCAGTGTTTCCCTCTGTCTCTCTGTCCATCTTTCTCTTGATCTCTCTTTCTGACTTGCTCTCTCTCTCTCTGCCTTGTTCTCCATAATAGTGCACTTCATGATTCACATAATCTGTATAAGGCTAAGTCTAGACAGACCAATTTTCTTGATCTGCAGAAATTTGAGATGAGGGTAGTTTTTGAGCATCCCTATTTTTTTTTTGGGGGGAAATGGCACTTGTCTGGCCGTCTGGTTTGTTGTTTGGATGATCCACTGCTCTCCACAGAGATTATCCTTGCCCTTGACCACTGTCTGTTGCTAGTGTCTCCTGCTGAAAGCTCCTGTGGCTTCTGTGTCAGGGGCCCCCCACTGTAGGTTCTCTCTCCTCCTCAGAGGCATGTAATTGCGCTCTCTTGTTTCTGTTGATTTATTTGGAAATCTGTCTATAGGCTGACAGCCGGACTATCAAAATAGCCAGCAGGACAAAGGAGCAAACCCACACAGCTTTAGTGTGTGTGTGTGTTTTTTTTGTCTGTTTCTGTTCATCTGTGTGCCTTTTTTTCTGTCTGTCTGCGTGTGTGTCTGTTTGTGTGTGTATGGGTATGTGTGTGTGCTTGTGCCCAGATGTGTCAGTGGGGAAGACCCCATCCCTCTGCTGATTTTTCTTTAAAAAGAACAATCCTGTCAAACCTGTAATCACTCTCTCTGTGGGCCTACTAACTCGTGTCCGCCCTGCAGCTTTTTTCATCATTTCACTGGACACCCATATGGCTGATGCACATAGCAGGGTGTGTGTGTGTGTGTGTGTGTGTGTGTGTGTGTGTGTGTGTGTGTGAGAGAGTGAGTGTCAGAGAGAAAGAGTGACAAAGAGAGAGAAAGAGAGGGGGGTGGCCACAGCCGTGAGGCCTCAGCCATATTTGTTTTGAGACCAGCTGGGTTGGTGAAATTGATTGATTGATTTGATCCTGCGTTTTCAAAGAGAATTACCCTCCGAGCCCAAAGTGGATTGCCACGGCAAACTGTGATATTGGTCTCCAGTCGACCCAGCGCCTTAATAAAACTGTCACTTTGTGTCATGTGGACAGGCTGCTGAAAGCCGTTAGAAGACACTCTCCCTCGCCTGACATTGCCGCCAACGCCAACTGCAATGGCGCCGCCATCACGCTCGTCTGGAATGCTAATGTAGGCTCACGGACGTGCCCATCAACCAATCACACGCTTGCGCTCCAGAGAAGATTTAATGAATCACATCTGCATTCTCCCCTAAAGCCATGGAAACACAAAGAGCCGTCAGGTTATATTACCCTAGCAATCACTAGATGTGATCGTGGCTCTGCACTGGTTGAGGTTTATGGTGATTCTTACCCCTTTGTTGTTGATGGTAATGGACCTATGATCGTTCCATGCATAGTGACAAAGCTTTAAGTCTGTGTCTGGGAGGGATTTGTCAGGTTAAGCATATGAAAGAGATCTGTGTAGCTCAGTTTTATCCCTGGCACACAAACAAACACAAACACAAACACATACACACACACATTTGCATCAGAGCTAACATCGATTGAGCCTCTGTGGATAGTCAACTTGGGCCAAGCGAGAAGGCAATTTGAATGCTTTGAAATCAAGAGACAGAGAAGATGGCTCATGAATAATGCCCCAGTTGACCTCTTTATTTGTATTTATGAGATAATGAGATCTCTCTTGTCCCTGCTTCCATCCCCATCCCTGTCCTCCTCCACACACACACACACACACATACACACACACACACACACATACACACACACGCACACACACACACACACACACACACACACACACACACACACACACAGACAGACAGACAGACAGACACACACACACACACACACACACACACACACACACACACACACACACACACACACATACACACATACACACAGGCAGACAGACACACACACACACACACACACACACACACACACACACACACACACACACACACATATACACACATACACACAGACAGACAGACACACACACACACACACACACACACACATACACACAGACAGACAGACACACACACACACACACACACACACACATACACACACACACACATTTACAAAGCCCTGTGCTTCACCCTGCCTCCCCAATGAAGATTGATTGCCGCGGCCTCTGTCCTGATTACACTTGTATTTCCTCCCTTGAGCCTCTAGGGGTCCCAGAGTTTGGGCTCTCCGAATGGTTCCAGACTCCCCCGGTACCTCATTGAGTCCTCCCCCCTAAGTCCCGTCAAGGAACCTCAGAGAACCAACCCACCAAAAGTTCCTCCCCCTCTACTCACTCTTCACGGGCTCATATAGTCTAATTCAGATGGATCGCCGATAAATAGTGTATTTCTGTCTGTCAAATAGTCTGTCAGTCTGGAGTGTTTTGGGGGGGTGTGACACGCTAGTCGTTCTGCGTCTGTGTGCAGTTATGTATTGGGAATTTGACATGTAATATATATGATTAATGTCTTTCTTCACATTCTGATCTATCTTGATTCCATGCTATTGAGTGCCACTGTTCTCAGAATTGCATTAGGGATATGTGTGTGTGTGTGTGTGTGTGTGTGTGTGTGTGTGTGTGTGTGTGTGTGTGTGTGTGTGTGTGTGTGTGTATGCGTGTCGTGTGCTGAACGCCATAGGAAAACTCTTGTCTGTTTTTTCGATTGTGTTGCGTTTGATTGATCCTTTGTATGTATTGCAGGAGAAAGACTGTGTGAAGCAGCATTTCTCTGCTGTGTGTGCCTTCATGTCTGATTGTTTCCCCTTCTCTCTCCTTGTGTTTGTCCTCACAGTTAGATCAGATTCAGAAGCACACGTGGTACATGTGAGTATTCCTCCTGTTTCCAACTCTTTCACGCTCGGCATACAGCAGTCAGCCCATGCATGTGTGTGTGTGTGTGTTTGTGTGTGTGTGTGTGTGTGTGTGTTTTGTGTGTGTATGTGTGGGCTCTATTTGAGTGTGTGTATTGTTTAGGCTGTGTGTGTTGTGTGTATGTTTTCTGCCTGCATGTGAAAGGTTTTCAGTTTCATGACATACTTGCGCATGTGTGTTCTTGTCTCTTGTGTGTGTATGTGTGTGTGTGTTGCATGCTGTGCTGATGAATGGGGGTGGCCTCGGCATGCCAGCAGCAAGGACAGAGACGTGGCTGCTCTGATGAGAGTAGAGCTGTCTGCTCGCGTGGCCATTGTCTGGCCTCCTAGAAAGAGGGGGGGTGGCATTGCACAGGAGCGACATGCTGGCACGCACAGGGGTCACAACACACACACACACATACTGTACACATACACACACACACAGAAATATTTTCTGACATGCACTCACACAAAAAAACATGAACACACACACACATACCCACTCACACACACAGATGATGCCTACATACGGACATGTCACACACACACACACACACACACACACACACACACATGCACAACTACACACAGGTAACAGCCCTCCCCACAGCACCTGTACTGTCCCACACAGCATGCTGTCAACACACACATACACATACACACTTACACATATACACACACAGGTCTTTTCAACAGATGGCAACAGCAAATATTGTAGTGCTGAAAAAAGCCCCCATTCTGTCAGCAAGTTATTGTTATCATTTTTTATCCAGCATCCTTTAGGATTATGTACACTGGCGGAGGAGAGGTGTGTGTGTGTGTGTGTGTGGGGGGGAATGGGGGGTCCCTCTATTTACAGTTCATCTTTCTTTTGTAACACAGTGGTGTAAACATTGGCAATTGGAAGTTTCAATGTTTTATTGGTGCAATTATGTGAGAAAGAACCGTATTTTAATAAAATGTTATGTCCCTTCTCCCTCTCTCCTCCTCTTTCTCTCTCTTCATCCCTCTCTCTCTCTCTCCATGCCTCTGTCTTTCTCTCTCTCTCTTTCCCAGAGGAGGCAAGAATGAGCCCGAGCCAGAGCAGCCGGTGCCCAGGAAGGTGACGATCCAGACGCTGCCCTCTGCCGAGGACATCGACCCGGACGTCCTGGAGAGCATGCACTCGCTAGGCTGCTTCCGGGACAAGAACAAACTGATGAAGGATCTGCTGTCTGAGGAGTGAGTGTCTCGAGAGAGAGAGAGAGAGAGAGAGAGAGAGAGAGAGAGAGAGGAGAGAGAGAGAGAGAGAGAGAGAGGAGAGAGAGAGAGAGAGAGAGAGAGAGTGATGGCGGGAAGGAAAGGTGAAGGAGGTAAAGTCGATGGAGAGGAGAAGAAAGGAATGAGGGCTTAGAAGTGAGGGATGAGTGTCTCCAGAGAGAGAGAGAAATGGGAGGAGGGGAGGGAGGGAAGGAAAGAGAGAGGGAGAGAAGAAGAGGAGGAGATGTAAAAACAGAATGGAGAAGGATGGAAGGAGAGAAAGGCAGGAAAAAATGAAGGCAGTGAAGTGGAGATAGAGGAGATAGAAAGAAGGGAGAAGAGAGGAGAGATTGTAGAGAAGAGATAGAGAGGACAAGAGAGGCAGAGATGGGAAGAAAGGGAAAGAATGGGAGGAATGGAGAAGCAGTGAAAGACAGAAGCCCGAGAGAGAGAAGGAGCGACAATTCGCTATCTGTAAGCTTTTCCTTTTGCCCTCTGTCTCCCTTATGGAAATCTTTGAACCTGTCATAGGACATTTTTGTGAGCATAGATCAATTTGGGCTTGTCTTGTGCCAGTTAAACCACTCGTCCTGGGTTATTTCCCCCGAACACATCCCACGTTACCCCTCACTTGCCACACGGGTCCTCTGTTTCTATATCCAGAGACTCTTTCTCTGCCTCGCTCTCTTCCTCTTTCTCCACATTCTATCGCTCTCTTCCTCTTTCTCCACATTCTATCTCTCTCTTCCTCTTATCTTTTTTTCTCTCCCACTTTGCCTTCTTTCATCTGTGTGCCTGTGTTGTTCCTCACAAACACACACGCACACACCACACACACACACACACACACACCAATCCATCTGTGTGCCTGTGCTCTCGTTCGCTCCTCTGAGACCTACATATAGACTCTGAGGAGAAGAGGCTTTGCCAGAGCACCTTGCTGCATCGGTGCTTTAGTGAAGAGTCCTCCATCCATCATCTAAGAAGTGGCACAATTACCATCAGACACTTTATCTGCAAGGCACGTCTCTACGTGTGATGAACGATTCTGAACGATGATGTCCTAAAACTCGTGGGTGGCTCACACACACACACACACACATACATACACATATTCACACACATTTGGCTCCTCCAGCTACCTAGCTAAGAATGGTTTGGGGACATCTTGTGCTTAAGAGTTACTTCTGTGTCCTCATTTCAAGCTGGAGAAGCTGGATTTATCCGCTGCTGCACTCTCTGTGCTGTGGGGCTGGATGCTGTCCAGATTCAGTCCTTTTCTCATGGAGCGTTTGAGCTGAACGTGACTGAACTGAGAGCCTGGGCTTTTAGTATCTCCACAATCTCGCCTCTATGCTATTTACGTCTCCCGCTCTATCTCAAGAGACCTCTTCATCTTAATGAGTGTGTGTGTGTGTGAGTGTGTGTCTTGTTTATTAATGCCATGCATCACCATGTCTTTCCTCTGCTCCCCTCTTCACTGTGGCATCCACTGTGCTTTGCAGTGACAACCAGGAAAAGATGATCTACTACCTGCTCCTGGACCGCAAGGAGAGGTATCCCAGCCACGAGGACCAGAACCTGCCCCCTCGCAACGAGATTGGTAAGAGCCCAGAACTGGACAGTGCCACACAGTGTGCAGAGGAAGAGTGGAGTTCAGTGGCTATGCTGTTGGCATGTTAGCTTTGTCTTCTTACAAAAGACTCCTTCCCTGTCTATGGCTATGCTATTGCCATGTTAGCTATGTCTTCTTACAAAAGACTTCCCTGTGTTCGAACCGTCCATATATTCACTAGATAGTGCACCATGTAGTGAATGACCATCATATAGTTATCCACTATATAGTGCTGTAGTGAATTAGCCTGACGAGCCAGACCCACATAAAGATGAAAGGTCTGGGAACTTACCATAGGCACTGCTCAATCCGAGGGGCGGGATAAATGGTTGTCTTTCAAATTTCCTCTGCACGCAATAGGATAGCGCTACAACTCATGAGTCCTATGCATTTTCCCACCAGCGGAGCTACTTGGCTAGTTGATCAGACTTTTGCCAAATTAAAAAAAGCTTAACTCGAGTCGCGATTCAAAGACCGCTGTTCGCCAGCAGCAGCATCCATCTTCTTTGTTTTCAAGTAGCAGGAAATTCACGCGAAACCGTCGCTGACTCTATACACGATGTAATTGGCCTGATAGAAGTTTCATTTTTCCAGCTCGCAAGCCAACGGAGAGTTGCTAGACTACTCTGGCTGCAAATTACATTTGCTGCCGCTAGGGTGCGTCTAGATTGTGAATGTGAATGGATGGTACAAACGCAAGTCTTGTGTACTGATCTGCTGTACAGCTGACTGCTACCCTCTCAGTAGTGAAAAAATGCTCCCTGTTTTTTTACTGACCACATGCAATCAACATCACATTGTGGTCATACATAAGATATGATATGCTGTGCTTGAAATGTGGCCATTGGTCCATGGCTGCTCACTGCACATAGTACTAAATACAGCACAGTGATTGCTTTACCCGCCAATTGAGCCCAGAAATGCATCAATGACAGACATTGATCTCGATCAGATACCCAAATGCCAGAGGCAAGCAATCGGTCACTATGACATGCTCCAGTGAAGCAGGGGAATGTCTCTGATCAGATGCACACACCATTGCTCTACACTGACCAGCATCTCGTCCCATTGTGATCAACACTGTAGAGAGTATGTCAATAGTAAGGCGTATATGGCCTCTTATTGGCATCTGTGATGCTGAGCTGTTATGGCAAAGGGCACAGGCTGATTTCCAAGTTGTCTTGAGGAGTATGGTCTGGTTATTCACTTGCTCTCTCCCATCCCTCCATCTTCATCTCTCTGTCTCTCTCTCTCATCCCTCCATCTCTCTCCCTCTATCTCTTTCTGTCTCTCATCCCTCCATCTCTCTCTCTCTCTCTCTTTCTCTCTCTCTCATCCCTCCATCTCTCTCTCTCTCTCTCTCTCTCTCTCTCTCTCTCTCTCTCTCTCCTGCAGATCCCCCTAGGAAGCGTGTGGACTCCCCGATGCTCAACCGACATGGCAAGCGGAGGCCGGAGCGCAAGTCCATGGAGGTGCTGAGCGTGACAGACGGAGGCTCACCGGTGCCCGCCCGCCGGGCCATCGACATGACGCAACACGGACAGAGGTGTGGCCCAAATGACCTTTGACCTTCCACTCAACCCCACCCCGTTCTGACTGCACCCACCCACCCACACACACACACACATTTTCATCCACAGCATTGTCTCGTTTCAACCCACACACGCTGTGTCATTCTGTGTGTATATAAATATGATGCCTTTCGGGAGGTGCATTAGCTTGTTGCCACCCGGTCCATCATATTTCCCCCATTCCACACTTACTGCATTCATCCTCACCGCTCCACATCGCCTGCAGGCTGGAAGCGATCAGTTCAGCCATATAGGCCTCGTCTATTTTCAGCAGCCGTGATTCATGTATTATTCTTCAGAGAAGCACTTTGTGTGGCAGTTTTCTCTCTCTCATTCCCTCTCCCTCTCTGTCTTTCTCTCTCTCTCACTCTCTCCCTCTCTTTCTCTCCCTGTCGCTCCATTTCTCTCTATTTCTGTCACCATTTTTCGCTTTTCATTCTGTCAATCTCTCTCTCTCATTAGACATCTTAGTGCCACGGTAAGACTGAGAGGTCTGCTTCCTCACAGCTGGGAGTGAGGGAGGAGTGCCCTCCCATCTAAACAGGAAGCTATTATGCATCATCCCGAAGCGCCGAAACGTCTCTCTGTTCATTAAAAGTGATTTACGCCAAAAAAAAACAGTTCACTCCACTTTTAACCTCCCTCACTCTTTAATGTGGAGTGTCAGCGACTGTGTGTGTCTCTGATGAAGACAACTCCTGTCTGAATGTGGAAGTTGCGTTAAAACTCAAACTAAACTTCCCTCAGACTACAGTATTGGTGCTGTTTAATATCCCATTGGGGAAGAGTGTAGTTTGACTGAGTGCTACACCTGCTGTCTTAAAATGTCTCTGTTTTCAAGCTAGACTAGCTCCAGAGCTCTCAGTGAGGTTAGGCAATATGGTCATATGGATAAAGAGAAACAGAGTGAGTGAGAGTGAGACAATGGAAGTCGATAGAGATAGATTTTTTTCTTTTTTTTCTCGCTAAGCAGGTATAGGTATGTACTGTACCACGCTAGACCACACACACACACACACGCACATACACGTGCGAGAGCAACTGACTCACTGTGTGTTCACTTTGTCTCCCCCCGTTGTAGTAAGAGTGTGTTCAGTAAAAGCTTGGATATCTCTGACGCCCATCCCAAATGCAGCAAAGAAGAAAGGTACTCTTGTCCTCCCTCTCTCCTCTCTTCTGGCCTGCCGGGCCTCTTTTTCTGTCTCGCTCTAGTGCCCAACGAGATGCAGTGTTGCTTTTCAATCCCAAATCTCCTCCATGTTAAGTCATTAAACGCTGGAAAACATGACAGCCAATTCAAACTGTGATATGAGACTACTGTTCCCGTCCATTTTCCTCGCAGTAGAAAAAAAAAAGGTGTGAGTCTTCGTTTTTTAGAAGTCTGTTCTACAGCGCAATGAAGACAACTGAGCACTTCATTAAAATGTATGATGCATTTGTGCTGACTATTGAACCATTGCCTAGATTTATTCATCTTCAACTCAGTAGCTACTTTCGTTTCTCTCTCACTCCCTCTACCTCTCTTACACACTCTCTTTCTCTCTCCCTCTCTCTACCTATGTTACATTATCAATTAAATTAAATTCAATTCAATTCAAGGTAGCTTTATTGGCATGACAAATATTTCTTTGCATTGCCAAAGCAGGACATCAAACAATACAATAATACAATACAGAACATACGATAGATAAGACATTATTACATTACATGTAATATTATTACATGTCGTATTATTACATTACATGTAATTACTGTTACATTATCTCTCTCTCTTACTCTCTCCATTTCTCTCTCTCTCTGTCTCTCTCTCTCTCCTGTTTCTTATCTTGTTTTTTTCTCTCTCACTGACCGTCCTCCTTTCCTCTCTGTAACATATTGTCTAGTCCTCCCCGTAACTGTTAGTCGCCAACGTTCCATTCACCAGCTCATTTCAAACTCCCAATCTCATCAACAGCCTCATTTTTCACCACCACGTCAGATGACAGCCAAATCTCTTGCCCTTGAGTCTGGAATTGAACTCTGCTCCCAAATTTATTTTTATTTATTTTTTTCATAGCGGGCCGTTTTATTGAATGTCAAAACTTGTAATTGAGTTAACAGGGGGTGGCAATGGCCCAGAAAGAAGGCTTAGCTCTTTCCAATTAGCGAGCGATTTATGAAATAATCCTCAGTGCGTCGAGGACGAAACAGCCAAGCCCCGACTCAGATTAAAATCATTAGTATCAATTTAGGCATTCCACGTCAAGGCATGCGTGTCAACAAACAAGCAACTAATATTTATTAGGCATACTGGACTTGATCGCGTGATCATTATTAGCTCAGCAGGGGGCGCTGGCTAGTCTAATTCCATATGGCCAGACATACTTACAGTTCCAGCATCTCAGCTGTGTATCTCTGCTCATCCAGTTAACCAAGCTCATGCTGTCTGGAGTCACTCTTACTAGTTCATGTCATGGTTCACACGGCTCCCTAAACGCATCCGGCTGGATGCCACTGGAATGCTGAAAAGCAGCCCTGCATCTCTCTGGTGAAGTCACTCTGGCCTCTGCTGTAGTCTTTGCTGCTTTTTGCCAGTATGATGCTCCCCACTCCTGGTCATGACCTTGCCTTCATCTCCATACCCTGTTTGCCTAGCCTCTACACTGCCTGCACAATATCAGAAAGTAGTTTTTCTTTTGTTGCTGGGGGCTTCCTAGATTTGGATTGTGTGTGTGTGTGGGTGTGGGTGTGGGTGTGGGTGTGGGTGTGTGTGTGTGTGTGTGTGTGTGCGTGAGCATTTTCTTTTTTTGCGTCTGACATCTCAGACCCTCTTTATGCCTATGACCCTCCTTTATTCCTGTCTATCTGTCTGTGTTTGTGTTCACATTTTAGTGTATACATCTGTGTGTGTACAAATCTGTGCATTTTGATCTCTGTGTGAGAGAATGGGAATGTGTGCTGTTGTGTGTGCTTTCTTGTTTTTCTGCCTAAAACAGTAAACTTTCCCAAAACTTGTGCCACAGAGGGAGAACTTAAGATCAGTGTGTGTCAAAAAAAAAGTGAAACATGTTTTGACAAGTTAGATCTGATCTGAAGATCTGAAAAAAAAATGAATGGAAGAGGACAGTTTTTTGTGCAGGAGAAGGGAAAGCTATAAAGACGTCCATGGAGCAGAAGGATTGGTCAGTGGTGTGTCTTGCGTTCCTCTGATACACTCGTCAAGTCAGACCTGTCCTTGCCAGAGAAATAATTGAAGGCATTCTGCAGAGAAACAATTGTTTACCTCTCCCCTCCATTCTGTGCAAGCATGCATTGTGTTCCTAATTCTCAGATACATTATGGGACATTCAGAAACCATAAAAATGTATGCGCAGAGAAAAGGTTAATGAAATGGCGAAGGCCAAATTGAAAAGACCCAAAGGGCTTTTTCATTTTTTCGGCAAATACATATTTTTGGGGTGTGGAAAATATCAATAGATTTTATTATTTTCCCTGGCCCCATTATTGTTATTCTCTTAGGACATATTGAGGACACAACGTGTCCAACTAAAAGCTTAATCCATCACATTAAATACGTATCGGTGAGGCTTATTTCTCAAATCAACGCAAATGGCAGCTTGACATTTATCTTTTTTCTATTAGCACGGCGCAAGCTAGCTGTGGATTGGATGAGGGAGGCCAGTTGAGACAGACGCCTCTCTGGTGAACTCAGCATAGCTGTGCAGCTTGTGAGGCTGGGTGTTCGTTTTGGTTGCCCAGTCAGAATCCCCATCCCCCAAACACACATCTCAACCCAGCCCTGGACCAATTCCTCAATCCCCTTTTTTGTTTCCTGTGATTTCTCTTTTTTGTTTAATTTTTTCCATATTATCCCTCTCCAAACACACACACACACACACACACACACACACACACACACACACACACACACACACACACACACACACACAGCATCCTACAAAGCCCTCCCACAGCCTCTCTGGAGCTTCTCCACACTCTGTAGCTTGTCTGACAGACACAGGGGGTCAGTACCCACCACACCCAATGGATTGGGCACAAGTATGCATCTTCTTGTGTGTGTGTGTGTGTGTGTGTGTGTGTGTGCTACATGCCACACACACACACACACACACAGACACACACACACACACACACGCACGCACACACACTAGACACTCTGTTCTTCCATCGGAGGGTTTTTATAGAGCTCATCTGCACCCAAGCGCAGCGGAGAGAAAGATGGAGAGATACAAATAGAGTGAGATAGAGGAAGAGATGAAGAGGGTTTATTCCAGGTTGAGTTAATAAAAGTCCAGCCGGAAGCCCTATGCTGATATGGGACAGCTGCATGGGTATGCAGCAGGCATATGGGAGGGGGTTGGTGGATGTATGATGATATCGCAACAATAGCCTCAGGCTGCTCATATCATCGTGGTGCATGTGGCGTTCAGGCTCATGCAAAAAACATGGAATCAATTGATGACACACGCTGCCCTCTCCTTCTCTGAAGCCATATTGCTCTATGTGCTGCCGCAGACGACATAAACATTTTTAGCTCCCAGCTTGCTGCACCACCCCCACCCCCACCCCACCCTCCTCCCCCCATCAGCAGCACTTGCTCCACGGATCTGCTTAAAAATCAGCCAAGCTGGCAAGTGTCTTCTGACCGCCCACACGCATCCACACATAGATCCAGGCGCTCGAGGCGTGGGTGGTGCTATTCACTAATGGCTGTTTGCTCGCCAACTCCTCCACTCAGTCTCCAAGCCTGCTCGCGTTCGCCTCGCTCCGACTCTGACATTGTTCGTTCAGAACGACCCTTTGTTCTGCTCTCCACTCTCTCACTCCTTCTCATTTTTTCCCTTTATACCTCCCCTTCTGTCGGTTCATCATATTTCCTCACCACGTTGTCTCGGTTCTCACCCGAAGTCTCCTCTTTTCTGTTCCTTTAGTTGTTTTCACACCTCTGCTGTCTGATCTTCGGCTTCTTTTTTTTTTTTTTTCCAGCCATTTGTTCTACCTTCTCCGATCCTGGTCTCTCTATCCTAGCCCCTCTCTCGCTCTCTCTCTCTCTATTTCTCTCTCTTTATTTCCCTCTCTCTCTCTCTGTTTCTCTTTACCCCTAACACTACATTACCACTGCTAAAGGTCTCTCTTCTCTGCGTCTGTTGGTTTTACACCTCTGCTCTTGCTGTCTTTTGTCCTTCCTATCCTTCCTCCTCTTCAAGCCCCCCTCTCTCTAATGCCATCCCCTGCCCTGGCTGAAAGTCTGTTGGTTTTACACCTCTGCTCTTGCTGTCTTTTGTCCTTCCTATCCTTCCTCCTCTTCAAGCCCCCCCCCCCTCCCCTGTCCTGGCTGAAAGTCTGTTTGTCTGAAGTCTGGAGCTTTCGTTCTCACCGGAACTAGGCTGGCTCAATCCCCCCTCAGCTCCCTCTGATGAGCCTGATCGGTCACACAGCAGCAACACCAACCCCCACCATCACCAAACGGGCCAGTGGTAGCGTAGTAGCAGTAGCCTGAAAAGTTGTGGGTTCAATTCCCGGCTTCCACTGTTGTGCCCTTGAGCAAGGCACGTAACCCCAAGTTGCTCTGTAGAGAATGGTCCTTGTAAAATAATTGAAATATGGATAAAAGCGTCTGCTAAATGAATAAATGTAAATGTACAGTAAACACCGGTCAGTGGATCTTCTGGCTAATCGATTTCCGTTTCGAAAATGGGATTATTAAAAAAAGGATTATTTGATTTCCGTTTCCGTTCTGAGGTGGCAAAAGCAGTATGCGAGGTAGCCTATGGGATGCAAGGGCTACTGCAGTCACGTAGCCTATAGGCCTACCTATGCAATCACTCATTTTACTTTGATGTATTTATTAGGTTGGTCCGACATACAGCACCTCTGCTAAAGTTGACTAAAAAGAGGAATATAAAATCATCTTTTGATCTATGATGCGAGCTTCTAAGTACTCGGATTAGCCTAAGACTAACATTAGGCTTCATTGAATAATGATCGTCGAAATTTAAGACTAATTTCGGTATTTGTATTTTGATGTTTTAAAACCGATTAGGAAAACGGAAAATGACTTGATTCTCGTTTTTCGATTTTGTATTTTAAAACGGAAATCTAATAATCCTTTGTTTTTGCTTTGTTAATTTTAATTTTTTCGAAACGGAAATCGATTGGCCAGAAGATCCACTGACCAAACACCATCCCAATCACCATGTTTCCTCATAACTCACTGGTCATACAGTAACCACCATCACAAATGACCACCATCACCTTTTCCCATATCCAACTTGACATACAGCAACCATCACAAGTAACCACCATCACCTTTTCCCATATCCGACTGGTCAGGCAATAACACCCAACTGTCCCCTCCCCCAAACCACCGTCCCCACCAACCACCCCCAACACTTTCCCTCATCTCCCCACAGGTCCCAAAGCTCAGACGGGAGACCAGAGGGATGGCTGGCTTGATTGGGGCGTGGGGGCTGGAGGAAAAAAGGATGCCTGTCAAAACCTAACAGCTGTGGCTGTCTGTCGACATGAGAGGGGAGAAATGCAACTTGATGAGGACAGGCTGTTGAGTGATTAGCCTGTGTGTTGTTGTTCGAGGTTATGGACTTGTTTGGATGCTTAAGCAGCTGTTGTTTGAGAGAAAACAACAGCTCTCAATTGGGTTTTTGTTTTTGTGGGCTTTCTCTTAGGAGTGCATCAACTGGAATGTCTGCTTTGCTATCCATAATTGATGCAATAGGCTCTTTGGGGTTTGCTAGTCTGCTTTTTATTTGCCAATAGTTCTAGTTAGTTAGAGCATTAACCTTTGCACAAAACCTGACATGGGAGCTATGCTAGTCAATTCCCAACACCCAAAATGCCTTATATGTGTACAGATGCTTTCGCCCTTCCCCTCTTTCTTTCTTTCTGTTTCTTCCCTCTTTTTTTCTCTCTCCATTTCTTCATCTGTATCTCCCCCTTTTTTACAACAGCTCTCTAACTCTGAGAATTCTCTCCTGTGTCCTTCCCGCTGTGCTTCTCTGTACTGGCAGGTCGCGGTCCATCAGTGGAGCATCCTCTGGACTGTCCACCAGCCCCCTCAGTAGTCCCCGGGTAAGTGCCTCTTCCTCTTCATCTCCAGCCTTGCTACCGCCCCCTCGTCCCAGGCCGCTTCTGCCTGGCTGCCTCCACGCCTCATGCGTATTCCTTTTTACGTCAGCGATGCATGTGCACAGCCCTGAACACGCCCGGACTCGAACCCGAACACCTCGGATCAGGAGTCGAGCATGCTAGCAATTGAGCTAACATGCCCAGGCTGTTAGCTCTCTCACTAGCACGACTCTTCAGGCGTCAGGAGGGAGGTTTACACAACATACATATTACACAGCTACTGACCAACTATCTACCGTTATACATGTAGCACGGCCTCAGCTTTTAGTAGTTAGCAATTAGCTCTTAGCTGTTTTATGTCAGCGATGCATGTAGCGCGGCCTCAGCTGTCAACAGTTAGCAATTAGCTCTTAGCTGTTATCACCACTGTGCTGATGGTTAAAGAATGAGGGCAGATATTTGAATATCTGGTTAAATCAATACATTTACAATACATTTGATTAGGTGTGGATGAACTACTTAATCAGTTATTTAATTGTGAACTCCACCGTGAATTGTTCGGGGTTTTATAATTGTGACTATTGAGAGATAAAGGCCAGGGATTAGGGCAGCCGTGGCCTACTGGTTAGCGCTTCGGACTTGTGGTAGCTTTACTCTTTGCGTATCACTTTCATCGCCCTTGAGCAAGCAAAAGCATGCAAAGTAGAGAAGCAGGGAAAAGAAAAAGAAAAAAAGTCTCTAAACTTTGTCTGCCGAGGAGATATCCACCGTTATCCGATGGCTATGTTCTCAGTGGCCTGAGCCAGAGGAAATCCAGCTTGGAGATGGCTCTAGAAAATCCTTCTTTTCAGATTATCACGAGAGGCTCATGGCGAAACTTTTACAGCTGACTTGTTTGAGCCGGCGCTCGCCGATTACACAGGCCTGTACGACCCAGCCTCTCACGACACGGAGCCCGACTTGATTTAAAAGGCAAATTGATTTCTGCAACCCACTTTGAAGCCCTCCTCTCATTCTCATAGCATTCTCATAGCATCAACTAGTCTTCGTGAAAAAAAGAAGCTTTTTTGCTGGAAGTTTCTGCACAGAGAAATGAGGGATTTTGAGGACACTGCAGTAGGGTTCCTGCTTACTGAATGCTGTCTACTGTCTCCGCGCAGTTAACCTAAAAACCTGCATGCTTGCGGTTAGCCTTTATGTAACTGAGTAGACACTCTCATTCTGGCCTAATCACTGTCTTGGGTTGACGTTAATGAGTTTTTCCCTGAATGAGACAGCTGAGGGCTTTGAACAAATTCCTCTCCAACAAAATCACAGTGTGAGGGTTTCTCTTTCCAACTAACAGTTATTTTTGACAGGGTTACAAAAGTGTGACTTATACTAGACACTGCATCAAAAATGTACAGTCTGAACTGCACACTTTAAACAACAGAATGGTTCTATACAAGCATAGGCCTACAATAGTCTGATTTACAGCAGAGTTTTCTTAGCAAGAGCAACCTTGCAAAACGTTCAATGCGATATGACAAACGATGACAGTAAAAAGGGATACCCAGCATTCACTGTGCACTCCTGCATCTCCATGTCTGGGGCCCGAAGCTTCACCCTCACCATCGCCTGCCGGTCCACCTCCACCGGGCCCCTGTCCTGCCTGCAGCTTTTCCACTCACTGCCCTCACAGCCAACCATCTCAGCACAGAGGAGCCCGGCTTCTTTGTTGTGTCTACATGCCGGTTTCTGTCCTCGCTTTGTTGAATGCCTGTAACGATGTCTGGTTTTGTTTCCTCGTTTGTTTGTTTGTTTGTTTGTTTGTTTGTTCTTGTGTTGTTTTTATGTTGTCTGGTTGCTGGTTGTTTTGTCCCCACTGTTTGGGCTGTTTGGGCTAACTGCATGTGTTTTGTTTGTCTTTGCCTCTTGTCCCTTTTGTTTTCTTGGTTCCCATTTTGGCCACTCATCCATTTCCTCCATTCCTGGTTGGTGTGCTTGTGTCCTCTGCTCTGGCTGTATGCTCTCTCCCTCCCTCCCTCCCTCTCTATCTCTCCCTCTCCCTCTCTCTCTCTCTCTCTCTCTCTTTTCTCTCTCTGTCTGTCTCTCTGTGTTGTGGTGCATGCCCCTCTCTTGTACCCCTTAGCCTGTCAGGAAGTTCTGTGTCCCTCCCCAGTCCCTAGACATTTCCCAGACCACCATAAACTCCAGCAGTACCACCGAGTCCCCTGAACCCCAGCCACAGCCGAACCGGACGGGTGCCCGCTCCCCAACTCCCAACTCCCTCCAACCCACCTCCCCCAACTCCCTCCAACCCACCCCCAACTCCCTCCAACCCACCTCCCCCAACTCCCTCCAACCCACCCTCCCCAACTCCCTCCAACCCACCTCCCCCAACTCCCTCCAACCCACCCCCAAATCCCTCCATCTTACCTCCAACTCCCTCCAACCTATCTCCAACTCCACCAAACCTACCTCCAACTCCCTCCAACCAATCCCCAACTCTCTCCAACCTACCTCCAACTCCCTGCTGCCCACCTCCACCTCCAACTCCCTCCAGCCCATGGCTAATTCTCTCCAGCCTGATCCCAAGACCCTGACCCTCCCATCCAAGCCCAAGTTGACTGACAAGCCCCTGCAGGCCACTAAGTCCAACCCGTTGACGGAGACGATAGCGGAGCAGCTATCGGCCGCCAAGTCTGAGCCCTCTACCCCGTGCCAGCCCCAACCCCCCAGCATCCCCGGCAGCCCAGCCCAGTTGAGGCGGCGGTCTCCTGCCTCCGCCACCCCTCTCGCCCCCCAGGTCTCCGTGCCCCCTTCCTTCACTACCGCTTCCCCCATCCCGTCCATCCGGCTGCACCACTTCCATCC
This sequence comes from Alosa alosa, assembly GCF_017589495.1. Taxonomy (NCBI): domain Eukaryota; kingdom Metazoa; phylum Chordata; class Actinopteri; order Clupeiformes; family Clupeidae; genus Alosa; species Alosa alosa. The sequence continues at coordinate 28,027,894 of NC_063199.1, forward strand.
CGTGCCGACGTCTGACCACAGCACCAAATCTATCCCCACCATACAGGTGACCCCTCACCCCTCCCCCCGAGGCAGCCCTCTCCCCACCCCCAAAGGGACCCCCGTGCACACGCCCAAGGAGAGCCCGGCCGGCACGCCCACCCCGACCCCCCCACCCAGTCCCTCCATCGGCGGCATGCCCTGGAGGACGCGCCTCAACTCCATCAAGAACAGCTTCTTGGGATCGCCGCGTTTCCACCGCAGGAAACTGCAAGGTAGGACAGCAGGAATGCTCTTTTTATGCTCTCGTCTTATGTCCAGTCTTAGACGATTAGGTCTTATAGAGCCAGATGTGACTCTAGCAGGAGCTAGGAATATAGGTTTTGGTAATGAATGGCAAAAGTAAGTACGAAAAGAATAGTGCAGTTGGTGAATACTAGATTTTTCTTCTGTCATTTGTTAAGTATTCATTTGTGGCATACAAGAGAATACAAATAGATATACAGAAACACAGCACTTGCATTTGCATAACATAGTTATCTTGTCTTTTGATAAGATAAACTTCACACACCACTGACCTCCACCATTACAAGGTGTCGGACACTCCACACAACAATCGTTCACATCCAATTTGAATCTAATACCCTCATAGTTGTCTATGATATGATATGATATGATGATATGATATGATATGATGCACTGTGTGTCTGGCTCTGTGAGGCTGTGTACTGAGTGCTTAATGAGCCTGAGGGGCACACAAGGAGAAGTGCACTTGTTGCTCTCTCTCTCTCTCTCTCTCTCTCTCTCTCTCTCTCTGTGTGTTTGTGTGTGTGCGTGTGTGTGGTTCTGCAATGCACTACACTAATTTAATTATAACTCCTTCCATCCGCCCCCTGCTATGGTGGCTCCTCAGCTGCTGATACTAACTTAACTATGAACTCAGTGGCACATCTTCTGCGTCTTTGACACATTCCAGAAATACAGCAGCTCGCCAACATTTAGTTTGATAGAAACACAAAGGGTTCCCTGGTTTCAGACAAGGGTTCAATTAGATAACTAGACGCTAGACACGACAGACATTAAAACATTCACATACACTGTGAATAATACTCAGTAGAATGTAAGATTAAAAGCATATAGAATGTAAGATTAAAAGCATATTATATATATAATATATTTATATATATATATATATATATAATACAGGTAATAGTACACTATACATTATATAGTTATACAAGTATTATAATATGATAAAAGACAGTTTATACTTCTTCAGTATGGCTAATCATAAGCTCTGTCTGACTGTGTTTAGTTCCCACACAAGAGGAGATGTCCAGCCTGACCCCAGAGTCTTCCCCAGAGTGAGTACATGTATCTGTTTACAGTTTAGTGTCAATAGTCTGAGAAATGCTTTAGTTTTCTCATCTGTCTGCAGCTTATGGTAATGGATTGTCTAGTATTCTCTTCCATGGTTGCAATTGGATGTTTGCTCCCTCTGGCACTGACAACTTTGTCTGATTTGGAGGACATTTTTGGTGGATTCGATCAGTCTAAATATTATATCAGTCACACACTATTTTTCCTACCTTGGCTTCATGACTGATGTTCCATTTTCACCCAAATTTTTAATGCACCATTCTGTCTCCAACCAGCAATTATCAATCACCAGGGTCTAATTAAGAAGAGTTTGGAACCAAACTCTGTAAGCACAACTGTGGATGTAGCATATTGCACCGCATGATTGGACTGGGTGTGCGTTATTCACAGTAGCTGCTCTCTCAGATGCATATCCCAAGCTGTTTCCCAAACCCCCCTCTGATTAGATTGAATTCCCACCTCTTCACAAGGCCTAGTGCCTGAAGCTCTGGCTTTCTCATATGTGTAATAGTGTTAATGAAACCAAGTGGTTTTCCAAACATTGTTTTTTGTTGTTGGAGTTACAGTGCTTGTGATTAGATTAAAAACAAAAGAAGGGGGGGGGGTGGATTCAACGTGGTTGAGGAGAATAGTCGAGTGAAAGCGTGGGGTGTTGAAACAGATGTTGGCAGTAAAAACTCGCCAGTGTACCTGGCGTGAAAAAGCATCAAGCACCATTTGTCTTGCCCTGCTCCTTTCCCCCCTCAGTGTTATGTTTCTCTTCCCCCTCTTCTCTCCTTCCCGCTCTGCCGACAGAGTGAAGTCATCTCTCTCCCTCTTCTGTACACCAGGTCCACACAGAATGCAAACGCCAGAGAAACTTTCTCATGACAAATGATCCCTTGTTTACCAAAACAGCCTTTCCCCCCTTATTTCTTTATCTTTCTAGTCTTTATTTTTCCTCCTGTTATATATTCCCTTTAAGCCTTTACTTGATGAAAACTCATTTGATTTGGTTTGTGAGCTCCTCTCGTCTGAATCTGATTTTGAGCTCTCAAATCGTGAGCGACTGTCCCACTGTCCCCCACAAGACAAGATAAACACTCCTCATCCCAAATGAATGAGATGCTGGTTGACAGAGGGTGTGAAATGAATGAAGGTTAAGAAGTGGGCAGAGGCAATGTGTCAGTGTCAGAGGAACAGCCAGTCCATTCTTCGGCCGCTCTCTGTCTCTTTCTATTTTCTGTCCCTTCGTGTTAACTGAAAAAACGTCTCTGTGTATTGATATTGTTGTGTGCCTGAAAAGAGCTTATTTATGCTAATGTCCTAGGGTTTTATTTATTTAGTTTTTGCTTTAACTGCCATTGTTTTAACGTGTCAACATTTTGCTTTAACGTGTCAACATGTAACTTGCCATTTGTAATATGTACTTGCTATTTTTTTTTTTGTTTTTTATCACTATTTTGTTTTGGTGTTGCTCTGTTGCAGACTTGCCAAAAAATCTTGGTTCGGTAACTTTATCAACCTGGAGAAAGAGGAGCAGATCTTTGTGGTCATCAAGGACAAACCCTTGAGCTCCATCAAAGCGGACATCGTCCAGGCCTTTCTCTCAGTAAGACTCCTTGTTTTGCTCTGAATCCCTGGATTCCCATGTCTTTTTTATCCCCCCTGAACAACTGGTAGCTTCTTTTAAATTCACCCCCCCACACACACACACACACACACACTCAGCACAGTACATAGCCTGTCATTATGAGAATTCGGCTATCTCTCCTCTATTTTGCCTAATGCTGCTATCAGATCAGATCCCTCTGCCTCCATACCAAATGCTCCAATAGACATTGCCGTGAGGCAGTGTTCTCTCGATTTGTGAACGCGGTTCTGATTTATGTCGCAATCCAGTAAAAATGCTAGTATGCGTGTTTCTAATTTCTCTCCGACTAGCATTTTCATTTTAAGGTCAGTAGAAAATCAAAAGCGTACCGGCCATTAGCATATAGATGCCGTGGCGTGAAACAGACTGCAGTAAGGCTACAGCCTGCTAAGGCCTGGCTTTGTGCACAAGCATGTTGTAGTGATTCCCAATCATCAGTTTACATGATGAGAAGCTATGTTTCTGAGGCATCCTATCTGAGGAGAACACATGAAATAGGCCTACAGCAATACATTGTCAGCATATATTTGGCTTAGGCTATATAGTGAAAAATGCGACAGTTAGCATCTTTAATATTATTGTATTTCAGTCTTTTGTTTTGCTAAAATATTCACCCTGCAGGACTTACATTATGCCATGAAATATTTTACAGGTCCATGTTTTGGTAAGGACCAGTCTGTGTGGACAAG
>NC_063199.1:28041574-28049074 GCF_017589495.1 Alosa alosa
CCTCCCTGGTAACCCCCAACCCCCCTGTCCTCCTCCCCCCTGGTCCCCTCCCCCACCCTCCTGTCCTGCCTGGTAACCCCTCCCCAACCTCCTGTCGTTGCCCCCTGGTAACCCCCCCCCTCATACTCCCCTGGTAACCCCCCCTCCTGGTGTTTTTATGTCTTTCACGTTTTCTTTCTCTTCCTATTTTTGCTCTCCTTGGTGATGACCTGACTTGTTTCCTTGGTGATGACCTGACTTGTTTCCTTGGTGATGACCTGACTTGTTTCTACTGCCAGGAATTATCCAGAAAACGTATTAAAGTCCCTCTCGGTCTCGTCCTCCATCCTCATCCTTCTGCCCCTCCTCCTCCTGCTCACTGCGTCCACCGGGGGGAGATGGACTCTTACTGACCGAGGGCGCTTTCCATGGCCAGTGAGCGTGTGCGTGTAACCACGGAAATGGACACTTCATCCCAACTCTCACACCCCGTCCCTCCAAACGATCTCCTCCTCTTCCTCATCCTCCTCGTCCTCCTATTCCTCCCTACACTCGCTCCAAAATTATGGAAAATACGCCCCTCTTCATCTCCCTTGCGTCACACACACACACACACACACATGGACACACGTTCACATGCTCTAACACAGATCAACACATTCACATGTATACCTGTCCTGCACACACCTTCGTTACCAAGAATTTCCCCATCAGAACAAAGATTAAACCCGCAAGATCTTGAAATAGAGCCTTTTGTTCCTCATCCAGTCATTTCCCTCTCAAACACACACACACACAACACACACACACACACACACACACAAACACACACACATATATTGATTGCCTGGCGCACACACACACACACACACACACACACACACACAAATATGCACGCACACACCGATACACACTTACACTTTTCACACACACACACACACACACTGGTACACACAGGCAAACATACAAATGCACACATACAGCTCTGGGATGTACTAAAAAAACAAGAAAAAGACTCATAAAGAGGAGCAAAGAGGCCCGGATGTAAAACAGGCGTCTTATTAAGGAGTCTTATGGAGGAGTGTGGCGCATTTATGGATTGTATCGTTTCATTTTTAAATGTAAACGTTTTTTGTTGTTCTCTTTTTTTTTCATAATGTTCATTATGAAAGACTCGGTACCATTGCTGCAAAAGGACTGGAATCCTTATCTGATGGTGGGGGTGGGGGGGGGGGGGGGGGTGGGGGGGGGGGGGGGTGGATGATAAACGAAGAATGATCTGATCTGTTGTACAGACTGAATCCATTTCTTATGTGAAACAAAGTAAACAGAAGATGTCTAGATGTAACAGACTACATAGTGATGGTGTAGGACCAGATTTATAACCTATTTGCCAGACATCTTTTTTTCTGTATTTTGTTTTGTTTGTTTAAATTATAAAGAGAGATTGTTTAAATTATAAAGAGAGATCATCATTTTTAGTGTTGGTATTACGTTACAAAAAAAATGTTCAAATCTTAGTTGTATATTTTCGTTCCTATCAGATTTTTTTTTAAATTGTCTTGATTTATGCAGTAGGAATTGGGAAACCAGCGTTAAATGCAATTGTGGATATTTTTGTACTGTTCCTTATTTATTCCTTTTTTTTCCATTACCTAATTTATTATACCACATGGCTATGTAAACGAAAGACAACTGTTAGAGGAATTGAATGTTATTTATTTACCTCCTTAAGTGTTTGTATCGGGGCACGTTTTGTTCATTTTGAGAAAAAAAAAAAAACTTTCTTTGTCCTATTTTAACAGAATTATGTGACCATTGACAAATATTACGTTCACTCCTAGCATCAAAGGTTAAAAAAATGTAGTATATGTTTAAAAAAAAATAAGAATTTACCAGTAATTTAAGAATGTAGACTAGCCTCTTTGGAGGAACTGATCTTCTCTTGATATTTGTCAGTTTCATATCATTGTGCGTGTACGATGGATTGAGACAAAAGCTACTCTTGAATCAGTTCACTTGTAAATAGAACAAATTTGAACGTCTGAACTAGGAAGGGGATTCCTGCTCTCAGCTTTTGCCTAGTATTGCTGTATGCATGTCTAACATGGGCTTTTCTTTGCATGGCGTTAGTGTAACTGTTTGAAAAAAACACACACTCTTAGCCCTTGGTAGTTCTCCCTCTTTATTTAAAAAGAGATATAGAGACTTTTTTGGCCTTTCCTACTTTGTCCTCTTTTATCTTTCTGTTTCTCTATCTTTCCTCGCTTTCCCTGTCTTTCTCGAAAAACTTGTGCACAATGTTTTTAGTCGCTTCCTCCTTTTCCAAAGCTTGTAGAGAAAGGCCTGGTTATTCCACTGTTCACACCATCCCAGTGGAAGAAGTGGGAGAGATCTTTTTTGTCAAAAAGAATCAAAGCAATACCTGTTGTTAACCTTCCTATTTTATACAATAGAAAAAGCTTAACAGATCACATCGGATGTAAAGGAAAACACCCGCACACACACACACACGCGCACACACACATACATACACACACACACACACACACAGAAACACTCACACACACAGACAGATCAAACAGAGCAGGAGAGTGCAAATGTAATCCCCTTGTAACATAACTGTGAGCAACTTCAGTGCGAAAACAAATAAACTCATCCAGTTACTAGGCATGTGTGTCGCTTGCTCTTTCTGCTCTCTCTCTATCTCTCTCTGTTCAAGTGGTTTCAGGTGGTGGCACAATTGTTACAAACCCCCTGGCAGCTGCTTTAATACTTCTCCGGTGGTGCAATCATGGAGTCATTAAAAACATATTCATTGGAGCACTATTACCTGAATAACAATTGGTCCACCTTGATCGGTAAGATTGAAATTATAGGGTTTCCCCCTGCAATATGAATTTTAACCAGCAGATGGGGCTATATATCTGTATCTCGTCCATGTGATGTCAGTGTGTGACTTTAGTGGTTTTTGCTGAGCTCAAAGCTGCTTCTCTCTGGAATTGTATGTGGTGACAAAGAGGGAACAAAGGAATTCTGGGGAGGGACTTCCTGCATTAAGAAATAAAGAAAAGTATGGGAAAGTAAACCACCTCGGAGGAACAGTAACTTCCTTGAAACAGAACAGAAAATGTCCTTGTTTATGTAATGATGTAATAGCAGAGTTGATGAAGTGAAGGACTGCAGTCTTACTTCCCTGGGGCGCGTTTCCCAAAACCATAGTCGCTAAGTAAGTTAGCAACTTTGTTGGTTGCAATGCAATTTCCCATTGCCAACCAACTAAGTTGCTAACAGGTTAGCAACTATGGTTTTGGGAAACGCACCCTTGAACAGCCTGATGTAGGATTGAGTCTTCTACCACCTCCTCTTCATCCCCTACTGCGCACAGTAAGTACATGTGGCTCAAAGCTGGACTTACACACTCACTCACTCTTGTAACGTATATCTGGTCTTAGCATGACCATTGTTTTTATTATGGCATGAAGCCTATTGTTATACAAAGCAGCCAACAGGAATTTAACAGTCTTTTTCAAAAAAAGTACACATCAAAACAACTGGCTATCATGTATTTCGAAAAAGTACACCAAGCAAAACACTGGGTTTTATGTTATTTTTATTTGCTAGGCATTAAGCAAAATAAAAACAAAAATTAAATAAATCTCACATATTTTCTTTAAATAGAAAATGTCAATGGCATTCTCTGTTAAAGGTTATTATTGTTATAGCTTAGAATAAAATAACTATAGGAAGAGGAAAACATGTTTGCAATGCTTTGCTTTCTACGCCGTCCAGAAACCACAGTCTCTTTCTGAAGTCCGTAAGGATGGCTGTCCTTCCCCCGTACCAGCTAAGGGGGTTCAAGCACGAAAGTCCACATCAGCAGCAGCCCTCAGACAGCTGTTCCATCTTCCAGTCTGTCCTTCTCATCACGACCACCGGGGGGCAGTTGTGATCAGTTTAGCATATTTCACAAATTCTCTTCACATCCCTTACCTATCCTTTGTCCTTCCATCTCCAGCTGTGAAAGCTTTTAGGTTTAGGGGGGAGAGGTGAAGGATATCTTGTCCACACACGGAAATGACTCTAAGGCAGGGAAGGGAATGGGTCGGGGCTAAGCCACTCACAGGCTAGATCTCCTTCTTCATACTCGCCAAGTGATGCATAGTGACTCAGGGGGGGGGGGTACCAAGCCTCTCACAGTCATCTTCTCTTAAGTCCTTCATCCCTGTCCTCCTCCTCCTCATCCTCACACTCTGGAGGTGACATAAAGCGAGCGCAGCCTGCGGGCCAGGAGGGCCTCCATCTCGTCCATCGGGTTCTCCCGCCCTGACCCCCAGCGACTCCCTCCCGTGACCCCAGGGCCAGGCCCCAGCAGCAGCAGCCCCCTGAAGGCCTCCCGCTCCATCAGCCCCGGCATGTGCTGCAGGAAGAAGCCCTCGCAGTAGGCACTGAGCTCCATCGCACCATGAGCCTGCACAACACACACAGACACACACACACACACACACACACACACACACACACACACACACACACACACACACACACACACACACACACACACACAGAGATGTTCAATATGTTCAGTGTGCTTCAAAAGACACATTACACACACACACACACACACACAAAGAGATGTTCAATATGTTCAGTGTGCTTCAAAAGACCTTCCACACACACACACACACCCTGTATGCTGATAATTTGTCCCAAGATCTGTTGACATTGGGATCGGAAAAACTAAACCTATGGCGCCTTAATACAAGCTACCGGATGACACAACATGAACATCACACCTATCATTTAGTCTTGTGATTTAAGTAACTACTCATCAAAGCTCAATGTACTTGAAAAAACACACACACACATGCTCTGTATGCCAGAGAACACCACTGATTTTACACACACACAAATTCTCAGTCTTGGACTATATACCCCACCCTCATAGAGACTCCAGTGCTTCGTACTGAACATTTCACCTACTGAACGCACACAGCATGGCGTGGATCTGTGACATGAAACCTTTAGATCTGCACACACGCTTGACATGCACAGACTCAGCATACTGAACATTTCACCTACTGAACGCACACAGCATGGTGTGGGTCTGACATGAAACCTTTAGATCTGCACACACGCTTGACATGCACAGACTCAGCATGTGTGCTTGGCAAACACATACTATCCTGGGGGCAGGTGAAATACACACTATCACTATGTGTCTGCATACCATGCCTTATCTGTATGGACTGTGTACATTTAAGCACACATCAAATAAAATAGAACTACACACCAGACAGAGGAATTCTGTGTAAGACCTGAACATGTTGGAATGTTCATTTTCTACCAACTTTTAATAAAATAAAATCTGAGACACTTAAAATGAATACTTTAGCGCCATGCTGCTAGTGCCGGCTGAGTGATCATGATCCCTCTACCAGGGTAGCAGGATGTTGGGGAGATCATGGGCTTTATCATTCAGGAGTGATGAAGCATTCCCCTATTCCCCTTCTGTGTTTGTGCTTGTTGGGATCCTCTGGGCTTGTTTTGCCAAACAGCGAGAGTCCTTTGGAGCAGCCAAGTCGTCCTTGGCTTTCTCCCATCAGATGCTGAGATAGTTGTGTGGTCTCCCAGACCCTGGGGGTAGCCTGGGCGGGGGGGAGGGTTAAGGGGGCAGGACGGGGCAGGAGTGGGCCTGTTGCTGGGGCATGTTTACCTTGGCAGTGCGGTAGATGTTGACGGCGTTCTCCAGACTGATGTTCTGAGCGCAGACGATCTCACAGTGCCTCTGAAGCGCCCCCAACTGGAAAAGGCTGGACGCGGACAGCAGCTACAAGAGAGCACACACACACACACACAAACACACACACACACACACACACACACACACACACACACACACACACACACACACACACACACACACACACACACACACACAACAATAACAAGTCATTCTGCTAGTTCGGATTTCATTCACTCTGCTTATTACTTTTGCAAGTGCAATTTTACTTTCCATCACAAACTCTGTTTTGCAACTTCTGATTAAATTGGCAAGGCTTCGTAACATGACCTTTGCTGCATGCAATCTTGGAAAACAGTTATGAAATATTTCACATTTGCTGTTTCTTAGTTCTTAGTTCAGAGTTATTGTAGCTCCCACTACACAATCAACGGAGCTTAAGAACCAGAAAGGCACATCAATGAATTCTGTAAGTAGTTCACTTGGTTCTGTTATTGATAAGGCTTTGGCACATACTAGAAAGTCATATAAGTCACATATTAAAAAGTCTAATGGAGTAGTGTGTCCATTCGCATCCGTCTCTTACCTCGAGCACGTCTGACACGTTTGTCTTTAGCGCCTCTGTCCCGCCACAGTACAGATAAGACATCATCATCTAACAGATGGAAACAAGGCGAGAGACCTGACATCAGCGTTTCAGCTGTGGTGAAGAGATGCTGTCGCCTGAAGGGCTTGTAATGGTAGGTTGAGTAGAGAATCTACACCACTGGCTTCCTACCTGGAAAATGTTATATTTAACATCACTGATCTCGATGTCCTTGCTTTGAGATCCGTCAGATCCATTCTGGCCCAGCAGAGACTTGAACCTATGAAGGAAAGAGGCAAGGTTAGTATTGTGTGTGTGTGTGTGTGTGTGTGTGTGTGTGTGTGTGTGTGAAAAGTTACCAACATCGTCCAATATCAGTACTTTTCAGTTATGGATTGTGGTGTAATTAATGTAACAGGTAACTTATTTGAATTCACTGGATTTTTGGTGTTTTAATTAGCCTCATGATTTTTTTTATGCCTATAATCGGAGGACAATAGACCCAAATTATGGCATGGGCGCTGTACCCCCAATTAGCCTCATGAATGGTCTGTCATGTGACCGCATTCGTCACCTTTCCTGGCTCCTGAGGCTCAGGCTCACCTGTCAGAGGCGGTGATGAGCAGGACTCTGTGGGCGTAGAAGGGCTTCCCGTCCACCAGGAAGGTCACGTCCGACATCTCCTGGTTGTTGGAGGAAGTGAGGGGTCTGCAGGGGTGAGACAGGATGTTTGATATGAGAGATCAACACCCGGCATCCGCTCCATCAATCACACCTCGTCAACACATGGTCATTTTCATGCATTCAGTAGGTCACGAGACCTCTAGAGATTGGCTGTGCATTAATGGATGATCTTGGTAAACTGAACCTATGGGGCCTTTATACAAGCTACCAGCTGACACTAGATTAGCATCGCAGCCATCATTTACAATCTTAAAAAAATAACATGCCAAGTATACTTGCGTAGACAAGGAATTTGGTCTCTGCATTTATCCCATCCGTGAATTAGTGAAGCACACAGAGTACACACAGTGAGGTGAAGCACACACTAACCCGGAGCAGTGAACTGCCTTGCTACAGCGGTGCTCGGGGAGCAGTGAGAGGTTAGGTGCCTTGCTCAAGGGCACTTCAGCTGTGGATGTGGTCATAGGGGAGCAGTGCTCAATCACTTCCCATGGCCACATTTTTCCTA
>NC_063199.1:28061574-28079074 GCF_017589495.1 Alosa alosa
TAAGTGTTGAGTTTTTCACATAACTTGTATATATACCAGTGACACACACACACACACACACACACACACACACACACACACACACACACACACACACACACACACACACACACACACAAGCACATGCACACACACTATGACCCACAGCTGCTCCTTCTTACACACACACACTCACTCACAAACAACAATCCACAACCCCCTCCACACCACACACACACACACACACACACACACACACACACACACACACACACACACTCACACATCACATACACACTCACATACACACTCACATACACACTCACATACACACTCACATACACACTCACACAAACACACGCACACACACACACACACACACACACACACACACACACACACACACACCAACACCCCCAAACACACACACACACACACACGCTGTAACCCCTGCATATCTTACTTGAGCAGCCGTGGTTCACAGTCCAGGCCGGGCAGCAGCAGGCGGGCGGCCTGCCTGACGTCGTCGCTGTCCACCAGCAGACTCCGGCGGTGCTCAGCGTGGACGATGGCCACCCGCATCCACTCCATCAGTGGGGGCATCAGCAGGAAGGGCCTGGGGGCACATTCAGTAAACAGGTCACAAGGGGGTCAAAAGATGGTCATAGGATGGTCATAAGATGGTCATAGGATGATCACAGGATGGTCATACGATGGTCACAAATGGCTGTGGGTTTGGGCTATATCAGGGTTCACGTTCTAAAACACTATGGCCTATAATAACTATGGCCTCACAGTCAATAAAGTATAGGACTCAGATCCTCCAACGACATGTAAACCAGTTGCCATCTCCCAGGGCACTGGCTCTTCAGAACAGCCGCTACACTGCGCATCTACTAACTCCACTGACACACTGACCACAGAGTGGACTGAAGTACTCTATTGAGACACATGTGACTGAAAATACAGTGGCAAATAAACATTATTTAATGTTTATTTGTTTTTGAATGTTACTGTATTTTATTATTTCATATTTATGAATTATACAATATCATTTTGCACCCAGTCGTATTATGCATTTTATCTTCTGCAGGTCAGGTAGACCTTGTTAATTCTCGGTTGACAGCATTCTGAACTAATTGTTACAAAGTACTTCTCACATTCCATAGAGTGCTATAGTAAATGGCCCATGGCACAGGAGGGAGTAAGGGCTTCTACATACTCGACGCACCCGACCGGTAGCGCGACACCGTGACGTCAAAATGACGTAGATCTTGCTGGCGCGCCAATGGAGCGCCAATGGTGGTCAATGGTGGAATGTCACACAGCTCAGAGTGTTGATGTGTGTGTGGACCTGGATCAGAAAGCCGACACGGAAACCCTGTTGAAATGAGTGACTGCGTGTGTGTGTGTGTGCACCTGGATCAGAGAGCCACCATTGAGAGCGTATAGAAATGAGTGACTGCGTGTGTGTGTGTGTTGACCGGAATCAGAGAGCCACCATTGAGAGTGTATAGAAATGAGTGACTGCGTGTGTGTGTGTTGACCGGAATCAGAGAGCCATCATTGAGAGCATATAGAAATGAGTGACTGCGTGTGTGTGTGTGTTGACCGGAATCAGAGAGCCACCATTGAGAGCGTATAGAAATGAGTGACTGCGCGTGTGTGTGTGTTGACCGGAATCAGAGAGCCACCATTGAGAGCATATAGAAATGAGTGACTGTGTGTGTGTGTGTGTTGACCGGAATCAGAGAGCCACCATTGAGAGCGTATAGAAATGAGTGAGTGTTTGGAGGAGTGCTGGCGGGAGGTTTTCAGGAGGAGATTCCTGTTAGCCTGCTGCTCCTGCGGATGACAGGTCTGACCTAAACAGGACTCCACCGTGACGAGGTCCAGCTCTCAGCAGCCTGGCCCCTGTCTTTCAGCGCACTCACACCCCCCCCCAGAGCAGGCAGGCACAACACAGCTGCTGCCATGGCTCTCTCTCTCACACACGCACACGGACACGCACACACACACACACACACACACACACACACACACACTCCTCCTCCCTCTCTCTCTCTGTAACACATCCTTACTCTCTCCCACACATGGGTGTATACACTTGCAATGACTGCAAGCATTCATACTCACATTCCATTTGTCATACACTCTGGACAAAAATAAATCCATCCTCTGTGTTTGACAGAGTTTGTGTATGATGGAGGAGCCATTTCCTCAAGATATGGGGCTCTCTCTCTCTCTCTCTCTGTGTGTGTGTGTGTGTGTGTGTGTATGTGTGTGTATGAATGTCTCTATGTGTAGGTGATGGAGAAATTGAAATATGCAGAGCTGGATGGAGCGGCTCCAGTTGAGGTGATAAAAGGGCGGAGTAAGAGATGAGATGCCTATCAGAGATAAAGGACAGAACAGAGCCGGCAGACAGAGCACTTTCAAGGTGAAGGGAAACCAGCGCATAATAGAGAAAGGATGAGGACAAGCAATTAAAGTCTCATTCTTTATTCCTTAAGACATCTCTCTCTCTCTCTCTCTCTCTCTCTCTCTCTTCTATCTATCTCTTTCACACCTGAAGACGTCTGAGGTGTAAAACAGTGTAATCTCCTCTTCTATGTGTTAGAATAGGCCCTGGGGCACTGTGTGTGTGTGTGTGTGTGTGTGTGTGTGTGTGTGTGTGTGTGTGTGTGTGTGTGTGTGTGTGTGTGTTGTGATGGATATTGGCAGGTCTTAGACCCCGGCCTGTTTGGTGTGCCTGTGCTCTCTATCGCTCTCTCTCTCTATTCCTGTTGAGCAGGTGTTGGTGTTCAGGTGTTGGTGTTCAGGTGTGCCTGATTGGCAGGACTATAAATCTCATGCGTTCACAACAGCCAGCCGGCTTCCTCCTCCTGGCTTTTGGCTTTCGTTGTCCATCGGCTGTTAAACCCCTAGACTGATTTTGCATGACACTTTTGGTTTCCTTCCATTATACTGACTTGCACTACACCACGTTATCATTAAGTCTCTGTTAAATTTACCTTTAATTAATAAATTATCTTGATTATTATGGAATCAGCGTGTGGCCTCCCCATTCATGTTTCATGCATCGAGCCGGCATGTCACAGTGTGTACAGTGTAATCTCCTCATCTATGTGTTAAAGTGGGCCTTGGGGCACTGTGTGTGCGTGTGTGTGTGTGTGTGTGTGTGTGTGTGTGTGTATGTTTGTGTGTGTGTAGATAGATAGATAGATAGATAGATAGATAGATAGATAGATAGATACTTTATTGATCCCCAAGGGGAAATTCAAGGTCTCAGTAGCATATAGACATCACACATGCACGTACAGCAGAAATGGTAAATATAAATATAAGTATAAACATATAACCAAACTCCACTGTACAATAGAGACAGTAGAAGATAAGAAAAAAACTAACAAAACTAAATACTAAATATACTATATAAATTAAATTTAAAAAAATCCACAGTGTGCTTGAGGGTGATCAAGCATGAGACGCTTGCAGTGTATGATGTGTGTGTGTGTGTATGATGTGTGTGTGTGTGTGTATGGTGTGTGTGTGTATGTGTGCGTGTGTATGGTGTGTGTGTGGTGTGTGTGTGTGCATGTGTGTATAATGTGTGTGTGTGTGTGTACAGTCTAATCTCCTCGTCTATGTGTTAGAGTGGGCCCTGGGGCACTGGGCTCTCCAGCTCAAAAAGTGGAGGTTGGGAGGAGACCTGGTGCCAGTGCCTGGTGCTGATGGAATATATCTGATGACTCCTTGAATAATAAGTGTGTGTGTGTGTGTGTCAAAGAAAGAGATAGAGATAGACAGATAGTGAGAGAGAGAGAGAGAGAGAGAGAGAGAAAGAAATGTATCACTGTCAGTCAACCACATTAGTCTGACACAAACAGCACAGAACCGCAGACTTCCAGGTGCTCATTAGTCAGGGTAAATAACACACACCACACGCACGCACACACGCACACCGCGCACACACACACACACATATGCCTCTCCATGAAAGCACAAACATGTTTCATACACTGACACACACATACACAACACACACAAACGTACACACAGACACAGAGAAAGAGAGAGAGAGAGAGAGAGAGAGAGAGAGAGAGAGAGAGAGAGAAAGAGAAATACACAGAGGAAGAAAAACAACCAGAGGGAGATGAGGCCACTGGTGGGAGCATGAGACAGACGCGGGCCGCGGCTCTAAAGATAAGACTGCCCGCACCGTACATCAGACGCCCATGGAGCAGCCATCTCCTGCTCTACAGATCAAACACACTGGAGGAGCAGGAGATATGTGGGATGCTAATAAGCTGAAGCACACAGACACAGACACAGACACACACACACACACACACACACACACACACACACACACACACACACACACACACTCACACAGACAGTCAGACACACAGATACATCTAATCTTGGGCTCCCACATCCCACATACTGTGTGTGTGTGTGTGTGTGTGTGTGTGTGTGTGTGTGTGTGTGTGTGTGTGTGTGTATATGTGTGTGTGTGTGTGTGATACATATACATGCAGGACCATCCCAGAGAGCCAGGGACAGACAGCAGTGGAGTGGGTTTATGGCTGGTGTCTGGCTGGGAAGTTGGTTCACTTCACCACAAAGAGGGCACTCACTGCATTACTGGACTTTCCTGATCTTGAAATAGCAGCGGAGACAGGCTGACCAGAGGCTCTCCTACGTCTGTGTCCCAAGAGAGAGTTACTGTAGGTCCTGAATCAGGATTTGTGTATGTGTATGTTTATGTGTGTGTGTGTGTGTGTGTGTGTGTGTGTGTGTGTGTGTGTGTGTGTGTGTGTGTGTGTGTGTGTGTGTGTGTGTGTGTGTGTGTGTGTGTGTGTGTGTGTGTGTGTGTATGTGTGTGTGCAGTCTCTCTGTCTCAGACTTTTGAGTCAAACTTAAGTATTCCTTCTGTGATCATCAAAAAGCTAAATCAAGCAAACTCCAAACATACACATATACTGTACAATAATATATACATACATAGAATAAACAGGGAATATTAATATTCCCAAGCAATGACATATGTAAGGAGTAACAGACACAGCGTAACAAGACACTCCTGTCACTTCTCTTTGGCTAAGAAACCAAAATAAACAGGAATATGTAGGGCATGGCTCAGCAACGCATAAATTAGACTCTATACTCCCTGTGTGCCGGGGAAAAAAACAAAACCGTTATGTTTCATGTTCTTAGCCGTGTGTCTAACTGTGAGGTGCACACACATACACACACACACACTAACCACACGATATGTGTGTGTAACAGTCTACCATGTGAGGCACACAAACACACACACACACACACACACACACACACAAACTAACCCCACAACATTTGTGTGTAACAGGCTAAGTCTTCCTGGTCTGCTATTCCTATATGAGGGTCTGTTAGAACTAATACTAACAGATTTCAGGCTGCGTTTATGTTTGTCTAGGATTTGTGTGTGTGTGTGTGTGTGTGTGTGTGTGTGTGTGTGTGTTCTCTATGAGTCAGGCCGTAAATGCGGGAATATTTATGACTACTGAATGAGTAGTGTTTTTATAGTATCTCGTGGGTGTGCTTCCAATTTTACATATTCACTGTGAGTAGGTAGCAGCACAGAATTGTCTACATGTGTAGGGGTGTTCTGTTTATCTCTCTCTCTCTCTTTCTTTGTGTGTGTGTGTGTGTGTGTGTGTGTGTGTGTGTGTGTCCATATAGCAAGGAGGCTTGTATACTGTATACACAGAAGCAATCATTGGAATATAATGAGAGCATGAAGTGTGGTCTCAGAATGACTACTTCATCAAATCTCTCTTTCACACATACAGACAGAAACACACACACACTAGCATTTTGCCTAGAATGTTTTCAATAAGGCTTTTCCACTCCTAAATGCAATTATTGATTCAGTAAAAGCTCACAGCCTATCACAACATCTAAACAACAAAGTCTCTCCCACACCCCCACCACCTCTCTCTTTCATTTTCACACACTCTCACACACACACACACACGTGCACTTTATGTTGATCAATGGTTGTGGCAGCTCTTTTCTGTGAAATCTGAGGCATTGGCTGAAACTCTAGCCCCCACCTCCTCTCTCTCTCTCTCTCTCTCTCTCTCTCTCTCTCCTCTTAAGGCTTGCTCGACAACCGGAATATGCCTGAGCCTCTTCCTTTGCTGGTTTGGCCGACAGATCACGCCTCGGCCCTGACATCTAACCTTTGACCCTATGACCCCAACAGCAGCTCAAGTTCACTTGCGGCCCTCGAGCCCAAAAGCTGAACTCCCGCCCACATCAAAGACGCACTTCACACCGCGTCATGAAAGTAGAGAACACACCCGGCTATGTTACTGACCCACATGGACATGCACACCCACCTATCCATACACACACTCTGATGCAAGCATGCGCACAAACACAAACACACACACACACACACACACATCAACATACATAGTAGCAAACAAGACATCTTGATTACACTACACTCAATCGTCCAATATTTGAAATCATATAATATAATATAACATAATATAATAGGTCATAGCCCCACTTTTGCTCACGTCTATGGGAAATAAATTTGCAGGTTTGATAGAAAACAGATCTGAAGAAAGATAAGGTTTTATTTGTGCCCAATAAAGTATTCCAGATGTACCGGTATCTTAATGTGTTTGCCTGTTTCCAAAAGCCCTGTATAACCCCCCCCCCCCTCTCTCATTCTCTCTCTCTCTCTCTCTCTCTCTCTGTCTTCATGTGTGTTTGTCTCTCTTTCTGTGGGGGTGTGTGTTCTTATCTGTCTCATCCAGCCAGAAGCTACACTTAGTGCCTGCTGCTGTCGCCCTCACTTCATGGCCTCTGACATTTGATCTTTGACCCTCAGTGTGTGTGTGTGTCTGTGTGTGTGTGGGTTGCGGTTTGAGTTTCATGCGTGGGTTTTATGGACTTTTCAGCAGAGGCCCAAAGAACTCTGAGTCATTACTGGGACTTCATATTGTAGGCGCTGCCATGTAGGCTCCCACCTGTATCCCATTCTTTATGCCATGCCACACACACACACACACACACTGACACACACGCGCACACACACACACACACACACACACACACACACACACACACACACACACACACACAATAATATACACACTGACACACACACACACAATATCACCACATTGGTTTGCACCACACACAATACACACACACACACACACACACACACACACACACACACACACACACACACACTCTCAAATACACAGAGACGCTGACACGCCCATGTCTACACAAACATTAACATTGGAATGCAAACTCACACGCACATTAACTTCAGACACACACTTATCAGCCTATGGATTGCTATATTTAGCATGCACACATAACTTCACTTCCAAAGGCTGTGTGAACTATAAAACGATGGGTGGCATTTCTCTAAGCACTTAAATGGAGGAAAGAGCTTTATGCACCCTTTGATGTTACTTTAGACCTACCTTACTTTCTAATAAAAGACAGCCTTGGGTTTGGCTTTGTTTGCCATCTGTTTTGTGTGTGTGTGTGTGTGTGTGTGTGTGTGTGTGTGTGTGTGTGTGTGTGTGTGTGTGTGTCTTGTGGGCATGTGTGCGTGCCTGTGTGTGTGTTTGTGTTTATGAGTGTGCATCTCTCTACCAGAATACTGGTTGTGTATTCTAGATCCTAGTGTATTGTGTCAAGACAGTACACACCTTGTCAAGCATCAAAAGCCTGACACACACACTCTACTCCTCAATTCACGCTCACGCATACAATTACACTGTCATCTGGGCCTCATTATCCCACCCCCCACATCCCCCCCACCCTCAGTGCTTGTGCACTTTCTTGGGGGGGGGGGGGCACAAGGCAGCCCCCCACTGAGGAGACACCATGTGTGTCAGATAAGGCAGGAATCTAAACTGTGCCCCCCCCCCCCCCCAGCACTCCTTATTAGAACTCAAAGAACTGATTGTGGCGCCTTGGATTTCTGTTTTCCCTCACGTGTAACAAGAGAGCACTCTTCTCCTGTCTGCTCTCCTCTGCTGATAGTGTCCATCTGGAGACAATGAGTTTCCCTGCATTTGTTTACTTTCGTTTTTCCTTTTTTTCCATTTGTTCATGTTGGGGTTTTTTCCCTCCTGCCGTTATCTTGTGCTGGAAGTGGAAACGGGCTCAGTGTGTGTTGCTGCACGCAGTCCTGCCCTCCTATCACCAGAGAGGCCTCCAGGGAAACGGGCTCAGTGTATGTGTGTTGCTGCACGCAGTCCTGCCCTCCTATCACCAGAGAGGCCTCCAGGGAAACGCCAGGACCAGGCATGCCAGATGAGCAAGCTCTGTGTGTGTGTGTGTGTGTGTGTGTGTGTGTGTGTGTGTGTGTGTGTGTGTGTGTGTGTGTGTGACGTTTGTGTGTATGTATGTGTGCTTGAGTGTGTGTGTGTGTTTATGTATATATGTGTGTGTTTTTGTATGTGTTTGTGTGTGTGTGTGTGTATGTGTGTGTGTGTGTGTGTGTGTGTGTGTGTGTGTGTGTGTGCACGTGTGAAAGAAAGAGAGGCCTTTTAAAACAACAACAAAGGCCTTGAGTAGCAGGCCCAGGGGCTGTAGGAGGAGCAGTCTGCTGTAATGGACATTAGCACCTCCATGGGATCTGCCCTCATTGATTCAACATCACAGGCTCAGCTCATGAATATCAATGGCCAGCACTGGAACTCAGGTGGATGGCAGCATTGTGTGGGGATAAGAGGGTTAAGTCCATTAAGCGATTAGGTCATTAAGGGACTGTGTGTGAGTGTCGTTAAGAGGCTGTGTGTGTGTGTGTGCGTGTGTGTGTGTGTGTGTGTGTGTGTGTGTGTGTGTGTCTGTGTGCATGAATACCTGTCAATGTATTGTATCAGTGTAATATATTGGTGTGTCACAGTGTGTAATGTTGCATATCAATGTGTAGGTGTTCATGTGTAGAATGTGCTTGTGTATTCCAATATGTATGCATGAACTGTATGTGCATGTGATTGATTGAAATTGTGTGTGTGTATGAATGTGTGTGTATGAATGTGTGTGTGTGTGTGTGTGTGTGTGTGTGTGTGTGTGTGTGTGTGTGTGTAATGCGTGTGTGTGTGTGTGTGTGTGTGTGTGTGTGTGTGTGTGTGTGTGTGTGTGTGTGTGTGTGAATCCTACCTCTCCTTGCTGAGAGCCATGCGTGGCGGGTCCAGGTTGGGGTTTTCCATGGATTCCATCTGTGGGCATCGCAGGTAGTAGTAGAGGGTGTGCAGGGCGTCTGGCGACCAGGACACGGGCTGGGGTCGGCCGTGTCGGGCAGGACTCAGGCCTGGACGCACCGAGCTCAGCCGCTGCATGTGGTGCATGGCCCGCGACACCAGGTCACCTGACCAGAAACAAGCACAGTCATTGGCTGTGTGGGAGGGACAGTAGGCTACTTATGTCATATAGATTATGTGTTATATACTTTATATAGACCCTTTCAACAATAAAAACAAAAACAATGCTGGAACGTTCTATTTGGTTCCCAATCTACTTCCTCTGCATTAAGATAACATTTGGAATGTTAAAACTAGGGCTATCAAAATAACTGATTAATTTCGATTAATTAATTTGAGAAAAAATAACTGATTAAAAAAAATAACGCAGATTAATCGATTCTGTGTGACTTTTGACCCTGAGCCGTTGTAGTCAGTAACCATTAGACTGTAAAATGAAGGAGAGAGAAGAAAATGTGCTGCCTAGATCATTGATTGGAACATTTAGTTTTCAAAATGGTGTTGATAAAAATAAAGTGTTGATTAAAAAAAAAGTCCTCTGCAATGTCTTCCCGAAGCACTTTTGAATTGATTTCCTCAGCATATTAAGTCATATCATAGATTATGGCTATTATTAAAATAATAATAAAAGAGTTTTTGAACTTTAATGTCACTAATGCTGATTATTCAATGATTCATTTGAATTTAAATATTTAAAATACTTTCACAGCAAAAATCATATATGCAATTCATTTAGATTAATTAATCACAGAGTATGTAATTAATTAGATTATTTTTTTTAATCGATTGACAGCCCTAGTTAAAACGGAAGCCTTGTGAGGCCAACTATGATGCTGATAATGGAACTCTCTTGAAAGGGTCTATATAACACATGTGTTGTCCCGGGTGGAGTATGGAGTGCTGTGACTGCTGTCCTATTTTCTGAACTACAATTTCAGTACAGATGATTCAGCATTTAGTTCTCAATTTGAGGAGTTGCACATGTTGCATAATGTTCTTTATTTTTATGTAAGGTGCACGAAGCAAGTCTGAGCAGGTGTAGAATGGGAGTGTTATTACAGTTAGGTGATGTCATGTTAGTCTTGTGCTAATTAGTCAGAGGAGTGTGAGAAACATTTCACAAGCTAGACTTATCTCTGAACACACACACACACACACACACACACACTGCTAGATGTCTGACTAATTTTTTTGAGTAAGAGACTGTGAGAATCTTGACAGGTGCTCACACACAGTGGTGATAAGACAACCACATGCCCAAATAAGGAAATACACCAGAAAAGCTCTTCTAGCAAGCCTGTTTCTAGAAATAGGTCTAAACAAGACATCCATCGCTGGGAGAGCGAGACTACACCATGAAAACCAAGACCTGACTCAGCTTACTGGGGGTCTGGTCTGGAGCTGGACTGATGAGTTCTCCACACACACACACACACAGGCAATATTTTTCAACATGAGATGAAAACTCGAGACATTTTCCAGAGACATCTTACACACTGTGTGACTGTGTGATGCCTCCGAGACGCAGGTTTATCTCCCCTCTGCTTCCTCTCTACCCTTCCTGCTGGTGTGGTGGACAGACACACACACACACACACTATTTCTCCCCTCTCCCCACATAAAAGCCAGCCTATGAAATGCAAATACGGAAACAGAGAGCAGGCTCTTTTGGCTGCTCCGGCACCCAGGGGCTTCCTAAGGGCCACGGCCGGAGGAAGGTCGCATCTCCGGGGCCTGGCCACAACGGGAACATTCCAGAACATTCTAAAGCCATGCCAGAGAGGAAGAGAAGAGAAGACAAGAGCACTGAAGAGAGGAGAAGAGAACAGAAAAGAGAGGAGAAGTGAAGAGAAAAGAGAAGAGAAGTGAAGAGAAAAGAAGAGAAGAGAAGAGAAGATAGATAGATAGATAGATAGATAGATAGATAGATAGATAGATAGATACTTTATTGATCCTGAGAGGAAAAGAGAAGAAAAAAAGACAAGATCAGCAAATGGCAGGAGAGAGCGCAGGCAGGTGACGAAGTAGCGAAGGGCGCACAACATTACTCATCCGTCCACATTACTCACTGGTCCATATTGCATATGCTATACTGAAATCAGCCGTAGGGCCAGAACAAAAACATAAGATGGCCTCCTCTGTGCATCTCCTCTGGGTGATATTCATGGCTCAGTCACGGTGGGCTGGCCTCTTAATTTGTGGATACTCATATTGCTTATTTAATGCAATTAACCCCCCCCCCCCCACCACTACCACTGCCACCTGCCCCCACTGAGCTCATAGCTGAAGTGGGCGGTTGGGGAGTCAAAAGCAATCCTTCATTACGCTCAAGAGGTCTCCAGCCCACATGAGGGGTGTGTGTGTGTGTGTGTGTGTGTGTGTGTGTGTGTCTGTGTGTGTGTGTGTGTGTGTGTGTGTGTGTGTGTGTGTGTGTGTGTGTGTGTGTGTGTGTGTGTGTGTGTGTGTGTGTGTAAGCAGCAGAGAGGCCTCCCTGGAGTCTCAGAGGATTAGAGTTGGCAATTATCCCAGCCTAGCAAACATCTCCACAGATACAGGATCTATCCAGGACCCGGTCTCAGGCCTAGCAAACATCTCTACAGATACAGTATCTATCCAGCACCCGGTCTCAGGCCTAGCAAACATATTCACAGATATCTATCCACCATCTTGTCACAGGCCTAGCAAACATCTCCACAGATATACAACACCACAGTGTCTAAAGGCCTAGCAAACATATCCACGTCTATCCACCATCTTGTCTCAGGCCTAGCAAACATCTTCACCGATGTCTATCCAACCCTGTATGTTGCTAGCACTATTGCTAATGCTAAAGCACAGTGCAGGGAGGATATGAAATGCAGTATTCTCTGGCTCAGAGAGGTGGGAAAATGTCACTTCCTATAAGAGAACCACTTTCATACAGCTGTATGCTTCTAGGAACTATCAGAGAAGCAGTTTCATAGAGCAGTAGGCTACCAGGGCAGAACCCTCAGACGAACTGAGGGTTGTTAAAAGACTTTCACAAGAGTGGTGGTAGCATAGTTGGTGGTAGCAGAGTTAGCAGAGTTGGGGCATCCGTGGCCTACTGGTTAGCGCTTTGGACTTGTAACCGGAGGGTTGCCGGTTCCTGAAGTGCCCTTGAGCAAGGCACCCAACCCCTCACTGCTCCCCGAGCGCCGCTGTTGTTGCAGGCAGCTCACTGCGCCGGGATTAGCGTGTGCTTCACCTCACTGTGTTTACACTGTGTGCTGAGTGTGTTTCGCTAATTCACGGATTGGGATAAATGCAGAGACCAAATTTCCCTCACAGGATCAAAAGAGTATATATACTTATACTTATACCAGGAACTGTCAGAGAGCCTTATGAGCATTATGGCTTCATGTGATGTGGCCATGACCTTGTGATTAAATAGATATTAAAGGCTAGATAGATAGATAGATAGATAGATACTTTATTGATGCCCAGGGGAAATTCATTCAGGCTGCTGACTGATACCCTAACACAAGACATTTGGAAATGTTTTACAGTTGAATTGGGAACATTTAGAAAAATGACGTCTTGAGATTCATATCAAATACTGAGACAAGATTAAGCCTTATGGTCTCCACCCTGCTGTTTGCTCAGTCGGCCAGTAATGTGTGCTTATGCGGCTGACACAGTATCTGAGCTTCTCTGTGCAGATGCCCAGGTAGGGACCAGGGGCTCCAGGTAGTCCAAGGGTCCACACAGATGCCCTACTGTTTACCCATTCACCCGGGCATAGCTCAGCACTCCTTGTCTGTGTGTGTTTGTGTGTGTGTTCAGAGAGGTGCCTGTGTACGATAGGAGACTCGTAGGTAGCAGCACAAAGAACTCCCTCAGTGGCAGGGCATGGGAGAGTTTGTGTACATTTGAAAAATATATACTTTTAAAAAAAAAAATCCTCATTGCGGCTAGCTAACCGGAAGCTAGCATGAAGCTTGCCCTTGTGCTGGGAGGACAAACAGAAGAGTGTTCAGCCATTTGCTGGAGGAAATAAGGCCCCCTTCCTCTACCGCTTCACAAATCTCAGGCCGTTTCCCGCCTCTACCTCCAGCGGGCTCCGAGCCCACAGTCCAAACAGTGCCTGGCAGGTAAGACCGAGAGAGGAGCCGTGAGCTAGCGGTGCTAACAGAGCTGTCCTTCAGGCCGAGGCACGCATCACATTTTTTCCAAATTCTAACTGACATTCAGGAAGAGATGGAGAAAAAAAAAACGAACACCTTGAATAATGAAGGCCCAATGAATGGGCTACAATGTCGCTGGCCAAAAAAATACTTAAGTGAACGTTAAAAAGTGAAATGGAATACAGGCTATTACCACACGACGTGGAAACTTTCAGCGTGCACTTTTGAAATATTTTCACGTCCCCTAAAAAAAGGGAGCCATTCATTCTGACCCGAGAGTGAAATGATCCAGATGGCCCTGTCTGAAGGATGACCACCCATCAATGTTGTGACGGGTCAACCCTTCTCTCTCTCTCTCTCTCTCTCTCTCTCTCTCTCTCTCTCTCTCTCTCTCTCTCTCTCAGACAGACGACTGTAGAGGCTGGGGATGCCTGGAGGGCTCCCCCACTTTCTCTCTTCCTGCTCAACTGATAAGGGTGATGTATGAGCAGCACTGATGTATCATTGCTGACACCAACCACACCAAACACACCCACACACACACACACACACACACACACACACACACACACACACACACACACACACACACACTCCCCTGTGAGGAGACAGACCCAGGTCCTGGACACTCTGGGAAAAGTTAGATCCCAAGACCTCTCAGAGATTGACCGCCTCTGAATGTCCAGGAGAGAGAGAGAGAGAGAGAGAGAGAAAGAGAGAGAGAGAGAGAGAGAGAGAGAGAGAGAGAGAGAGAGAGAGAAAGAGAGAGAGAGAGAGAGAGCCTTGAACTCTCTAATGCCCACAAGCATCTCATGTCTCACATTTTATTTTTCCAAAACCCTGTTTGGAGACCAAACATGTCTCTCTCTCCTCTCCCTAGGGGGCAGCTGTGCGGTGGACTGTTTATGTTTGAAGAGGAATATAATGGGCTAATCTATCCGGGAGAGATAAATTAATCACATTATCACTCCTCCCGCATTCTGTTTGCTGAAATAACACCAGGGAATCCTGCTGGAATCCTATATCAGCTATTTTGGCAATGAGCATGCTGGCGCTGGTTCTCCTCTGAGACTAGACAGCTATACATGCAGTGTGTTAAACTTAAATCATATTAGGCATATTTATGAGTAATTATGTCAGACGTATGATTTAATTCTATATAAATCAAATTGAATATTTAACAATATACCATGACATCACCCGCTAAGTCTACAATAAAAAAATAAAACATTTACATGGATATTTTCTGTGAGGTGTACTAACTGTGCCAAAGCAAGAACCTCACAAACAACAAAAACAACAAAAACATAACATTCACGTTGGTCTTCTATTGTTCACTTTGTGGAAACAATTCTGTTCATATGGTCTACTGATGCATATATTAATTTACAGTAATCAAATTGTGCTTGACGTAACACTGAAACATGTTTGGGTGAAGCATATAAATAATCAATGGTCTAATCAAAGATTGATATGTTTGAAACGATGGCTCTTCCTTTAGGAAACAGCATGATGAATGACTCATTCTGTTACCTCCCTAACATTCTGTTCCCAAGAGGAATGACACATCAACCTGCACACATCAGAGCACATGGCAGAAAGGTGCCAGACATAGCGCTCCTGCAGGATTTGTGTGTGTGTGTGTGTGAGTGTGTGTATGTATGTATGTGTCTGAGTTTGAAGTGTGAACAAGAAGGTGTTCGAGGTGACCTTTCAATCAGTCCCTAATTACAGGCTTTCAGAACCAGGTGATGGGAGGACGCCCAGGCCTGTTTTAAACAGTGTGAGGAATTCTGAGATCCAGACAGACCCAGTCGTCCAGCTCGGCCTCAATATTGACTGATGGAGGTGCAAAGTGCAGGTAATACAAGTGGGTGTGGTGGGTGAAGGGCCGTTAAGAGTGACGGGCCATAATGGATATGTTAGATGGCAGACTAACTTTGCAGCTCAAAGGTAATAGATATTGGCCCTGGTTTCCTGTCTATATATTAAGCCTTGTCCTACACTAAAAGCTTTCCTCAGAGGAAATTTCTATTAAAGTTCTCTGTCAGTCCCATCTACAGTACGCTCAATTTATACGGGAAACAGGCCCATTATGATTGGTCAGAGACTACAGGATGTGATGTAACAATGAGAAGATGGGCAGGTAACAGGGTGCTACTGCTGGAGAGACTGCAGAATTACCCACCCATTTCACACACCCAATTATTGCCAGGCATTATTTGCCGTAATTGCCTGATTCGAGATATGTCCACCAACACTGACCATATCTCGGCCTGCTAAATAGCCAATTTTCTGTTGTTGTTGTTTTTTTGTCAGTATGGGCAGTCCTGGATATTTGGAACTCTACAAAGCTAAATTTTTCTGACATTGTTTGGCAATAGCTTAGGGCAGAGGTTCTCAAACTTTTCACAATGAGTACCACCCACAAAAACAATTGGCTCTCCTAGTACCACCATTATGACCGGCATTAAAATACATGTGCGTATAGGCCAATTCAACTACATATTTTACATTGTACATACTGTTTTGCTTTGTCAAGTCTTTATGAAAAGACACCTCGGAGACTTCCTGAGTACCACTAGCGAGAGTTCGCGTACCACCAGTGGTACCCGTACCACAGTTTGAGAACCACTGGCTTAGGGGACTATCACTTATTCATTTTTTATTTGTGTGTATCCAGTACCTTGTCAATAAACTGCAATGACCCCAAACAACCCCCTAAAAAACACTATATATAGGAAGTTGGGCAGCGGGCCAGGCCCTGCTGATAATGTTGATCCTGCTAGCAGTGTTTGACATGCATAGAGTACGCTGAGGGTGAACTGCAGGCAAAGTGATGGAACTGTGTCTGGTGAGAATATGGCAGGCTATGGTATGGGGTTATGGGGGGGTAAGGTATGGGGTTATGGGGGTGTAAGGTATGGGGTTATAAGGGGGAGTAAGGTATGGGGTTATGGGGGGGTAAGGTATGGGGTTATGGGGGGGTCATGGGGTAGATATTTTATAGGGGTGTAAGGTATGGGGGGTTATATAAGGTATAAGGCATGGGGGTAAGGGGGGGGAGGGGGAAAATATGGGGTTATGGGGGGAAGGCATGGGGGTATATGGGGGAGTAAGGTATGGGGTTATGGGGGTGTAAGGTATGGGGTTATGGGGGGTAAGGTATGGGGTTATGGGGGGGTAAGGTATGGGGTTATGGGGGGAGTAAGGTATGGGGTTATGGCAGGGGTGTAAGGTATGGGGTTGTGGGGGTGTAAGGTATGGCGGTGTGTCACTCACTGAGTTCTGAGATGCTGCCCACGCAGGTGGCCAGGAGGGACTGCTCCAGCGTGCGCAGCTCCAGCTGGGCATAGGCGTCCTCTCTGCTCTCCAGCCCAGGTGACTGCTCTGTGTACGGACTGAAGTGGGCCGGCAGGGACAGCACACCTGAGACAGGTAGAGGAAGAGAAGAGGACACATCAACTATCAGTTCATTCACCAAAACTATAAGCATTCCCATTCACACATTTTATACTTCCCACGTTCCCAAAAATACAGTCTGGAAATCTTTCTCCGCACTCAAAACTGAGTTTCCTCTCGGCTGAGATTGCTGTCTTAGCTAAGCCGCCCTCCCCAGCACGATCAAAGACCCTCCCCAGCGGGGAGCTGCCTGCCTGGGCTGCACCACGGTGAATCTGCCCCCCGGAGTGATGCACAGCGGAAGACGCCGTCTTTCTTCCCCTGCCTTTGGAAAGCAGCCGGCAATGTAACCCCCCCCCCCCCCCAACACACACACACTGTGTGTGTCCTCACCAGGGAGGATTGGCCTCCAAGACCGGCCCAGTGTCTGCCTGACAGGCAGCAAAGGGCTGTGGCTTATCTCTTAAGAACGCCCGCCGCTGTATTCAAAAAAACGTAATTCCAATTTCTGTCTAGTCGTTCCCATTTTTGATTTAAATGCTGCCGAGTTATTTCAGAGCACACTGATTAAGACAGAAGAAAAAAAAGAAAGGTAATTAGAATGTCAGCCTGTACTGCGGAGAAGGTTAACAGGACAGTGACAGCTGTTTAGAGTTTGACGCTGTTTTAATTAAA
>NC_063199.1:28084074-28091574 GCF_017589495.1 Alosa alosa
AGTAAGTATAGCAACATGCTCCATGGCTGAGCTCCAGGGTGCACACACCCAGGCAGGGCTGCTGCTCTTTCCCACATCCCCTCCCCGACCTGCGTCATCAGGGGCCAGGAATGCTCAATCGATCCTCTCCTCCACCACCACCCACACCAGCTTTCCCCCCACGAGAGCTACGGGAGCAGGGGAAGGAGAGGCGAGCAGTGAGAGATGCCGTTGGGCTCCGCTCAAACTGCTGCTATTATGGGTAACAGAGCGCTGGGGTTTCTCCAGGCCACAGCTGCCATGTGTGGATCACAGCTGCAAAGCCCTGATTTTCATGGGGCGTGCATAGATTAAAGTCACACACACACAAACCTACACACACACACACACACACACACACACACACACACACACACACACACACACACACACACACACACACACACACACACATTGGTTTAAAACTTTAAAAGGCAAATAATAGCAAAGTGGTTTGACGAAGTAATCTTTCCTCTGAAGTACTACAACGCCAAGGCCTCTCGACGTGCTGTATTGCCCCTACATTAGCCACGCTCGTTTTACAGGAAGTTAGTGCCGACATGAAGTGCATTCCTGCCGGCTAATTGGTCTGGCTCGGACACCGTGTTTGGTCTAATGCGAGCAGCCCGCTCCTCTGAGCATCTGCAGGGCGTTGAGTGTGAGGGACACTTTGAGCCGGCAAGGCCTTTGGGAGCTCGTAATAGCACATGTCTAAGTGGGACTGGGGGTGGTGTGTGTGTGTGTGTGTGGTGGTGGGGGTACATATCCTTGAGAGGACACCTGCCTCTACACAACCCCAACAAGATCCTCATTCATCAGTGGACGGAGCACGCTACACTTCTGCAGGCCATGGCCTGAACTTCAAAGAGAGCTGACCCCTCTCTCTTTTTTTCTTCCACAAGAAAAAATGGCTTGTTTGTCGGAGGGGAACGGCGCTGTTTGCTCTGGTCTGGCCGGCGATGATACGGCTCGTCTCTAAGCAGCACCTCCTCTGCCTCCGGGGCCTTCGCTGCTCAAGCACCAAGAACAACAAAGGGAGAGAACCTCCGCCGCTCCAGATGTGCTCCGTCACCCTTGGGCCAACGGCCGCAGCACTTCGAGTCCAGGCATCTGAGAACGACACCTGTTTCTCTGGACGCCGTCCGTAATTCACACGCTGGGGAACGTGGCAAGGGACGAGGCTAACGAGAGCCCTGAAGGTCTGCTGCACACCTGGCGTCTGCTGTGAAGGGGCCAGCCTGCAAATCAAAGCCATGAGGTGCCGATCTAAATCACAGGATTCAGGAGAACCTGACGGTTCTGCTTGGCCCTTTGATGGCCCTCTGAGAAAAGGAAATAAACACTAGGGGCTCGCAAAGTCGGCTCCCGAGGCTCGGGGGTTTAATGCTTGGGTTAAACTATACAACCAGACCCGACACGGTCTACGGGGTTTGGCGGGAAGGTCTTGGGAGGTTTGTTCACAGGAAAGAAAAAAAAAATAGCCCTCACTGACCTGATGGGCCTTATCTTAGCGTCTGATGGCTCTGGGTTTTATCAGAGTGGGGCTACAGTCACCGATCTCTTCACAAGTGCCAGGTAATTAACCAGGGCTGGCTTTGATTGATGGCAGGACGCCTCTCTGGTCAACGTTCCCTCACAGCTGGGTCTCTCAAAGAGGGCGTTAGATATATATATATATATATTTTTTTTTTTTTTTTTTTTTGGGTTGATGGAAGGAGAGCCCCTCAAGGCTGTGGGAGACTAGCTAAGGCATGGCTAAGGGTTACACTATATTACAGGGCCAAATCAGCTGGGATTTCTCCATGACAAATACATTGTCACGGTGCATCAGCAGATGAGGGCAAAAAAGATGATTTGATTTACTTGTCCGACCCAACAAGCAAATAAAAAGACCCGTTGGCTTGTTTGCTTTGTTTTCCATTTGGAGACCCGTTTCCACGGGCTACTTATGGATTAGTTAATAGCTTTCAGATCATTCACAGAAGAAAAAAAAAAGAACTTCTCTTTTGAACCGTTTTTTTTTTCTTTTCATGTTATATTGCTCTAAGCAGCTCAGTGGAGGAAACCTTAAACATGACTTCACCGTGTAGCCCGAGTTGCATTCTTTCATGCATAAATCCCAGCCGGCTCTGGTGCCAGCGGTTTCCTCGTGTTTATGGCACATTACTGGTATTTCAGAGAAACCAGAGACTGCGCTGCCATCAGCTCTTTATGCCTCTATGTGAGTTCACATAGTTGGCATGCACTTCAGTTTTTGTTTTTCGCAGCACTTCATGGTATATCAGACACACCCAGAGAGAGAGAGAGAGAGAGAGAGACATAGACTAGTAAAAGCTGCCTGCTTGGCCATCGTTCCTTTTAATTAGACTGATTTTTTATAGCTGGAATAATGCTGTCAGATAACAAACCTGCCAAGTGATGAAGTAAACGATGAAAATATTAAACAGCTATAAAAGCCACACACTAAAAGGCCGAGCTAATTAGCAGCAGTGTCCATTCAGCTGAAAGGCTCCAGACATCCCAAAGTTCTCCTCTGTCCATTCCAAACTAAATCCAGCTTGGCTGGACTCACGTGTGAGTCCTGAATAAAGTGACACTAGTATCCCCCCACCCTGAACAAGCCCCCCCTCTATACTCTGTATGGCAGTGAGTAGCGTGTCACTAGGGAGTAACCCCCCCCCCAACAAAGCACAAATCATAAACACAGGCCGGCTCACTTCTCCTCAGTGACACGCAACCCTGCGCTCTGTTTGACTGACTCTACTCAATCTGGGTGATGGGGAGATTCTCTCTCTCTCTCTCTCCCCCCTCTCTTTCTCTCTATTTCACACACACGAGGACACACACACACACACACACACCCACACACGTGGGCACACACACACACACACACACACACACACACACACACACACACACACACACACATGGACACACACACACACACACACACACACACACACACACACACACACACACACACATGGACACACACACATGGACACACACACACACACACACACATACACAAATTGACACACACACACACACACACACTCTTTTTCTCTCTTTCTCTCTTCCCCTTCTCAGAAGCGCCACAGGCCGAGAACAGAGAGGCAGTTCAGTCCGTCACCTCTGGTGTTGCACAACGCCTCCATTCTCAGCGCCCCGGCAACAATCGGCCCGCTTGTTCTTGCCCCCGGGCCATGCCATGGCTCACGGAGCGGGCACACAGCGCCCAGACGGAAAAAGTCCGAGGACGCAGCCAGAACCAGCTCTGGCCGACCTCAGATGAGCCCCCCCCTCATCCCTTCCATTCCTCCCTCCTCCTCCTCACTCCACTCTTCTTCAGGAGTTGACACCCCCCCCCCCTGTATTGGAAATGACCGCGTGAGCCACGCAGCAAACAGCCACGTCGCGAGTGAGCCCAAGCACCAGGACCAGAAAATATGAGCACGGTTCCAAGGCACCGGGCCCAGGGCTAATGAGGCTGTAATTCTCCTATGAGAACAATTTTCCTTTCCAGCAGAACCTCCATCAGACGCACACAGCACTGTGAAGCAGGCTTGTTCGAGGCACGCCATGGCTTTTTTTTTTTTTTTTCAGATGAAAGGAGACAGATAGGAAATGGTGGAATGAGCCCTTCCCCCCGTGCATACACACCCACACACACACACACACACATGGGAGTTGTGGATTGTGGGCAGACAAATTCTTGACTCTATCTGAAACCTCTCTTAGTGAAAGGGTAGAGCTCCATTAACAGTGGCTTGAAATAAAAAGCCCTGACGTGTCCATTAACATGGGCCCAGGGCTGGGGATTAAAGCACAAATACCTGACTTTTCCCCACTGCTGTGCTGTACAGCCCCATAATAAAGAAAGACCTTTTCCCGTTCTTTCTTACAGAAAATGAGGGCAAGTGTCGTGGATGGTCAGATTTCACACTCTCTCTCTCTCTCTCTCAATCTGCTCTAAATCCTAAGTCGCGAGCTGCTTTCTGACGATTAACATTCCTGGTGTTAAACACCAAACGAACTCTCTGGGCCGAGATGGTGGGAAACAGGCTGAGTCACCAATCAATAACACGGAGAGGATTAGAATAAGCAAAATAGCCTTTTTTCACAGCACAATCCAGCCCTCTGTCTCCATGCAAATGTGGAGGAATTGCTGGCTCCAGATTTTATAGTGGAAACCAGGTTCTCCCCACACCAGGAAAAGAAACCTAACCTCAATTTCCTGGAACAGCGCCAGAAAATATCCTGCCCCACTACCCCGGTGTGGAACACTCGGGTAGTGATTACCTACAGCAGGCAGTAGTGGACTTCATGAGACACGCTCCTGTGCCAACTGAATGATGTGTGGGATCCCACACCTATCCAGCTGATAGCTTTCCACATCCACCTGTACTGTGGATAATCTGCAAATATTTATCAAACTATGAGGATAATGTAGATTTACAAAGAGAGAAAGATACAGAGAGGTGGAGAGAGAGAGAGAGGTTATAGGAGAAGGAAAATAGGAGAGACAGAGAGATAGAGAGGGAGAGAGAGAGAGAAAGAGAGGTTATAGGAGAAGGAAAGTAGAGAGACAGAAAGATAGAGAGGGAGAGAGAGAGATAAATAAAGAGAGAGAGAGAGAGAAGAGGAGAGAGAGAGAGAAGAGAGAGAGAGAGAGAGAGAGAGAGAGAGAGAGAGAGAGAGAGAGAGAGAGAGAGAGAGAGAGAGAAAGGGACAATGAGTTTAGTATTATTGTCTGCAAAGAGCTTTGTGGCAGAGGGGAGCTTTTTTGAAGCCCCAGGGGCTGCAGTCTGCTATTGATCAAGGGCCTCTCCCAGGTCACAAAGGCACCCAGTGCTGTTCTTTTGTGTGAGACCACGCGACTGACATGCCTTTTTTTCCATGTTCAACTCACACTTACATCAGCAGAACACAATAGAACTTGCTCGCTCCCCCACACCAGCAAATCAATTTGCCAGATGTGTATGTATGCCTGTGATTTCCGACCAAATATATGTTTGTGAAGACACATACACATACACACACATAAACACACACACCCTCACACACACACACACACACACACACACACACACACACACACACACACACACACACACACAGCTGAGAAAAGCACAAAACTGTTCAGAGAACACATGGCAGGGTGGAGCAAGATCTGGCTTTCAACAGGGTTGGATCAATGAGATGAGCTAAAACCCTTGAGAATATGACCTCTGTCTCTCACACCTACGCCACACACACACACACACACACACACACACACACACACACACACACACACACACACACACGTGCACTCACTCAGCCCTGCAGCTGACAGCTACACATACACACCTTTGGGCAAGCAGAGCAGGCCAACAAAGCACCTTTGTGACAGATAACACCCCCTCTCTCTGCTGGAATAAAAAACGATGTTTCCGCACGGAATACACGATACAAGATGTTCCATCTTTCAACAGCAGCCCACTGCATCGCATCGCTCTCCACCTGTTTCCTTTCTTTTCTTAGCTTCCCCCTCTCCGTGGCTGGCCTCCTGGTTTATCTGTGCTGTTATCACGTCCATCGGACATGGCAGAAACACTCTCTGCTTTCCTTTTATGGAGAACTTTGTGATATATTATTAAGGTAAACAACCTTTATTATTATTTATTATTACGGTAAACAACCTTAAACCAAGCATCCAACCAGTGCAGATGCATTGTGGGCTATCCCTGTCACAGGCCTGTCAAATGAAATATCACTAATGCATGGGAATTATACAGCACAGGTACTTTTTAGTGCCACCTCAGTGCACTAGATTATTAGTGAGTATGTTCGTCTCCTGCATGAACGTGTTTACGAGGCAACTGATCATGAATCACCATCACTCAGGAATGCTGAGGCTGAAGCATCCTGGGATTCATATTTCCATTCTTGCTGCAGGGGATGAAAGGAGAGCCACTGAAAATCCTCATTTCTCACATGGCCACCTGTCTGTGGTTCACTCTCTCCAGGGTGTACCTGCTCTTACATTCCAGCACACACACATACACACACACACACACACACACACACACACACACACACACACACACACTCACAAACACATACAAACACAGAGAAATGTACTGAAATGCGCACATGCACGTGTGTATGTGTGTGTGTGTGTGTGTGTGTGTGTGTGTGTGTGTGTGTGTGTCTGTGTGTGTGTGTGTGTGTGTGTGTATGTATGTGTGTGTGTGAGCATGAGTGTATATCCAGCTGCTGCCAGTCCAGGTGCCCAGGGCCATCGTCCCTTCCTGTGAGGTGACTTAAAGAGCCGCTGCTATGCCTGCAATCCACTACCTCCAGCCTCCTGGCCCCAACACCCAGTCCCGAATGCCCACTCACCGACAAACAAACAAACTAAAACACAGCCGTAAACACACACACACTCGTGTAAATACCACCCCGTCTGTTACGACCCATCTCAGGCAAAGTGCCAAACCTCCCCCTCTCTCTCTCTCTCTCTCTCTCTCTCTCTCTCACACACACACACACACTCCCTTTCCCTATCTCTGTCCTTCTGACCACTGAGCTGACCATACTGACCGATATGTACTGGCAAGAAGGGATGTGGGGAGGCTAATCTGCGGACAGCACAAAGTGGTTCTTCATCCTGGACAGCAGAACTCCTTTAAGGGGTCTGTCCATTTAAACATAATTTATGGCACTCCTCCCCACCATCGCCATCACCATCACTACCACACACGCAGTGCTTTTCCCCTCAGGCATTTGGAGATGGCGTGTGAGTGAGTATGTGTGTGTGTGTGTGTGTGTGTGTGTGTGTGTGTGTGTGTGTGTGTGTGTGTGTGTGTGTGTGTGTGTGTGTATGTGTGTGTGTGTGTGTGTGTGTGTGTGTGTGTGTGTGTGTGTGTGTGTGTGTGTGTGTGTTCAGAGTGTGGGGGTCATCAGTTAAACTGACAAACTCGGGGGCCTGGAGAAGCTGCTACGTCTGTTGCTGGTGGCGGCTGTGTGTTCCTCTGGTGAGGAGGGTGTCTGTAGCAGGATCACCCAGACCACCCACGGGACACATTAGCACGGCCGCAGAGCAGATGGAGCCCCGGACGGGCACAACACGGGGCCTCAGGACGTCTCCCCATCTGTCCCACCCTGTAGCGCTCCCTCAACAACACCAACAGCACATAAATATGTCACCCTTGGTAGTTTTTTTTGGGTTCGGAAATAGGACGGTTTCGGCTGCTCCTGCCAAACAAATCCCAGTGTTTCTCGGGAAGACATGACCGTGGCGCGTATATCTCTTCGTGGCTTGAGGGGTAAAGGGAAGGTCAGGCTGTTCAGCTTTGCATACTTTCAACAGTCAAACTGTCTCTGCTGCAACGATAAAATAATCACCAACAGATCATTTCTCCTGGCTTCATCGGGAGAACAGCCTCCCTAAAGATGATTGGCCAAGTGAAACAAAACTGCAACAATGTCAAAGAT
>NC_063199.1:28101574-28114074 GCF_017589495.1 Alosa alosa
CCGTCCCTTAACACCCCCACCCGGTCAGTAAAAACGCTGGCAGATTTAATCAGAGAGCACGATTACTGAGGATCCCTCTGTGTGTAAATCTGTTTCTACTTAGAGGCGAGGGCTCCCTGTTACAAGTAATTAAATAATACTCAGATTTTATTTCTTTTTTTTATGCTGCAAATGCATAGTGAGTGTAGCATGATAATTCATTGTGGGTTAGGTTCTAGCACAAAAAGGTAATAGCGAATAGCATGGGACATGAGGACTGTGTGTGTGTGTGTGTGTGTGTGTGTGTGGGGGGTGGGGTGTGTGTGGGTGTGTGTGTGTGTGTGTGTGTGTGTGTGTGTGTGTTTTCAAGCCAATCACCAATTTCAAATGACAGCCTTGCACTAGTTTTTGAATGCCTGAGGATATTTCCACCTCTATCCAAATGATTGAGATATGATTACTCTTGGAAGACAGACACCCTGCCTTCGATGCCACAGGCTGGGGCTTGGCAATGCTATAAACACGGCAGAGACAGGCGTCCTCCCAGAACTCCTGTTCATGCAAACAAAGTATGTCTTTCTGAAATCCCCTCTAAACCCAGTGCCAGATAGTGTATGCTTTACCTGTTTATGCCCTAATCTGGGAACATGAGGCGAATCAATATGATCAGATTTATATGAGTACTCTTATGCATTGCGGGCGGCTACACAGCACCTCCATTGTCCCCTCACCCACACAGAGAGAGAATGAGAATGAATAGCATTCATTATAAAACTAAACATAACCAAAAACGGGCTGTTTCTAAACTGTGAAACTAAGTTTGTGGCCTAAGGCCGCGGCAAACGCGGCTTTGTTGTCTGACGGAGACGAAGTCATGGCGAGTACACTGGACCGGGGGTGAGACGTGTCCACCTGTTTAATGTAAATGGCAGACCGAGGGGGCTGAGTGGTTTCGTCTGTCCTCGCTGGCAGAGGGTCCGTTCATGTGAGGAATGAAATGGCAGCTGAGAAACGAACACCACTTGAAGAGATGACCAATTATTTTATCATCACCTAGCCTCTCTCTCTTCCTCCCTCTCTCTTTCTGCTTCTCTCTTTATGTCTTTCTTTTGCTCTCTCGTGTTCTACTGTTTCACTGTTGCAGACTAGGAGACAGATAGTCCTCTCTTTCATGGCACGAGGGATTCATCCATAATTTCTGCCCAAATTCCCTTCCTGCCCCTCATTTCCTGTCTGGCTCAGGGTTTCTATGGCGACTGGACTGGAGTCGAGCCCCAGGAGCTGGCAGAGGGGCAACGTTGGCACGGCAACTACAGCCCCAAATGCCACGTGCTGCCCAGGGTCTCCTCTCCTTTCCTCAACCCAACCCCTCCCTATGTGCCCAGGCCAGCTTCCCACCCCCATCCCTGGGCACCGTGGGCAGACTGTCCAGACCTCTGATCAGTCCAGCATTCAAACCAGGCATTGGACTCCCTCAGCTCAGAGAGAGGCTGCTGCTCTGTCCAGCCCAACCAAACAGGGCAAAACAAAAACGGAGAGAGAGAAGCAGAGAGGAGGGGAAAAAGGAGTGTGCAGATGTTGGAGTGCACTTGCAGTGCTTGTGTGTTTTTCTCTTTCAAAGGGATTATTTGTAACAATTCATTAGAACCTTCGGAACAGACGTTACTTTCCCCGCTTCTATTCGCGGACGTGATGAACGCGTGCCAATCAGCTCGCTCCGATCACTGTCACCGACGTAGTGTAATTATCTGTGTGTGTGTGTGTGTGTGTGTGTGTGTGGGGGTAGGGGAAAGAGATAAGCTATCTGTATTGCATCGGAAGAACAAAACGGCAGCACTGAGGGGAACAACTTGTCCATAATAAACAAATGCATACTGTAGCGTTGCCTCAATACGAGTCCTGCGGTATAATCACAGCCCATTATACACCAGCCCCTTTTAGCTACCCTACTCTTAAGAGCCAATGCTTTCACAGCTGGCCCATTGGCTTAAACAGGAAGCATGTATAAACAGTGGGGTTGTCCAAGCCGTCTCTCTAGCTCTGTTTCTCTCTTACTTTCTCTCTCTCTCTCTCACTCTCTCTCTCTCTCTCTCTCTCTCTCTCTCTCTCTCTGCCATCCCATCTCTCATCGCTGAGTGCAGAGGGCAGTCTTTCTCTGTAGCCTGATCTAAACAGCAGTCCTCCCATCTCACTGGGGCTGGACCGATCAAAACACACAGACACACACACACACACACACACAGACACACACGTGTGCGGCTGCGGTACAGGGTCATTTACTGGGCAACGCAACTTAGCGACTTTCTTTATCTGACTGCACCATTACCTCAGACAGACCCCCTTGTCTCCCCTGCCAAGTGAGTCGTGATTAGTCATATACCATAACATATAGAGCACTGCATTTTTGCTCAACCAAAAAGAGAGCTATGGATAAGATTTCTTCAGTGTTTATACCTGCGATGTGAGGTCATGTGAAACACTTATAACACATATATAAACACATGACTCCATGCTGATGGGTACTCTGCTTATTTTGCCTCTCTCTACCCTAATGTGTCTGCCCTGGTGCGGACTCTTCTTGCAAGCGATGCGTGGTTTGGAATGGGCTGGAGTGGCCAGCCAGCAGAGAGTGTTTTTTCCATCTGCTCAGCCACTGAGCTGTGCACAGACATTTTCCCAGGACTAGCAGCCACTTGCTCCCGGAGATGTTGACAGCCTGACTGACTGGCAGAGAGAGAGGGGGAGAGAGAGGGAGGGGAGAGAGAGAGGATGATGGAGGGAGAGAGAGAGGGGGAGATGGTGGGAAAGAGAGAGAGAGAGAGAGAGAGAGAGAGGTACACTCTCAAAAAGTTATTACGGCTAAACTTTCAGGGTCCCTGCAGCATTCAAAGGAGATGGCAGGACAGAGTAAACGCTAGACATTATTCCAGATCAATAATTCAATAAAGCATCAGGCTCTTTATGTCAACCAATAGAGAAGCGTCTCTGTGCTCACTCAGTGTAAAGACAGAAATCAATCATGACCGAGAAAGAGACTGAAAGAGAGAGAGAGAGAGAGAGAGAGAGAGAGAGAGGAATACAGAGACAGAGACAGAGAGAGTGCAAAGGAGAATAAGAGAGAATGTGTGTGAGGGAGGGAGAGAGAGAGAGAGAGAGAGGGAGAGGGAGAGGGAGAGGGAGAGAGCAGGGCTGTTACTGGAGCCGTAGAAGTCATTTCTGCCTTAAAAACTTCCAGATGTGCGGCTGCTTGGCACAGCAGAGAGGAGCTTTTGTGCGGGGGGAAGTACTGGCCCTGCCGCGGCCGCTTCTGCTGCACAGCCCAGCCCAGATACCCTGTGCAACGTGGGGCCTGCACATGTGTTAACCAGGCCACAGAGCCGTGTGTGTGTGTGTGTGTGTGTGTGTGTGTGTGTGTGTGTGTGTGTGTGTGTGTGCAAGCACTGAGCACTGTCGTATCCTCTGCCAACTCTCCTCTTTAACATACTCTCACCAGCTAAGATCACATCACGCTCCATGTTTAAACACAAAATAAATCCACTATGCCCGTTTGTGTAGAATACCTTGCTATGGATGGTCAACCATAGCCATGTGAAAAACCTTGCTGCCAGAGGAGGCAGTTTTGCTTGTGAAAGCACTAAAGCATCAGCCTTCAAAACAGTGATTCAGCACTCAGCAACTCTATCCCCAGACTTTTGTTCTCAGCAACAACCAACAGCCCATCCTGAAAGCACTTTGAAACCAATCAAACAATAAACACATGAGTGCGATTGGTGTGTCAGAGATGCCGTGGGCGTTCACTGATCACTACGGGAGGAGCAGTTCTCCCTCAGGCTCTCAGCTCCTCTGGTCTAATGCACTCGGAGATCGGTTAGAAGCACCCTAGAGCTGCCCATCAGGCATTTGGATCAGAGCCTCCCTTCACACACTCCAGATCCAGGGGAAAGGAAGTGGGGCAGTGTGTGATGGTCATGGTCATTGATCAAAACAAGCGCCAGAGAGCTTGTGTGAAGTGTGTGTGTGTGTGTGTGAGAGAGAGAGAGAGAGAGAGAGAGAGAGAGAGAGAGAGCGTGTAGAGAAATGTGTTTATGTGTACAGAGGAGGGGGAAGCTCATTGATCTCTGTGGTCTGTTTACCGTCCAGCTGTTTGGGGCTTGGCACGAGCTGTGTTCTGGATCACTCGTCTTTTTGCAAAGTCGGGGGGTGGTGGATGGGGGGTAGGGGTGGGGGGCCAGTGGAGAGGAGAAGGGAACAGTGGCATGAGCTGGCACACAAACACACACACACACACACACACACACACCCAGGCGCACGCAAGCTTAAATCCCTGTGAATCCTTCCTGGGCACCCTCCCGTCCTCTTTCTCTCTCTCTCTCTCTCTCTCTCTCTCTCTCCCTCTCTGAACCAGCCCCATAGCTTAAAGCTCACTCACTTGCGATGCCAATCTTTCTCTCATCTCCCTGCAGTATTCATGGCCTGCCAGTCAGGCGTATGGTTCTTATCCTGCACTGGGCAGTGGACCCAGGACCAACTAACCGCTCCAGTCCCATGCAGCTGTTTAGTCCCTCTCTCTCTCTCTCTCTCTCTCTCTCTCTCTCTCTCTCTCTCTCTCTCTCTCTCTCTCTCTCTCACTCTCTGTGTGTGTGTGTGTGTGTTTAGGGCTGGAAAGCCACTATGTGTTTTAGAAGATTATTGTATGCATGCACACACATATTTCCTTTTCCTGTGTGCATCTATGTGTATTATTACTGCATTATTGTTCCTGTGGCTGTGTGTGTGTGTAGCTGTGTGTGTGTGTGTGTGTGTGTGTGTGTGTGTGTGTGTGTGTTGAGGGGGTATAATCCACTGTACTGTCTGCTTCCCTCCTCTTGTTGCAGGATCTGTTTTCCTGGCCTCAGTAGACAAGCTAATCTGAATGGGGCTCGGAGGGGAAACAAAAGGCTATTGTGTGCTAGTGAAAATCCATGCTCTGGACCAATGTTGGTAAGCCACAAACAAACTCTAATTACAACGCACAAAAACTGGCATCCAATCAATGGCTGAGGAATACAGCCACATGAGAGAGTGAGGAGGATGGGGATACTGCTGGGGGGTCAGAGGGTTATCAGAGGGTTCTTATTAGGGATAAAAGAGGGGTCAAATCTGGGGAAGTAACCTGTTGCAGCGTCAGCTACCAAGCCTGGTAGCTTTTAGAGTTAGAGTTATCCTGTCTCCAAGTTACTCCTTTGAGTTCATGGCATTCAAACTTCCATAACCAATGTATACACAACAACTTGGTGGTGCTCCAAGTGCTCCTTGCTTGGTGGTCATTGCATTGATATTGCAGCCGCACATCATCTGGTCATTAATGGACAAACTGTGACATATATGTGGTAATAATTGTATTAAGCCTCCTTACCGTTGGCGTTCTTCCCGCATATCAGATGTTCATACTGTTGAAGGACCCCCCAGAGTTCAGAGTCGTTATTAACGACCCCCTCAAGCACCTCCGCCGTGAGCGCGCCACTGGAAGCCCCGCCGTCGGCCATCAGCACGCGTGCACCGACCTCCTCCACCAGAGCCTCCATGCACGCGCTCAGGCAGATGGCAGCGTACTCGTGGATGCGCACCGCGATGCGCGTATCCACCATCCACCGAAAGAAGCGTCCCACCGAGAAGGTCAGGCCGCACCTGGCGGACTTGCCCTTGCGCAGCAGCTCGCCGGCGCTCATGTTGTACATGGAGATGGCCTTCACGGTGGCCGACACGCAGTGGTCTGCGAGCGCCCAGCTTAACACCAGCCGAATGGCGCTCTGCACCTCGAACCGAGTACAGCGGCAGTGCATGATGCTGAGCCGCTGCGCCTCTCTGGAGATGCGGATGAGAGCCCTGCGCATCAGGTTAGACAGCCTCCGGACTGCATCGCTGGAAAACGCGGGCCCCTTGCTGGCCACTTTGCGCAGGATCCTGCCCACGTCTTCCTCCGTCCAGGGAAACTCCTCCAAGTCTGGCAGCCGGGGGCACTTGGAGAAAATGTCCTCGGGATCCTCGGGTAGCACTGTGTTCACTGTGTCCCAACTGTTATTCCTGCTGTTCATTGACCCGGAGTAGTACCACCAGTTGCCCCGATGAGGATTGCTCACGAACGCCTGCGAGTTGGACTTGGACGATGAGAGGCTGAGAGACTTGCAGGAATCCCCTGCCCCGTAGCCGGAGTCGAGAGTGAGGTCCTCTAGGGTCTTCATGTGAGAGTTGCTCATCCCAGCCATGGTTGATTGCTTATTTAAGGACTGTAGTACTAAAACAGAAACCGAGAGAAAGGCAATCTGGTTTTACTGGTTGTTCCTCATTTCGACACAAGTTTATCACTTTCATTTGAGCTGTCATTGACCAAAGATTACCTCTGCGAAGTTCAGTCGATTTTAAGTCATTTCCAGTGCAGTTTTCGTTTTATTCTAACGTAAATCACAGTCACGCCTTACCTATTTTCCCATTGGTGTTGAGCTTCGGACTTCTTTCACCACCGGCCGCCCGTGTTCCGTCAGTACGAGATAAAAAGTTTACCTCCAGCGGTTTTTCTTTCTGTTGATGAATCAAACGAATAATATCTCGGTTGGTCTTACATCCAGACATCAGAACGATAAAGAATTTGTCTCATTTTGAGTGTTAACGTTTACGAAACGAACTGCGTCGCTCGTGGCAGGCAGTATACCCTCCCACTTCAAGAGTCACTCTCTTCTCCTCTGCTGCTGTGTGTGGAGTTCAATTAGAACCCCGGAACTAAGGGAGGGCCAATCACAAGCTAAGGGTCAGGAGCCAATCAGCTCCTGACGAAAGTTCACGAAAGGCACTTTGGCATGCAACTGAAGATCACTGATAGTAGAATGAATGCGTAAAACCCACTAATTGCAAATGTTATGAGATAAGGTTAGTCATCCCCTCGAATGGAAGTTAGAATAATATTTACTCATGCAATACCCTTTCCATTTGAATGAAAACAAGATTTAGTGCTGTGTATGTTTATCTATATGGTCATGTAGGCTACACTTATTTTAAGACATAGTGTGGTTAAAATATATTTAAGACAAATCAATAGATATTCATATAAAGAATAATAACGATAAATAAATAAATACATAAATAAATAAATAAATAAATACATAAATAAACAAACCAACCACATAAACTGCTGTACTGCGCATCAACTGTCAGGCAATAGAAGAAAGTAGGACAGCAGTTTCAAAAGCATGTTCCAACTTGTGCCTATCTTAGTGTTCCTGCAGTGATGATTTGGGTGGAGTAGCGCTCGTTTCGATCCAAGATTACATAATGTGTTTGTTGAACATCATTACACTCTAACGCATGGAATGAGAGCTTGAGGTTTCTCGGCAGGGGTTATCCAAACTTTAAAAGCCTACAATCAAGTCAGAGAATCCCAGCAGATCACACTTGTCTCATAGCTTTAGGCTACATAGCCTACAATTCAACTCATGACTTCACATAAGATTAGCCTTTGTCGTGGGGACTCTTTCAATTGGGTAAGAGAGCAGGGGATATGGTGTTGAAAATAAAATCTGTTGTTTTTGCGGTCATGAATAATAATTTAAAACGAATGCGTTGAAAACACACATTTCTGTGTCCAGATAGCAACAGCACATTCGTTTTAAGAGTGTTACTAAAGTTATGCAATGTTTTTATGTCGGCTTCCCTTATGTTCTTGTGTCGCTGATTTTTAATATCTCACACCAACG
Organism: Alosa alosa; assembly: GCF_017589495.1. NCBI lineage: Eukaryota > Metazoa > Chordata > Actinopteri > Clupeiformes > Clupeidae > Alosa > Alosa alosa. The sequence goes on from NC_063199.1 coordinate 28,109,281, forward strand.
CGGCTTTAATAATCTTTGTGAATCGCAACAATAAGCCACATTCTTGACAGTTTCAGCAGAGCACGTAGCAGGCTTGGCCTTTTCTCGAGAGAAGAAAATCAGTGAAACCAGTGTCGTATCCTTGAGCGACTGTATGACAGGGACCGACACTTGAAGTGTATGGCATGCATGCACATGTTCTTCTCAGCTCATATTCTCTACTACCACACTGCTGCTGTTACGACCCCGTGGATGTCGGCACTGATCCTAAAGGGTCAAACGGCATTATACTTTTGTGCCCTCTGTTGGTTGAGTCTCAAAGTGCGTTTTATTTCTACCATGGACGTTACAAATGCCTCCTACAGTACATAGATTTTATTTATGAAGCTATGCCAGACTACCAAAACAATTTCATATTCAGCATAAAACTTTATTTTTAAAAAGAAACAAAGGCATGGAAAAAATACAATACATTCTTAAAATGTTCTACACAACAATTTCACAGAAATTACCTTGGAATGTAGATCTTTGTTTTGAACTTATATACTTCTTTTTTTTAATAGTCAGTTCCAAAGTATGATAAATGATATATAGGCCTCTGGGGTGAGAGAGAGAGAGGCAAAGAGAGATTTGAACAATCGTCATCTCCACAACTGCCAGTGTATCCACCATTATAAGCCAGTTCTGTCCTATTGTAGTACCTTACAACAAGCGGGATTAAGAAAGGTGTTCAGTGACCTCAGTTCAGCCTGTCATTTTCCAACGCAGAAAAGACACAAGACACAGCTGCCTACTGTGTTGTTTCACGGTTGCGGTTTCCAATGAGCAATGTCTATCTTTGTCATCTCTGTGACGCGTTTTCTTCAACTCTCTTTGTCCATGAAGGAGTCATGACCTTCTCGCGCATCTTCACCCGAACCCAGTGCACAGTCCCCAGCCTGTTGGTGGTGGTGCTCTCAAGCGCGCCCCATCCAATAAAAGGCACACGAAAGTGAAATTACACATCCCCCACCCTCCCCCAAACACACACACACACACACACACACGCACGCACGCACACACACACACACACACACACACACACACACACACACACACACACACACACACACCTTTCACACATCAGACAGAAGATAACAAAATAAAACAACAAAAGCAGAATCATATTACATTTGCCATTTAAAAAAGCATTTTTTGTTGTCTCCTCTTCTTCTTTAGCAGGTAGAGAGCAGTCATTCTTCTGATGCAGCTCAAAAAGTCCAGTTTCTTTCCAGTTACCTGTGTGGAAGGACTTCGGTGTCTGCTTAAAATCTCTATGAAAAAGCCATGTGGCATCATACAGTGTTAACAGGGTCAAGCAGAAGCCTATGCCCCACACCCCATATCCCAAACAAAAGTGCATTTACATGGGTATATATTAAAAAAGAAATCTCCACTGTAATATCTTCCATATTACAGTCTGCAGAAGTAAAGTCTTACATATGAGTCAAGTAGTTTATGAATCTTTAGCACCTCCATGTGAGGAAGAATGAAGTGCTAAATGAAATGCACCAAGAACACCTTAAATTCCAGTTATGGAAAATATAACCCCCAAAGGATGTACATAGTCGCTGCGTCAAAATACCAACAAGCTGCTTCTCTACTGACATAACGTTTCTCTACCTCTAGACCACATAGTTAATGTCACAACACAGCACTGGCGGCATGGCCTGTACACTCCAAAAGTTCAAACAATCAAGTCGAGTTTCAAGTGCCCAGTCCTTAAGATCCTTCACCATCATCACACGTCTTGGTTGAGACACATGAGTATGTCGTTTCCCATTAGTTGTCCTAAAAGCTCAGAAAAAAAATCAAAATCAAAACGAGAAGAGCATCCTGCCCAGGAAACGACGGTGCCGAGAGCTTTAAAAAGAAGGGAGAGTGAAACCAGACACGGGCCTGTTGTTGCTCCTCCGCTGATGTTCGCTGGCGAGTACGAGATCAAAATCAACACCTCGGCATCACACACAGAAACTCTCCTGTTTTCTTTTCCCCCTGTGTCTGTATACGCACACACACACACACACGCACACACACGCACAGAGAAGACATACACAAATGGACAGACAAACACACACACACATACATACGCACACACACAGAGAGCAGACATACACACAGACGCACACACATAGAGAGCAGACATACACAGCAGACAGACAGACACACACACACACACACACACACACACACGGCTGGAGTAAACAGTCCACAGAGAGTCTGGCGGATGCCTTGAAGGGTGCTTGTGTTAAAGAGTGTCAGCCTGTGGGCACACAAGCGGTCCTGTCCCCCGGGCTGGCTCTACCCCTTGGGGCTCTACCCCTTGGGGCTCTACCCCTTGGGGCTCTTCTTGGGCTGGGAGTTCCACATGCCACGCTTGGAGTGGTAGTAGTGGAAGAAGTTCCTCAGGCGCAGACGCTCCACCTCCAGGCCATTCTGCAGCACTCTGGGGGATAGAGAGGCGGATAACACAGGGTCAGCGTGTGTGTGTGTGTGTGTGTGTGTGTGTGTGTGTGTGTGTCGGTCGGTCTGTGTGTGTGTGTGTGTGTGTGTGTGTGTGTGTGTGTGTGTGTGTGTGTGTGTCGGCTCGGTCTGTGTGTGTGTGTGTGTGTGTGTGTGTGTGTGTGTGTGTGTGTGTGTGTGTGTGTGTGTGTGTGTGTGTGTGTGTGTGTGTCGGTCGGTCGGTCGGTCGGTGTGTGTGTGTGTGTGTGTGTGTGTGTGTGTGTGTCGGTCGGTCGGTCGGTCGGTGTGTGTGTGTGTGTGTGTGTGTGTGTCGGTCGGTCGGTCGGTCTGTGTGTGTGTGTGTGTGTGTGTGTGTGCGTGCGCCATGTTCTCTGCCAGCTCTCCTCTTTACTGCACTCTCACCAGCTTACATACATGTTTCCTCATTAAGAATAAAACAGTCATGCAACAAAAAATGACACCTGGATTCCACAGGAACTTCGGTTCAGTATATACCATTGCTATTGTTTATGATCCCATTTTGGTCTTTTGAAAATAAAGCTTAAGAGTCTTTTGCAAGTCTATGATTGCTGAAAGCTATGACATCTCTTCAACAGGACAGTATCTCAGGTTGTTGCCTCATTCATGTCCATGCAATCCATGCAAACTTAAGTGCTCTTGTATGCGTGTGGCAGTAGCCTTTAACTGGTTTATTTGGTCATGTGGTTGCCAGTTCCTTCCTTGTATGAACTAAGTGGCTATTATGTACAGTAATTGCAAGGTAACTATAGCGGAAGCAGGCTGGCAAGGGCTTGTGTTGTAGTCACTCCTGACCTCCCAAGGGGTCACACTAGCTTTGAAGTGGTTTGTCCGACCATTTAAGTCCATTTATAGGAGGCAGTAGTGGGCTAATACAGGTTATGCTAGACTTAGCGCCTAATGCATTATACATCACTGGTCTTAGTAGATAGGTCAGAGTGGTTAATGTGTAGCACAGGGGATATTCCATTCACAGGAAGTAGTAGTGTGTTAACTTGGGTGCACAAGCACAAGGGTGTAACCAAAGATTGTAGCTTTAGCAAGCATCTCTGGTGTAATTTAAAGCATTGCATAGCATTGCTCCTACAGGAGATGTTGAGCTGGGGTGTGTTTCCCAAAACCATAGTCGCTAACCTGTTAGCAACTTAGTTGATTGGCAATGGGAAATTGCATTGCAACCAACAAAGTTGCTAACTTAGTTAGCCACTATGGTTTTGGGAAACGCGCCACTGGTCAGTGCACTGCGGTGGTGAAGGGGGGTTTTTGTTACCTGTCCAGTAACTCCCAGTCTTCTCCCCCAGCGGTCCTTAAACTCCTCCGTGTTCATCCCGCCGATCTTGTCAAAGTCAGACTTGTAGATCCCAAACAGGCCAAAGCCGTTGACCTCCCAGTAGCCTGGGCAGGGCAGAGCAGAGTGGGGTGGGGTGGGGTGGGAGAAAGAGACAGCAGTTTAACCATGAGGTTACGAAGGTTGCCATAGATCTTTCAAGTGGGCTGAAAGGAGTGTGTGTATGTGGGGGGTGGGGGGGGGGGATAGCAGAAGTTGGATGGATCTGATAAGTGTGTTTGAAGGTGGTGATAGTGGCGGTGGGGTCTTGGCTTCAGAGCAGTCGCAGTCTGTCCCTCCCCCCCTCTCTCCCTCCCTCTCTCTCTTCCTCCCTCTCTTTCTTCCTCCCTTCCTCCTCTCCTGGAGGGAGAGACAGGAGTAGTGGCGCCGCAGGGGCAGTGGAGTGTGCCAGAGAGAAGAAGATAGAGAGAGAGAGATAGAGAGAGAGAGGGACAGTGAGAGAGAGTGAGAGAGTAAAAGAAAGAGAGAGAAGGGGAAAGAGACAGTGTGAGAGAGAGAGAGAGAGAGAGAGAGAGAGAGAGAGAGAGAGAGAGAGAGAGAGAGAGAGAGAGAGAGAGAGAGCGCACACTCCAGAAGTTCAGATAATGGTGTCCCTGGGGCTGCAGTGCAGTCAGTGACAGGATATGGGAGTGTTGCTCGGGCACGTGTGCAAATGGGAGCAGACTCTTGGGCTCAGCACAGGCCAGCACCCCCAGTCTCAGAGGAGCAGGACACACGCTCAACTTCCTCTGACCTGCAGTGGGCTCATTCACATTCACACTCAGCCATTATGGTGTTGTGCTTGAAAGAGAACAAGAGGGGAGAGATTTGTGTGTGTGTGTGTGTGTGTGTGTGTGTGTGTGATCAAAGTGTTTGTGTCTGAACAGAGATATATGTGTGTGTATGTACTGTATGTAATTATATGAGTATGCTCAGCTCTCTCATCTTCGGTGTATTTATAATTACAT
>NC_063199.1:28121574-28131574 GCF_017589495.1 Alosa alosa
GAGGATCTGCTTGGCGCGGCTGGTCAGCGCGTTTAGGGAGGCCTTCTGCGGGAACAGAAGGGCCGACTTGCTGAGCTTGGGTGTGGACGGCTCGCGGGCCCGTGCGGGGCCCTTCCGGCTCAGCTCCTCGGGGCCCGTGCGGATCCAGGACAGGTGCCGGCCACCGCCTCCACCTCCTCCGCCCGGCACAACCCCCTGCTCCTCCTCCTCCTCTTCCCCAGCCTCGGGCTCCTCCGGCGGGGGCTTGGCGACAGCATGCCTCCCCTGATCCCGGTGGCGCCTCCACTCGCGCTCCAGATCCCCGTCCCTCTGCCTCTCGTGCGGGAGGAGGCGCCTTCTGGGCCTCCTTTGCACCACATCATTATTCTCCTCCTCCTGCTCCTCCTCCTCCTGCTCCTGTTCCTCCACCACAACCTCCTCCTTCTCCTGCCCTTTCTCCTCTCTCCTCTCAGCAGGGGTGGCTCCAACAGCCCTGCGTGGGTGTCGGGTGGACGCCTGTCCGGCTCGGCTGGCAGGGGTGCCCACCATCTCCACCTCGTCCTCTGGGTCCGCCCCTTCTTCCTCCTCAAGGAAGTCTGCGGCCGGAAAAAACAAACAAACAAACCAACGGATAAACGAGTAAACACATTACACAAGCACCCACCTCAGCACTCCTCCTGGGTGAGTGATCACTCAGCAGGCCGGCCTATCTCTTATCGTGTTTACAAACAATTACATCTCAATTAATTAGCCTCCCAAGTGTTGCTGCTGAGGCAATTAAGCTTTCAGAGAAAAAAAGTAGCATTTTGGATGCCTGCTAAAACAACTAATATGGAGGCTTGAAGAAAAGTCTTTAGCTTTTAAAAGGGTTCTTCTGTCCTCTAAACACACACACACACACACACACACACACACCATCTGGGTTAGGGAAGAAAAGGGGCTGATCGTCATCCTCCTCATCCATCTTCATGTACTTGTAAAAGCCGAACCTGTCAGGAGGAAGGGTGACAATAACAAGACATGACTCACACCACTTGTTCATCTCTACATCTCTGTAGACTAGCACAGTCACTTCTGAGCGCACACGTTAATGTCCCTGGATAAGAAACACTAAATACTATTAAAAAAGACCACATCTTCTACATTTGATGCTTTTTTACGTTCTAGCAGTGATAACTAATTGTGGGCCGTCGTGACAGAGGTGACCTTACTTTTCCAGATAAATGGGCGACTCCCTGTAGAAGCACTTGTTTTCTCTCTCCATGTGGGTGAGGCGGGTGAAGTCGTTAGGGTAGACGAAGGACAGGTACACCTGGCGCAGAGACACAGGAAGGGGGGACAGACGGCCATTAAAACAGCAGGGGCCGCAGTGTGACTCCACACACATGGATCAACACAAACAACACACTGCCAGCGAAAATACGTGATGTCAACCATGTTTCTTGAACTGACAGCCATGTTTCTTGAACTGAAACTCAAACAGCACTCACTGATGCACTTATTCTTACTGTATTCTACCATTTTTAAATTGTCCTAAAATTGTTGAGAGAATTGCTTTACAACTTCACTGTTACCATGTTGTTAGTCGCTTTGGTATGCGTCAGCCAAATGTAATGTAATGTACAGTAATGTAGTGTAATGTAATGTTTCCCCCTTAACCAGTGAAAGAGAGTAGGAACACACACCCAGACAGAGATGGTGCCCAGGATGACATCAACGAGGAGAGAGTAGCAGCTACTCACCCCTCAACCAGTTAGAGAGAGAAATACATAACATTTCACAATGCATTGTGGGAGACAGAACCACATGACATTCTGAAATGCATGTTGGTAAGACAGAAGCCTGCGTGCATTCACACGCAGTTCTCTATTTCTACCAATGACTGCACTTCCCAGCTTCACCCAGAGGGGGGCAGTGTTGTGCAGCAGCAGCGGCAGCAGCAGCAGCAGCAGAGTCCTGGTTAGGGTCAAGGATCAGTGCTTTCACAAAAGGCTAATGGCAGCAGGAGGAGGAGGAGGAGGCAAAAGGGTTAGCATCTCTCACTCCCAATTCCCCGACTGCTCTCCTACATCTGCTGCTCAGAGGAGCACTGAGCCGTGCTTTCGACCCACAGACCAAGCGAGAACCGAGCAGAGCAGAGCAGAGCAGAGCTGTGTCCTACATGCAAATTACAAGCAAATACGCTCAGCCAAACAGGCCAGGGTGATGTGCTGCAGGAGCGCAAACATGGAGAGTGGCCGCTCCAATTACGGACAGCGTGAATGAGTGTGTGAGTGCAGGGGATAATGGATGACAACCGCATTCAGGACGCAGCAGAAGACTAATGCACACTCGAGGTGATGATGTGGCCCATAATTGTGCAGTGCATATGTGAATATGTGACAATGTATGTAAACACATACCACTTCAAACAGCATGTGCATATATGCACATGTGTGTACCTATGCATGCTTGTATGTACAGTGTGTATGTGAACACATGCGTGTGTGTGTGTGTGTGTGTGTGTGTGTGTGTGTGTGTGTGTGTGTGTGTGTGTGTGTGTGTGTAAACGAGAGAGAAGGGGGGAGTTAAAACAGACAGATAGAGATAGATAGATAGATAGATAGATAGATAGATAGATAGATAGATAGATAGATAGATAGATAGATAGATACTTGTATTGCCACACAACAATGTTGGAGAGAACTGGACTTACAAACTGGAGGCCCTGGTAGCGAGCGATGGGGAAATCCTTCACCACATAGGTGGGAGAGTAGAGGCAGGCAGGTAACACATTCTCCAAACGAGACGGCTCTATCATCGGTACTGCGGAGAGAAGAAAAGAGCAAGAGAGTGAATGAAAGAGAGAACAACAAAAAGAGAGAGAGAGAAGTGTGAGGGAGGAGAGAGGGACAAAAGCAGAGCCAGAGAGATGGAGAGATGAAAACAAGAGAAAGAGAAAGAGAGAGAATGAGGGTGAAAGACAGAGAGAGAGGGGGAGAGAGAGAGAGAGAGAGAGACAGAGAGTTATGTTCTGAGAGTTATGTTCTGTTTTGGCAATGCAAAAATATTTGTCATGCTAATAAAGCTCACTTGAATTGAATTGAATTGAACTGAACTGAACTGAATTGAATTGAATTGAATTGAATTGAATTGAATTGAGAGAGAGAGAGAAAGAGATAGAGAGAAAGAGATAGAGAGAGAAAGAGAGAGAGAGAGAAAGAGAGAGAGAGAGAGAAAGTGAAAGAGACACTGAGAGAGACGGGAAAAGACAGAGGGGTAAAAAAGGGACCAAAATAATGAATGACAACACCTGATCCTAGAGCACCAGGGCCTTATCTGATGATGACACACCTAGGCCAGGGTCTTATCTGATGATGACACACCTAGGCCAGGGCCTTATCTGATGATGACACACCTAGGCCAGGGCCTTATCTGATGATGACACACCTAGGCCAGGGCCTTATCTGATGATGACACACCTAGGCCAGGGCCTTATCTGATGATGACACACCGTGTCAGTCACATGAAACTCCTCTGCACACGCACACATTAACTGGCAGGGCACTGACGGAACTCACAGATGATACTGTGAAAAGTAAGTCACACACACACACACACACATATAACAAGCACACAAACACACACACACACACACACACGCACACACACACACACACGCACACATAACAGGCACACAAAACAGGCACACAAACACACACACACACACACACACACACACACACACACACACACGCACACACACACACACACACACACACGCACGCGCGCACGCACGCACGCACACACACACACACACACACACACACACACACACACACACACACGCATACATACATACTGTACATACATAGACATACACGCGTGCATAGGCACAAACGCACACACTCTCACACACAAATACATGTATGGAAGAGGCCAGTCCATACTCAGGGGTGGGTGGGTGGGTTGACTTACTTGAAGACCCCTCATTAACACATTAGAGCCGACACTCAGAACATAGGCAGGCTTAAGTCCTCCCGTTCACATCCCGCGGATGCTGAGAGGGGCACGAGCTGATGTAAGAGTACTGCAACGTCATGCAACCAACAACAGCTCGCCGGAGAGGACACACAGGGCAAGGAGGAGAAGGTGTGTGTGTGGGGGGGGTGTGGACATATAGATGGATGTTGGGATGAGAGGGTGGGGAAGTAATACTGCAAAAGGGGATAGAGGACAGGACATGGGAAAAGAAGGGATGAGGAGAAGAGAGATGGAGGGAGGAAGAGATGGATAAAGAAGTGATACGCACTGCTGAAGAGGAGAAGTACACACGGGGGCAAAAAGAAAGGGTTGAAGAGAGAGATGGGTGGAGGGAGAGAGGGCTAAGAAAGTGATACGCACTGCTGAAGAAGGTGTCGCGCGGGTCAGCTTTCAGCATGTCGGCGCCATGTTGGCCGCTGGGCAGGGCAGAGTCGTGAGCGAGGCGCGCGTGGCTGGCCAGTGTCTGCGGTACGTGATCCACACTATTCATCTTCAGACTGGACTCATCTTTCACACCGACACACACACACACACACACACACACACACACACACACACACACACAGAGAGAGAGAGAGAGTGTTATTCAATCCGCACATTAATGGATAATCACACACACTTCCCACTGGTGCCTCTGTCCATCTGAGCGGCCGTGACCCAGCCGTGATCGAGCCACTTGAGGATGAGAAGAGGAGGATTACAAACGGCCAGCAGAGAAAATGGACGATACCGAGTCGTCCCCTCATTAGGACGCACTGATCGCACCCTTCCTCCATCTCCTCCTCCACTTCCACCTCCTCCAGGAGGCCAGTCAGTGCAGAGCTCGCCCCCAGAGAGAAAGGGGCAAAAACTGGGCTTAATTACTGCCATCGATTGGCGCTGGGAAGGTGAGCTTGTACAGTATGATTTATGGGGCGTGGGCCGCACGGCCTGATGGGAGACATGCTCTTTAATTAAGACGGAGACCGTATCACCTTCTTCCTGGAGGGGAGACGGGCCGCTGCGAGGAGACATTTGACTTCCCCCGCGCAAGAGAGAGAGAGAGAGAGAGAGAGAGAGAGAGAGAGAGAGAGAGAGAGAGAGAGAGAGCGAGAGAGAGAGAGAGAGAGAGAGAGAGAGAGAGAGAGAGAGAGAGTGAGAGAGAGAGAGAGAGAGAGGGAGAGAGAGAGAGTTGGCGTGAAAGTGCCAAAGGGAGAAAGGTTAAGAATGGAGACAGGGAAAAGTGAGATGGGGAGATAAGGTCAAAGGAGTATAGAGAGGTGGATGAATGGGTAGACTGACAGAGAGGAAAAGATAAAGAAGGAGAAAGAGAGAGAGATAGATAGACAGAGAGAGAGAGAGAGATGCTGACAGAAAAAGACACGGGAGGCAGAGGCAGTTAATGAGTGGAAGAGTGCAAGAGGCACCCAGAGACAGAGCCTGAACGAGGGAGTAAAGGAAGAGAAGAAGGAGAGAGAGGGGGAGGAGGGCAGATGGAGGTCTGGAGACACACCTGTCTCTCCTACCTGTTCCTGGAGGAAAGGAGGAGGAGGAGGAGGAGAGGTGGAGAGGAGTAAGAGACAGAAGAGAGGATAAAAGGAGGGGGAGGAGGAGGAGAGGTGGAGAGGAGTAAGAGACAGAAGAGAGGATAAAAGGAGGGGGAGAAACAGAAACAGAACAGATGATGAGATGATGAGGAGAGACGAGACAGAGGAGAGGAAGAAAACAGGAGAGACAGAAGAGAGGTGAAGAGACAGAAGAGAAGGAGAGGAGGACAGGAAAGACAGAAGAGAGGAGGAGATAAACAGGAGAGGAGAGACAGATGAGAGGAAAAAAAAGATGAGAGAAAGAGGAGAGGAGGAGAGACAGAAGAGGAGGAGATAAGGACAGAAGAAGACCGAAGAGAGGATGAAAGGAGGAGGAGAGGAGGAGAGCAGGGTGTGTGCAGAGGGGGTTAAGAGCAGCCGTCTCCATCAGGTCTAGTTCACATTCAGCCGAGCTGAGCTCAGGGGTGCAGAGACAGGAACAGCTGGATCGATACGCGGCCAAAGCACAGGAGCCCAGCAAGCACTTCAGAGGACAGGGAGGGCATCCAATTCACAGAGTACTGCAAGAACAGTGGTTTACACATTAACATAAACACACACACACACACACACACACACACACACACACATATACACACACACACACACATATACACACACACACACACACACACACACACACACACACACACACAGATACAGGCAGTGACACACTGAAACACTCACACTCACACACAAATAAAGGCAGTGGCACACTGAAACAAATATTCACACACTCTCTCTCACACACACACACACACACACACACACAATTATGTTATGTAAGGTTATCAACATAATGCCACAGCATGCCACAGGCGACTGTGTGGTCGTGGCTGGCAGGTGGATCAGATGTGTTACCTGGGAGACATCCTCTCTCCCTCAGCTGCCTGCGCTGTGTTGCAGCCTGTGGCCTTGTGAGTCTGTCGCTCTTTGGATAAAGGCGTCTGCTAATTAAATACCAGTCACTTTACCATACTTTACCTTTTACCTGAGCATAGCACAGGAGACCCTCCCCCAGCAGAGATCTCTAACCAACGCCTCGCACCAGAGCTTACACAACACAACATACGTCAGCCACCACCACCAACGCAGTTGCCAAGCGACCTGCATCCCACAGGCTCCTCAGCCCGTCCATGCAGACCCACCCCACCCACTGCCCCCCACTGCCCCCACCACCCTCGCCCTCATCAGCATACGCCAGGGGAGCGCCGAGCAGCGAGCACTGGAGGAGTGACGCTTGTGTGAGTTGTTTGACTGACTTGGCAAGAGTTTAACGCCATTAAAACAGCTTTTAGGAGAACAGAGGTGCACAAATACAGCCGCCTGCTCCCAATCAAAGACCAGAGGAAAACAGCTTTTTTTTTTTGTTTTTTTTTTTTTTGGCGAGTGCTTTCCAGTCGAGCAATCCAATTTGCTCTTACAATGTAGACGATAATGGCCCTTGCAAACAAAAACATGTCAAGAGACCTTCTCAACAAGTGTTTTTCAATTTTGATTGCACTGTGGTAGGCACAGAAGAGAACAGCTGTTTTGACTATGCTACTGGGTTCACTAAGGCTCAACTGGGACAAAAAAAGAAGCAAAATCGCTAACAGCAACCAAGGTCAGGTTTCAGCTCCCTCTGAGCCAGTTACTGCAGAAACATTAACCAGACATCCACAAAGAGCCACTCTGTGCAGAGCATCTGCTACATAGCCAAATGCAAAGTCATTTATTAGTAGGTTCTGATTTTCATGGCTACAACGGAAAGAAATGAACATTAAACAGTAATCAACTCATATTAAATCATATAATTTCATATCCACATAATTGCATGTTTAAGATGTCTGTTTCTCTGTCTTTGATGCCCATTCAATAACACGAAGTGCTCTGGTTCAGGAAAACAAGTTTGCAGGGCCGCTAGCTAGGCACATCCTCTGCCATGCATCTCTGTCCGATCCCCATGACGACTACACAGACGCACCGGTTGGCTGCCGCTTCCATCTCTATGGCAACCGCAGGCTAAGGTCAGCGCCTAGCTCACTGACTACCACTCATTTGTTTATGTACTCTACATAAACCCACAGACACAAACAACAGACTGGAGGTTGTAAACAATTTAACCTCACTCAAGGCACTGAGGTTTTGAGGCACTTTTTCATGAAGCAAAATTCCCAAAAGATTTAGTGTCTGTGTTCAGCCTCGTGTGTGTTGCTGTTGTTCCCCCTGGAGTACATGAAAGAGACTCTGAAACGAGGAAGTAAAACTGCACTTGCTTCTGCTTTCTCATGTCTATTTACTTGAGACCGAACTAAGACACTTTCATGATATTTCCACAATTATGAAATGTTTATCAAAGAGAGAGCTTGATGACAACAGAGAAACAACAGTGACGACTGAACACTGAAAAAGGGAAAAGAATTGACATTAATTTGCCTGGTCATACAATTTTCAGCCAAAACCACTGCTGTGATTAGTCGTTCCTGTTAAGAGAGTCATAAAGATTTTCTTTGTCCGACTGGAGGGATGTAGGGACAGCGAAAGAGAGGCTTTGACTTTTAAGTTTCCTTTATAACCAAAAAAAGGAAACTGACAGAGTTAAAACAACACACACTAGAAACCCAAACAAGAAAGAGTAAAGAGAGATAGAGAGAGAGAGAATGACATGTTGTTGAGAAAGAGTGTATGTGAGAGAAAAAGATAGGAATGACAGACAGATCCTTGGCAGCAAAATATATATATCATTATACCATAACCTGAGGGACACTAGTGTAATGTATATATTTTTTTTGACATGGACACATTATACGAGGGTGGGAGGTGTCCCACCCACTTTTTAAAATGGTTAGTTTGGACCCCCCACTTTTGCCGTGCGAAATACCAGTGCTGTTTTCAGCATCTGTTTAGTGCTTCATTGTCATTTTCATTGGATTCTCCCATTTGCACGTAAATCGCTAGTAAGCTAAGCTTTTTTTTTTTTGTTACACGCATTCTCCCATTCCGCTTCTGTCACACACACAGCGACAAGCGCCAAATCCCCCGCAGTGTTGAAGAGATCAGTAGTTCAGTAGTTCATCAGTAGTTGGGGACAGGATTTGGGGACGGGATTTGAAACAAACCATCCGCTTTCATGCGTTGATTGAACGTCCGCGGTGCTGTAATGGAAACCTTATTGCATAGCCAAGTAGCCTATTGAGTTATTTTTAAATTATGCATGATTTACTTTTTATTATTTCGTAGGCTGGAATGCCACGAGTCGCGGCAACAATTGTGTTCAAATGTAGTAGCGTGTGTCAGCTCTGGCAAGGCGGCAAGCGACTGACATGTTGGAGACCCAGCTGGAAATGCAGTGGCCGAATGCACGCAAGAGTTGTATACATAAGAAACACCCAGAGTTTGGGGGTGCCAAAACGCGTAATTCCCTCTATTGTTGTAAATATAGACTAGATATAGTTGCGACTTCCGAACAGTTTTTGTGAGTGCTACTTTGTTAATATTTGGGGAAACTGCGAGTAAGGGGCTGCGACCGTTCTACATGTAGGCTGCTGAAGTGCCGCGAGAGCGCAGCAAATGAACTTCAGAAACAATAGGGCGCCTAGGATGATCATGTTTAATAAACATGTTTTAATTCGCTTGTTTTAGTAGGCCTAACGGCGACGCTAGAGAGCGCCCCCAACACATTTGTCGCCCTAGGCAATTGCCTAGCTCGCCTATAGCAATCGCCGGCCCTGATGCCAATAAAGCACCTTTGAATTGAATTGAATTGAGAGAGAGAGAGAGAGAGAGAGTGTGAGAGAGAGAGAGAGAGTGAGAGTGAGAGTGAGAGAGAGAGAGAGAGAGAGAGAGAGAGAGAGAGAGAGAGAGAGAGAGAGAGAGCGGGCAGAAGGAGTGGGCATGCGTTTCCAATCGCACCGCCTCTCATCCCTGAGGGGACAGTGTCTGGTGTCGGTGCCAGCTCATTACAGTTTAAAACAGTGGGACCAGACAGCACGTGGCCCTCTAATGTTGTTTGAACCGCTATGGAGGCACATAGAACACTCATTCCCTCTTTACTGAGGGGAAATCTGTTTTGTGTGTGTGTGTGTGTGTGTGTGTGTGTGTCTGTGTGTCTGTGTGTCTGTGTGTGTGTGTTTGGGAGGTGTATTGGGGCAATACTGGTTTCCTCTCTCCAATACAACCCCCCAAACAGCTTGGCCAATGACATTAGGGATTCAGTTGCTATCCATTGCATTGCTCCCTAATCAAGGAACAGACTGTAGGGCAATGCACTGGGTCCCAAATGGGTGTGCTGTTTGCATTCATCCAGTTCTGGGAGCATATGGTGGCTCGCCATGACGACTTGGGTGTGGTGTACCCAAAGGCCTGCACATGCCAAGAATAGCAGTCAGTGATTATGACAACTCTGATTAGAATGTAGCGCTTTAGCGTCAGTTTAAAAAGCCTTTTTCTTC
>NC_063199.1:28136574-28159074 GCF_017589495.1 Alosa alosa
CAGGGGACCGCATCTCTGTGAGAGGGAGCGGAGGGGGCAGCCGCGGGTGTTATTTTGGGCCATGTAATGTAATGAAATTCAGATATTTATCAGGCTAATGGTGGCAGCCCCCTCTCGACGCTGGCCATTCAAGCTGGGCTTTGGCCTGGGTTGACCTGGCTGCATCCTGGCCTGAGGGGTGGGGGGGGGGGGTGGCAGGTTGGCGTGGATGGCACAGATACAACCCCGCCTCCCCCTAAAAACACATCAAAGATACAAAACCACACAAACACATAGCTGTCATACCTCACTCAACCAACCCTCACACTGTCTCACCCCCTAGAAGAAGATCAAGACACAGAAACTAAAATACAGACAAATCCATCCAACGCTGATAAGTTCGCTGCGATAACTTAAGATATCTCATGATGCAAAAGCCATGCAATAGTGCGAAACACACAGAGCCCACCGGGGAAGTGAAGGGATGGTTTGGCATAAAGCTTACGGTTCAGCATTAACAAAAAAAATCTATTCAGCTTGGAGCAGCTATAATGAGCTAAATTGCCTTCTACACACTCACTAGTGGCAGGTCAGCCACCCACCTCTTCCCCTCCCTCAGGCTCACTGACTCAAGCATAGGTCAGTTTAGGTTCCTCAATTTCACTCTCCTCCGTCTCCCTGTCCAACTTAACTCCCCACACTGGCAGAGTACTGGCCAATGTCTTAGTTTTTGGCTGCAAGCACATCCACTTTACAAAGCGTGATTTACAAAGTGTGATTTCACCTCACCGAAGAATTCTGTGGAAACAAACTAAGACCCCCCCCCCATTTTTAAGTCTGGTTTTAGTTGTTTCTAAAAATAGCCCCCCTCGGTGTCATTTGCGTCCCCGCTGTTCAGCTGATTACAAATAATGTATGCATGAGGGAGCCCAATGCAGTCACAGACGCATTTCCAATTACTCGGCCAATATGCCACACACTTTGCAAATGGAAACGTTTTCCCTCCACTGTCTTTCAATTTCCTCGGGCCGTCAGGAAATGAATTCTGTCAAATGCCTACAGCCCCCAACAAAAATCATCCCTGCAAACCACCCCTTTACACACACACACACACACACACACACACACACACACACACACACACACACACACACACACAAAGTGTGACACCTATAATGACAGCCATGACTATACAAAGCTATACTGGAAACCTCTGAATACAAAGACGCATGAGACATGAGCCTGTTTCACAATTTCCTTAAGGTGCTATGACCCCCTCCCCTCTGTCCCTCTCCCTCTCTCCTCTGGAAGAGATTTACTGTGGCCGTTGGCTAACGCGGCAGGGGACAGCGTCACGGTAAATCTGCTATTTCTGACAAAGTGTAAAATGTACACTGGCACTAAATCAGGGCGCGGTGCCGGCTGTGGAGCCGTAACTAAGGAGGTCACTCGCCGGTGATTTGTGGCACAGTTTCCCCCCACCTCATTAATATCTTCACTCTTCTGTCGCCGTGGATACCGCAACCCAACCCAACCCGGAGTGGACGATTACCCGCCCTCTGTTTCACAATGCGGAGAGAAAACGCTCAAGCTGGTCAATACGTCGGTGATAGTAACGGTCACACAGTAAACACATTAGACATAATTATCAATGTGAGGGGGTGTCATATGAAAACGATGATGTGGCCATGATGTCAACCTAGAGACTTAACGATGTGATTCAGCGGCTTCTTAATGGAGTTAGAGATTATCTCTCCCTCTTTCTCTCCCTCTCTCTTTCCCTCCCTCTCTCTACCTCCCTCTTTCTCTATCTCTCTCTCTCCCTCCCTCTCTCTCTCTCCATCCATCCATCCCTCCCTCCCTCCCTTTCACTCTCTCTCCCTCGTTCTCTCTCTTTCTCAGACACATCGATTAGAAGTGGCTGTGTTACATTGCTCCATTGTCTGCCTTGTGTCACTGTTTGTCTGATGAGCACGGAGAGCAACAGAACAGGCTCGTTCCAGCTGAGAGCAGCTGAGTAGAAGTCCCTGCGAAGGGCTAAATCTGATGTGTCACCTGCTGACACTAATGGAACCATTCAAACGTATGGGCCTGTGTCTGCATAAAGGCAGAGGCTCAAACAGGTTCACACGCTGAAAAATCCCTTGTGGGTTTTCAGGCCCATGGGGAGACCATCCTAACTTGTGGACACTGATGCATCTGAACTACTCATGTCTTGTCTGGCCTGCTAGGGCAGCCGTGGCCTACTGGTTAGCACTTCGGACTTGTAACCGGAGGGTTGCCGGTTCGAACCCCGACCAGTAGGCACGGCTGAAGTGCCCTTGAGCAAGGCACCTAACTGCTCCCCGAGCGCCGCTGTTGTTGCAGGCTGCTCACTGCACCGGGATTAGTGTGTGCTTCACCTCACTGTGTGTTCACTGATTGGGATAAATGCAGAGACCAAATTTCCCTCACAGGATCAAAAGAGTATATATACTCATACTATACTATACTTCTCTAGCAATGAGACAACATTATACTGACCACTTCAGGCACACAGTCTCCCAACCTACACTCTATCAATTCAATTCAATTCAAGGTTGCTTTATTAGCATGACTGTAAGTAAGTACAGTGTTGCCAAAGCACAATTAAAACAGCATAACAATTAGAACATTGACAGCATTACAGGAAACAGTAACATGAAAAATTGTGTGTATACCCTCACTTTCTCTGTCTTTTTCACACACACACACACACACACACACACACACACACACACGGGCAGCATACACATTATAATACATTGGATTAATTACAGACATTACAGTAGGTCGGGTATTGTGGCAAAGTGTCCGACTCACTGTCCCTCATGTCGTGGCAAGCTGTAACGTACTTTGCAGCCAGCGGAGCAGTCAATCCTTCTCCTAGCAGGTGGGCCAATTTATCACAGTCTTTAAGGGACCTACAATTTGGAATTTTATTTGAGAATTGTAAAAAATATATTTTTCTAATCTGTTCAAACTTTGGACAGTATAGGAGAAAGTGCATCTCTGTTTCAACCTCACCAGTCATACAGTGACCACAGAGCCGCTGCTCTTTGGGAAGCCATGATTTTTTGGATTTTCCGGCCTTTCTCTATGGCAAGGCTGTGGTCACTTAGCCTGTACTTAAGAATCTGTCTCTGCTTTGTATTTCTGACGGTGGAGAGGTACTCTGCCAATTCATAATCTCGTTTTAGTGACAAGTAACATTCTAATTTGGATTGTGATTTTGTTTGATCATCCCAATGTTCCAGATACTTATTCTTACTTTGATTCATAATTTGTTTTACTTTGATCTGATTTTGAAAAGCAGTGCTGGTCTGAGATCGATGGGTTAGAGTATTAGTTAACTTCAGAACCAACTGGCAAAGGGGACTGGTTTTAGGGCTGACCTCTTGGTATTTTGTATGCTTGAAACTGTATGGTGTTCTCGTCACTAGAATTTAAGTGGATCCAGAATTTTAAAGATCTTTTTTGTATATTTAATGCCAGTGGGAATCTGCCTAATTCTGCCCTGCATGCATTTGTTGGTGTTTTCCTTTGGACTCTAAGAATGTTTCTAATAAATTCTGCATGTAGGGATTCAGTGGGATGTTTGTCCCTTCTAGTGTAGTCTAGCTTGCTGAGTGGACCCCATACCTCGCATCCATATAATGCATTTGACATTATTACACTGTCGAATATTTTGCACCAGATTTTAATTGGGATTTGTATTTTATGGAAATTTCTTTTGATGGCATCGAGAGCTCTACGAGCTTTATCTTTTAGCGCATTCACTGCAAGGTCAAAGCTTCCTGAGGCACTGAGTTTCAGGCCTAGATAATCATAAGATAAAAAGAATGCTCTAGAATGGTGTTTCCTAGAGTGAAAGGTGTCTGCCTGCCTGAGATCTTGCTTTCTTTTGGAATATTACAATCTTTGTTTTGTCCAAATTGACTGTCAGGGCCCAGTTCTGACAGAATTGCTCTAGCAGATCTAGGTGCTGCTGTAGTCCTTGTTCTGAGGGTGACAGCAGCACCAGGTCATCTGCAAAAAGCAGAAATTTAACTTCTGTATTGTTTAGGGTGAGTCCAGGTGCTGTAGATTGTTCCAATACCACCGCTAACTCATTGATGTAGATATTGAACAGAGTTGGACTCAAGTTACAGCCCTGTCTCACCCCACTCCCATGAGTGAAGAATTCTGTTCTGCTGTGGTCAATTTTTACAGCATTTTTATTGTCCATATAAATAGATTTGATTAAATCATAGGTTTTGCCCCCTACACAGCTTTTTTAAAGTCTACAAAGCATGCAAAATTTTTCTTTTGTTTTCCTTTTAAAACATGGGTGTTGATTAGGGTGTGTAGGGTGTAAATGTGGTCAGTGGTTCTATGTTTTGGCAAGAATCCAATCTGACCTTTACTCAAGACATTGTGCTTGATAAGTAAGGCCTGTATACGGGCGTTTAGAATACAGCAGAAAACCTTCCCCAGGTTACTGTTCACACAGATGCCTCGGTAGTTATTGGAGTCGAATTTATCTCCACTCTTAAATATTGGGGATATAAGCCCCCTATTCCAGATCTCAGGAAAGCAGCCAGCTTGGAGAACAAGGTTAAATAGTTTTAAGATGACCCTGTGCAGCTCAGGGGTGCTATGTTTCAGCATCTCTGTTTTTATATTGTCAGGTCCACATGCTTTTTTAGGTTTGAGTTTCAGGAGTGCTTCTGCTAATTCTTTAGATGTGATTTAAGTAATCAAGGGGGTTTGATTGTCTTTAATGACTTTTTTTTGAGGAGGTGTAATTTTTCCATTATAATTTGTTGGCCAGTAGTGAGGTTATCAGGAGGGATTTTCTCATAGAGTTGCATGAAATAATTCCTCCATGTTTCTCCATCTTTCAGGGGTAGCTCTGGGTTTTGTTTGGGATTCAGGGTGTTCCACTTTTCCCAAAACTGATTTTGGTTGATTGAACTTTCAATTTCATCTAGTTTTGCATTGTAGAGATTTAGTTTTTTTTTTTTGAATCATTTGTTTATATTCTTTGAGTTTTTGCAGTAATTTTCTCTCATCTCTGGATTGTTTGGTTGCGGTGTTTTTGATTTGATAGTTGTCTGAGATTTTTCCTCATCATATCACACCCTTATCACACCATTGCTCTTTGTGGACTTTATTTTTTGGGTTTGGAATTACCTCTTGAAAGGTTTGCTTTATGTGCAATTATGTGGTAAAGTTCATTTACTTGATTTACGGCTGTTTTAACAGCTGGTGGATATGGATGAAATTGTGTTAGTAAAAAAATATTTTATTAGTAATTTCAGAAGAGTTGGCTGCATTGGTGAATTCAGATGCACTGTCAGATGTCCATTTATAGGTTGGTTTGAGTTTTAAAAGCTTCTTAGTATCTGTTATCTTTATTTGCATAGTTGTTTTTAGGTATACATTTATTTGACAGTGATCTGAAAGAGGAAGCTGTGGTCTTACAGTGAACGCGTTGATGGAGGAGGGGTCCATGTCAGTAATTGCATAGTAATTGTATCTGTTGACTAGAAGAGGCTGATAAGGCCCTGCCTGTATACTTTAAAGCAACACCAACAAACTTTCCCTCTGTCGCACGCACGCTATTTGTTTATCCAGCACTGGCTTTTCAAATAACCATGTCCACAGACAAAGTAGAATATGTTGCACGATTTATGAAAGTACGATGTATTGCGACATCAGATGCAAGTCAAATTTGTAGTTTCTTATGTCTCATTCCATTGAACTACAGATCTGCTACCCGATCTGGCAAACTTACATAGTGCGGTTATAGCCGATAGAGGGCCACAAAGCACACACACACACACACACAGCCGGGCACCACACACACACACACACAGGACATTTTGGCATCTATTATTCAGGCCGACCAACACAAATATTTCAGGAACAACTTTTGAAATGTTTTCTTCTTTCTTTGAAATGTTTTGCTTCTTCGTTTAATAGCAAAAATAACTGCCTCTCTCCCCTGTTCAAAACATGCTTTATTATTGCTTCACTGTAATGCAAGAGTGCAAGAAAGAGTGTGTTAGCATGAGGTTTCTTTGGATGATGCTGTATGCGGGTCATGGTCATGTGCCTTTTTGGCATATGAACCTCTGATTGACACAAACAAACACACACACACACACACACACACACACACACACACACACACACACACACACACAGACACACACACACACACACACACAGACACACACACAAACACCTGCTTCTGACTTACCCCCACTTCAACATGATCAGAGCCTCTGTCATCTTGCTTGTGTAAGACCTCAAAGTAGTACCGTCTGGAGGAGATGAGACTTCAGAGAGACAAAAAAGAGAGAGAGGGGGAGAGGGAGAGAGAGAGGGGTGGGGGAAGGAGGTAAAGAAAGATAGAGACAAAAAGGACAGACAGTTAGCTTAAAAGAGAGAGACCCAGAGGAGAGTGTGAAAGAGAGAGCAAACACAGTGTGACAGTGCCTGTTGTGATGTGAGGTGGGGTGGACGAGGGCTTGGACACTCCCGAAACCCAGCATGGTTCTGAATGCCGGTTGAGATGTGTGTGTGTGTGTGTGTGTGTGTGTGATGTCTTGAGGGTTGGAGGGGACCGGTCAAAGCCCAGCATGGTTCTGGAGGTTTGGAAGATACCGCTGCAGGGGCCCATAAAAACGAGCAACCAACCGGCCAAGACCTCCCACTGCCCAACAGCACGCGTGTTTGTGTGTTTGTACGCATGGCCGTGTGTGTGTGTGTGTGTTTGTGTGTGTGTGTGTGTGTGTGTGTGTGTGTGTGTGTGTGTGTGTGTGTCAGCTGATCAAACTCAAACTCACATCCTCTGAAATTTGTCACCGTCATCTCCCACCACAGCCTCTCGAAAATCACACAGAAATGGGAATTCATCACCTCAACCCATGTTTGCACATTGTTAGCTTTGCTTGAGTGCAAACATAAACACACACACACACACACACACACACACACACACACACACACACACAGCGGAAAGCGAGAGGCTTTCAGTGGTATTCAGTGTTCAGAGCAAACTAGTATGAAAAGGAGGCTGCTCTGTGTGTGTGTGTGTGTGTGTGTGTGTGTGTGTGGTGTAGGAATAGAGGATGGGGTCTGATGAATCCGGTCTGCAGCTCTCTCATCTCTTTGTAATTATTTGATTTTGTTTATCCGTGCTGGCTAATTTGAGGAGCGATATTCTCCGCACAGGGCTTGTAAAGAGGAAAATGTGCTCATGCATTTTCATGGCAGCAACGGCGGCTATTACACCACATGCAATTAGTTCTGCTGCAGAGTTGTTTTTCCCCCTGTTTTTTATGTGTTTGAGTGTTCTCGTGAGTGTGTGTTTTGTGTCTTGTTTATTTGTAGTTTGTTGTGTGTATGTGTTTTTGTCCTTGTACGTGTGTCTGTCTCTTTGGGTCTGCATTTGCATGAGTGTGTGTGTGTGTGGTGTGTGTGTGTGTGTGTGTGTGTATGTGTGTGTGTGTGTGTGTGTGTGTGTGTGTGTGTGTTTGTCTGCACGCATGCGCATGGTAGACTGCTGTTGAGAGACAGCGAGACAGAAACCGAGTCTGTTTGCCAAGACCGGAGTGGCTGATATCGCCTTTGAAACACTGATCTGTCTAGTGAAATTACTGAATGGCACAAGAGGAAAAGTGACCCTGGTCGTGTCTAGACTGAGCGAGATAAACAAAAAACACTCTAACAAACCTGAGAAGAGAAGAGAAGAGAAGAGAAGAGAAGAGAAGAGAGGAGAAGAGAGGAAAAAAGGTGGATGTGGGCTATGTCTATCCAGAAATCTAGTCCAAGGTCTAGCCTTTCTGAACACAGTAAAAGGGACAATCACAGAATGGCAGCCCAAAAACACTGGTACTTTACTGAAATAAATAGGCTACATTCAAATAAAAAAAAAAAGCACTAGCCATTCCATCAAGGCCACGAAGAACAAGGTCTCTTGCAACAGATACAGTAAAATGAGCAATAAAAGATTTGTTTGCATTTTATGTCTGGTCCCAAAATGACAAAAACTGTGCTTGACAGCTTAAAGGCAAACCCAAGCAGGGGCTGGCTTCACAGGCGAGCCCACTGGGTCTACTGAGCAAGCTGGTGCTTATTAACTCAATAACATGGACCAGCTTTGAGGCACTTTCCCTGCCTTTTATTGGGATTGATAACATTATGAAAGTCGTTCTGTTCTGCAGTTTAACATCATGACAAGTTAGTTTGAAGGCAATGCATTTTATATAACCCATCTGGGTGATCCTATTAAACTAGGCATACAAAGTAGCACCAGTGAATTATATTAAACCTGAAGCTATAATATAACATAATATATAGTACAATATAACACAATAGTTATTACTCAAACTAAAATAGCTTTACTTTGACTTCACCACAGCTGAATGGCAGGCTGAGAGTATTCTATCCCTTTAATGCCTATTAACCTTGACGATCTTTAGATTTATTTCAGCTTTTGGCCGATGTGAAGCAAATGTAATTGAATCTTTATATGAGAAGGAGGTTCATTCTGCACACATCTGTAGTAGCCTGCAGATAATGGACAGGCCACTCAGGTGCCAGTCTTATAATCTTAAGTGGACACTGGAGCAGGCGCACTCAACTCCAAAAATAAATCCCTCTCTGGGCGCAAGCTAGAAAAAAGAGTTAGAGAAAGAAGAATTACAGGTAAAGTAGAAAACCGCAAGTATTTCAACCCACAGAACAAAACCTGCCCAGTCTCTCTCCACCATCTGAGCCCTGTCCACTCCACAGCTGTCCAGAAACCCCTGACCATCTCCCGTGGTCTGGACCGTGACCTCGTTTAGACGCGCTGGCCTTTGTGTGTGTGCCTGCGTCTCCTCAGACATGCGTGTCTGGGTCTGGGTCTAATTTCCTCCTCTCCTTTCCTCTCCTCTCCTCTCCGCGCCTCCTGAGGGACTTTCCCCTCACCTCTTCTCTTCTGTCTCTCTTCAAACGCTTCTCCAGCAGCACAGACAGGCAGGACATCAAGCCGCCGCCTCGAAGAGGATCTCCTCTCCTCTCCTCCCATCTCCTCTCCTCTCCTCTTTTCCCATCTCCTCTCCTCTCCTCCCATCTCCTCTCCTCTCCTCTCCTCCCATCTCCTGTCCTCTCCTCTTCTCTACTCTTCACAGATGCCACGAAAAGGAGTGCTTCTCCCTCACACACAAAGTGGCAGTTTGTTTTGTCATCATGGGGCCATTTTGTTCTCTGCCAAACAAACAAAGAAACTCTAACACGCTCTGTTTGGATTAGTTAGATACACATACTAAACACTGCAGCACAAACTCATACACATTTTTAAATATATAGCATATGCAAACAGCATACACATAAACACACACACAAACACAGACACACACACAGACACACACACATTACCACTGTCTGTCAGTGCATTTTCAGAGATTTTTAAATAGGTGTATGGCAAACAGGTGTGTTTTATCTCACCATAACACACACAACACAACACACACACACACACACACACACACACACACACACACACACACACATACACGCACTCACACACGCACACATTCACACACACACACACCATGGACGCTGAAATGCACACAATGAGTGCACACCCTCCAGAGCAGACAAACAACTTAACTAGGCTGATCAGTGTGCACTGGGAGAACATGCTGCGAGGCATCTTGGGGAGAGACAGACAGGTAGACACAGATCCCAGATGAAAACAACACCTCTCCCCTTCCTCCTCTTCCTCCTCCTCCTCACAGACACATTGGGGTCTCACCATGACGGGCAGAGAGCGCGCAAGAAGCACTGCGCAGACAACAAAGAGATATAAACACAGAGAGAGAAATAACAAGAGCGCGGGAGAGAGAGCAAGAAAGAACAGGAAAGGCACAGAGAGAGAGAGGGAGAGAGAGGGAGATGGAGAGAGAGAGAGAGAGAGAGAGAGGGAGAGAGACACAGAGAGAGAGAGGGAGGAGAGAGAGGAGATGGAGGGGAAAAGGGAGAGAGGAGGTGGAAGATGAGACAGAAAGATGGGTAGCAGCACTGCTGTCAAAACAGGAGATAGAGAGAGAGAGAGAGAATAAGGAAGGAGAGAGATAGAGGAAAAAGAGAGGAAAAGAGAGAGGAGGGCAGAAAGAATGGCAGCGGCTCTACCACTGACACGAGCGAGCGAAAGGAGAGGGAGGAGAGAGTGAGAGAGAGAGAGAGAGAGAGGGAGAGAGAGACACAGAGAGAGAGAGAGAGAGAGAGAGAGAGAGAGAGAGAGAGAGAGAGAGAGAGAGAGAGGGGAGAGATATGATGTCTGGGCAGCTGTTGTCTTGCGTGCTGCAACGTCGTGACAACAGAGTCGTGGTGTCGTGACAACAGAGCCTGAGCGCCGGGCCAGCTGAAGGACACGGAGCCTGGGGCCGGAGACTCCGTACGACACAGCCCGGACCAACTCTCCCCCAGCCCTGTCCAGCACTGTCCAGCACAGTAGTGTCTGGTGCAGAGGTGAGAGTGTGCTGCAGAGTTCACTTCTGTCAACACTGACAAATGATCCAGGCCACACTCTCCGACAGAGATGAAGAGACAAACAGAGAGAGAGATAGAGAGAGAGAGCAAGTGAGAGAAAAAAGAGAGAGAGCAAGTGAGAGAGAGCAAGTGAGAGAAAAAAGAGAGAGAGAGCAAGTGAGAGAGAAGAAGTGACAGAAGATGAGAGAAACAAATAGAAGACAGTGACAGTGAGATGGAGAGAAAGAGAGAAAATAGCTAGAGAGAAAGAGAGAGAGAGGAGCTGGAGACAGATGGATATGAGAGAGAGAAACAGAGGACAGCGTAGAGATAAAGAAAGAGAGAGAGAGACAAGAGGGTGGATGTGATAAGGAGGGAGAAAGAGGGCACTTTCAAAAGACGAAATGAGCACGAGTGAGCATGAGAAAGAGAGAGAGAGGGAGAGAGGGAGAGAGAGAGAGTGACAGCAGCGATTGATTGAGAAATTTAGAGAAAGTGGGAGAGAGAGAACAGGGCTGAAATGAGAGAAATTAAAAGAAAGAAAAAAGAGAGAGAGAGAGAGAGAGAGAACAAGCAAGGTTCGTAAGCAGGTAAAAGTGTGGCCTGAGGAGCCTCCGATGCCTTCAAGACTGCTTTGACACAACAGACTGGGAAATGCTTAAGCAGGCAGCCACTACAACAACCGGACAGACATAGAGGAGTATACAGACACTGTAACCTCTACATCACCAAGTGCATCGGGATGATGTGACCCACACAAAAAGACATCATCACTGGGCTAACTGGAAGCCATGGCTGATAGGGGATGTCTCAGGCTGCTGAGGGCCAGAGACAAAGCCTACAGAGCTGGGATGAAGCTGGCATGAAAACAGCGAGCCAACCTGTCCTGCGGCATCAAGGAAGCAAAAAGGAATACACTCACAAGATAACCACCCACTTCAAAGACAGCAGGAACTCACAAAGCCTATGGCAGGGCATTCAGGCCCTCACGACTACAAGCCCGCCCGCCACAGAGCTGTGAGAGCAACATCCCTCTGCTCAACAACCTGAACCGCTTTTTGCTCGGGCTTTGAAGCACAAAACAGCACCTGCCCACAGAAGACCCATCCCCTACATGAGCAGCCCCTGTGCCTCTCTGCCGACAGCGTGAAGAGGACACTTGCTGCTATCAACACCCGCAAGGGCAACAGGTCCAGACAACATCCCAGGTCGTGCGCTGAAGGACTGGGCGCAGGGGAGCTTAAGGATGTCTTCACAGACATCTTTAACACTTCCCCTGAAGCAAGCCATCGCCCCATCATGTTTCAAAGCTGCCACCATCATACCTGTGCCAAGAAAACTGCTCCATCCTGCTTCAATGACTACCGCCCTGTGGCACTGACACCCCATCATCATGAAGTGCTTTGAGCGGCTTGTCATGTCACATATCAAAGCCATTCTCCCCACCCTGACCCTTCCAGTTTGCATACCGAGCCAAACGGGTCTACAGAGGATGCAATCTGCTCTGCCTCCACCCAGCCCTCACCCACCTGGAAAAAAGAGACTCATATGTGAGATTGCTGTTTATAGACTTCAGTTCTGCATTCAACACCATAATACCACAACAACTCATCTGCAAACTTGACAAACTGGGACTCAGTACCTACCTCTGCAATCTGGCTACTGGACTTCTTCTGTCAGAGGCCCCAAGTAGTAATGTGTTGGCAAATAATACCTCAAGCAGCATCACACTGAGCACAGGGGGGCCCCCCCGGCTGCGTGCTCAGTCCGCTGCTCTTCACCCTGCTGACGATGACTGCACTGCAACCTACAGCAACAATCACATAGTGAAATTTTGCTGACGACATTAAATTGGTGGGTCTCATCACCAAGGGCTTAATTTTTGAGACTCAATACAGGTTGGAGGTCGCACCCATCTGACCACGGGGTGCAGGGACAACAACCTCCTGCTGAACGTCAGCAAGACCAAAGAGATTGTTGTTGACTGAGAGGTCACACCCAACACCTGCCACTGACCATCGACGGTGCTGTGGTGGAGAGAGCTTAGCAGCACCAAATTCCTGGGGGTGCACATCAGTGAAGACCTCTCCTGGACCACCAACACTGCATCACTGGCGAAGAGAGCTCAGCGCCGCCTGTACTTCCTGCTTGAAAACTCAGGCGAAAGCAAGTGCTCACCAGCCATCATGACCACATTCTACCGAGGCACCATTGAGAGCATCCTATCCAGCTGTATCGCTGTGTGGAAGCTGCACTGAATACAACAGAAAGCCCTGCAGCATAGTGAACACAGCTGGAAGGATCATTGGTGCTTCACTCCTCCTGAAGGACATTTACACCACCCACCTCACCATAGGCGACCAAAATTGTGAGTGATGCAAGTCACCCCGGGCCACAATCTGTTTGATCTACTGCCCTCTGGGAAGAGGTACAGAAGCCTGGCGCCTCCCGCACTACCAGACTCACCAACAGCTTCATACACCAAGCTGTAAGGATGCTGAACTCTCCCTCCCTCTCCCTCCACCCTCAGCTACATAACACCCTGACATTGGACCCACAATGGCCGCCTGCACTACCCACCTGCACACCTGAACACTTGCACAACTTTGTACACTTTACAACTTGGTGTTGTTGTCCTGAAAACACAACAACACTTCTGCTGCTCTTACAATAACTTGCACCACTATGCCACTTTTCTTTATTACTTAGGTCAAAACAGTATTTTATAGTATTTTACAGTATTTGCACTAGTATTTTATTGACTGTCTATGCACAATTTCAAAAAAAAATTTTGCTGCTCTTATTTTTCAATTATTATATGTGCCCCCTCTTATTCACTTATTTACTTACTTTTTGTTTACTTGAATGTTATGTTGTCTGTGGACTTAAAATTGGTCAAATATGTCTTGTCTTCACCGTGGGATAGTGAGAAACGTAATTTCGATCTCTTTGTATGTCTGGAACATGTGAAGGAATTGACAATAAAGCTGACTTTGACTTTGACTTTGAAGACAGTCGGGAGCTCTTTGCACCCAGGGAGAGAGCGGACAGGCTTTTAATTGCCTGACTAATTGCAGTCTGTGTTTAAAGCATCTCCCTCAATAACTCAGCGCGGAGAGGCAGACAGCCGAGAGCAAGGCAACGCAAATGCGCTTCACGCCTTCATGGCGATCGCTATCGCGGACGGAGATTACGACAAAGTCTGCACTGCTGCTGCCAATGTCATTAACACTACATTGTCTCCCATGAACCCAGTGAATGATGATGAGCTGATTCTATGAGAACACACAGCCTCAGTTAATTTTTTTGGGGGACTCTCACTGAATGAGGCTTTTTTTTCTTCAACTTTTCCTCTCCAAGGTCGCGGATGGATTTTCACCCACTGGTGTTGAAAATGAATAACACCGAACTAAGTAGTCCAAACGAGTAGACAGTTGGTTTTGTTGAGGGTGCCGGAAGGATCCTCAGTGCCTGCCTGTCTCCGCTGCATACCAATAGGCCCTATACAGCAGCAGTCGCCTCACCAGTGGGGAGGGGAGGAGAGAGAGATGGGGGGATGGGGGGTGGAGAAGAGACAAAGAGACTTAAAGAGAGAGAGGAAAAGAGGAGACACACAACTACAGGGATAGAGAGAGAGAGAGAGAGAGAGAGACAGAGAGAGAGAGAGAGAGAGAGAGAGAGAGAGAGAGAGAGAGGACATGAAGGGCAGGTCAAGAGAGTCAAGAGAAGGGGGAAAAGTAGTGAGAAAAATGTGATGTGCGTCCACATGCAGAGCTGCTTCACAGGCCTCCATGACCATCCCCCTGGGTGAGAGGATATGAAAGCTAGAGCAATTATAAATGTAATGGTGAGAGGTTCATCATAGCACCATTCAGACATGCCCCTGGGACTCAGAGAGAGGGAGGGAGAGAGGGAGAGAGAGAGGGAGAGAGAGGGAGAGAGAGAGAGAGGGAGAGAGAGGGAGGGAGAGAGGGAGGGAGCGAGGGAGAGAGAGAGGGAGAAACTGGAAGAGATACAGAATGAGAACGGGAGAGTCACTCTACCAAATTCAAAAGAGTCTCTCTTCCCCTCTCGCCGTCTCTCTTTTGTATTCAGAGGGGATTTCAGCATCTCTCTCCCATCACCCTGAACCCTGCAGCAGGATCTCCTCCAAACCCCCAACCCCTCCTCTCCTCTCCCCTCCTGTCCCCTCCAATCCTCTGAGCTCCTCTCATGTCCCAGCCACCTCTCTCCTCTCCTCTCCTCTCCTCTCCTCTCCCCTCCTATCCCCTCCAATCCTCTGAGCTCCTCTCATGTCCCAGCTTCTTTTCTCCTCTCCTCTCCTCTTAACTCCCAGCCCTCTCTCCTCTCCTCTCCTCTCCTCTCCTCTCCTCTCCTCTTAACTCCCAGCTAGTGTTGTCATGATACCAAAATTATGACTTCGATACGATACCTGCCATAAATATCACGATGCTCGATACTGAAACGATACTACAGCTTAAATCCTAAGATACCTGGAAAGAAAGGACTCATACCTCCTCCAAGTGTATTGAGTCATTTGTGTTGAATCTCGTGCACTTTTGTAGTGTGCAGGTCAATTCTGGGTTCTAAACTTCCTACATAATTATTATTTTTTTATAGTCAGTAAAATAGTAGGCCTACTTTGTGTGATTAAGTCCTTTTTTTTTTTGTTATAGTTAATTTACATTGTGTTGTGTTTTTGCCAATAAAGTAGCTTTAAATAGCCAAACTAGGCTAGATCAAGGTCAGTGTTGAAATTACTGCATGCAAATCACTGAATGCTATGAAGAGGGGCCTAATCTTTAGGCCATCTGATATACAGTATAGGCTTCCCTAGGCCTTCCCGTGTTCATGGGATTTCTTTGACAGTTGCAAAGGGAAAAATGTGAGGATAGTCTTCTTTTTCTTCCAGTGTACAAGTACGACGCTCCAAGCACTCAGGTCTTCGTCAGATAGGCCTACACCATTACCTGTTGCAATATGTCTGTGTGCATTCCTACATTAGCCTATGTCCATTTCTTTGATAACATGATTTTGCTACAACGTAACAATAAGCCACTATTATTATTAGGACTCAACACGCTTTTGGTGGTATTATATGCTGTGGGCTTTAATTAGCGATTTCGGGTAGCCTATCCTACATCTGGGCAATACTTATTGAACAAATTGCAGTCTATATGCCATGACAAATATTACCAGTAGTACTGACCTAACATGAAATAGATTGTTTACAAGTTATGGTAATGTTATTCTGAAACATGTGAACATTAAGCTTTCATCAATGTTAGCACCCTATGATTACAGCTCGTTATGTCCCAGTCAAAATGATTACAGCTCAGTTATGTCTCGTCAAAATTCATTGATGAAGGAAGGTTCGCTTTTATCCCAGAGAACCTTACTCATTTCACTTTGGCTAGACTAAAACAGAAGAGAAGAACTTGGCACTAACCATGTAGTCATGTTTTCTATAGCATATTCGTTAACCTGCCGTTCTTTGAACTCTTAACTCTTAACTCCCCAGCCCCCTCTCTCCTCCTCCTCTCCCTCCTCCTCTTAACTCCCAGCCCCTCTCTCTCTCTCTCCTCTCCTCTTAACTCCCAGCCCCCTCTCTCCTCTCCTCCTCTCTCCTCTCCTCTCTCCTCTCCTCTTAACTCCCAGCCCCCTCTCTCCTCTCCTCTCCTCCTCTCCTCCTCTTGTCTCCTCCTCTGACTCTGGAGCTTGGGTGGTAAACAGAGTCTCCTTGAAACTGTTTTTTTTCTTGGCTCCAACTGGACCGGTCCCTGTGTGTGTGTGTCTGAATGAGCCTTTGTGTGTGTGTGTGTGTGTGTGTGTGTGTGTGTGTGTGTGTGTCTGAATAAGGCACCGATTAATGACCACTCCAAATCAGTGTGGGTTACAGGAACAGTCTGACCGACTGTCTGTCCTTACTTTTCTTCCTCTTTCTTCCTCTGTCTCTCTCTACACACACACACACACACACACACACACACACACACACACACACACACACACACAGACCACACACACACACACACACACACACACACACACACACACACACAGACACACACACACACACACACACACACACACACACACACACACACAGACACACACACACACACACACACACACACACACACACACACACAGACAGACACACACACACACACACACACACACACACACACACACACAGACACACACACACACACACACACACACACAGACACACACACACACACACACACACACACACACACAGACACTGTCTCATTATATCCATCTCTGTCTCTCACATACTTTTACACAGAGAAACAATGTCTCACTCTTTAACACACACACACACACACACTTCCAAATCACATCAACTCTTCCACAGTGCATATTAAAGCAGCAGGGGGTGAGTACTCAAAGGTTTTTATGCAGGACTGCGGCTCCTCTCAACTCTTCACCTCAATTAATACAACACAGCGTCAGTACTCTGAAGACTTTTTTTTTAGAATATTACCTTTTGTGTGTGTGTGTGTGTGTGTGTGTGTGTGTGTGTGTGTGTGTGTGTGTGTGTGTGTATGCGTGTGTCGTGTTCGCAAAATGAATGAGTAGCTTATCTAACACATGGCACATTGATAGTGACAGAGCTGAAAACAGCATGAAAACTCACAGAAGCGTGCTAGTCAGTGAGTGAGTGAGCGAGCAAGCGAGCGTATGTGTGTGTGTGTGTGTGTGTGTGTGTGTGTGTGTGTGTGTGTGTGTAGCAAGTGAGTGAGTGAGTGAGTGAGTGAGCGAACCAGTGTGTATGTATGTGTGTATGTATGTGTGTATGTATATGTGTATGTGTATGTGTGTGAGTGAGTGAGTGAGGGCTCTTGCCAGCACTTAGCCGTCTTTAACCTTTATGATATTGCATGATTGACTTCCGTGGCTATTAACACCATCATGTCAGAGTGATTCTTAATTGCCCAGGCTCATTCTGTAGCACCATCCTTAAAGCCCCAACAGCCCTGTGCCATTAAGTCCTTAATATGGGTGAGGGCTAGAAGGCAAGCAGGCAGACCGGCCATGCAGTAGACGAGGACAAAGGGGATGGACACCAACTACCAACTACTGTCATGACTTTCAGCATCAGTCTGATACGCAGCACAACTTCTACACACACACACACGAGCGCACACACACACACACACACACACACACACACACACACACACATGTGCACACTCACACACACACAGACACACCATTCACACAAACACTTGAAATAGAATGGCAGCTGGAAAGAAAAGTAAAAAAAACTCCATTAGAAAAAGATGCTAAAGTGCTGCATCCCAGCACAACAAATAAGTACCCCCACCACACACACACACACACACACACACACACACACACACACACACACACACACACACACCGATCCTTCAGCAAACTGTGAGCGCAACAGATTCATTAAAATGAACTGATTACCATAAGGGGAGACAGCCTGTGACAGAAACCAAAAGAGGAGAAGAGAGGAGAGAAGACAAGCAGAGAAAAGAGGAGAGGAATGGAGAGAAGAGGAGAAGAGAGGAGAGAAGACAAGCAGAGAAAAGACACGAAGGAGACCGTTGAGAAGGGAAGAAGAGAGGAGAGGTGTAGTAAGAGAGGAGAGAGGAGAGGAGGAAGAGATAGAGGAGAGGTTGTTTGCAGGCTTTAACAGTGGTCTGGGATTTGCTATTCATTAAATATGATGTGCCAGGCATGAATGCCTATCTTGATCTCACACAAGCATGGCAGAGTGCAGTCTGATGTGACCGTGAGCAATCTCTGATCCTCAGGAAATAAATAAATAAATGAAATGAAATGCATAAAGTGACAGCTGGGCACGGGGTGTTATCATAAGGTGAAGCATTTGGAATGCGTTTAAAGGGATAAATATTATTCCAGGATCAAAACACGGCACTCAGTCGACAACACAAGAGCGACAGGGCCAGGCTTGTCCATGGGGTTTGAAGAGGGATTGTTTTATTCATTTCATTCATTTATTCAGTTATTCTCCGTCCCTTTAATAAACTCTCTCTCTCACACACACACACACACACACACTCACTACTCACTCACTTATAAACACCCAGACACACCCACACACACACACTCACACACACATAAGGGAAATGTCAGCCTACGATGCCAATCATGAGGTAGCTGCGCTTTCCAGAAATTCCAGCTGTGACATCAAAGGGGAGTTTGGATTCCATTGCGCTGCTGATAGGCTGCCCAGCAACACTGAAGGTCAGTGCCAGTCTGTTTCTGCTGCATGTCTGCTGGAGTGACAGACACACACACACACACACACACACACACACACACACATCCAGACATGCACATGTGTACACACACACACACACATCCAGGCATGCACACTTGTACACACACACACACACACACACACACACACACACACACACACACACACACACACACACACACACACACACACACACACACAGGCATGCACTAGTGCAGGGGTTCCCAAACTTTTCCACGACAAGGCCCCCCAAATACCACTAGGTTCTGGCCAAGGACCCCCTTGATGTGTTATTAAACCCATCGACAATAATACGGCAAATTTACAAATACATTAAGCTAATCTTAATCATTATTTTAGCCACAAGCACTTTGCGATGGAGCATACAGTGTGTAAAAATTATATTTGGGGCTTTCTGCTATATGTCTGTCTCTCTGTCATTCGATCACTCCCTCTTCCACATTCTTGCTAAATGACTTAGTTTGTCTTTCTTATTAAATTTTCCTGTCTCTCTCTTTTTGCCAATCTCTATATTTGTGTCTGTTTTTTGGCTTTCTGACAATTCTTATGTTTATTTGCACTGCAAAACTATTTCACTAAGAAAACTACTTATGAACTGTTACATAAAGAACAGAACATTATCTGTCTGTCCTTCATCCGTTTTGTCTCTCCCTCCTCCTCCTCTTCCTCCTCCTCCCCCTCCTCCTCTCCCTCCTCCTGCTCCTGCCTGTCTGTTCTGCTGGGTGTGGGAGCTGTGATAATCACACAGCACATTAAGTCTCAGTGGCGCTGGTGTCTGGGCCGTCTCCCGCACTGTGCCACGCTACAGCCCATTTCCTCCCACAGCGTTAGTGTAATGCAAACCCAAGCCACCCTGAGGCCGTGCGCCGAGCCTGGCATTGCCCACGACTAGCCTGGCATTGCCCCGTCTAGCCTGGCATTGCCCCGACTAGCCTGACATTGCCCCGTCCCGCGTCACGCGGCCTGCTGGAAGTCTGGCATTGCCCCGCGTCACCTACCGGAAAAAAATTATGCATTCTTCATTTGATACGAGTCGACAGCACCACAGCGTCAACACTTTAAACTTTTAGTGGCTTTCCAAAGTTTGGCTTGCTCTCTCTCACCGTCTCCGTCGCGTGTGTGTGTGTGTGTGTGTGTGTGTGTGTGTGTGTCTGTCAGGCTGAGTATGTGTGTGTATATGTGTATGTGTGTATGTGTGTGTGTGTGTGTGTGTGTGTGTGTGTGTGTGTGTGTGTGTGTGTGTGTACAGTAAATGTGTGTGTGTGTGTGTGTGTGTGTGTGTGTCAGGCTGAGTATGTGTGTGTGTGTGTGTGTGTGTGTGTGTGTGTGTGTGTGTGTGTGTGTGTGTGTGTGTGTGTGTGTGTGTGTGTGCATATGCGTATGCGTGACAATGTACAGTAAATGTGTATGTGAGTGTGTGTATGTGTGCGAATATGTGTGTGTGACGGTGTGCATATGTGACTGTGTGTCTTTGTGTGTACGTGTGTGTGTGTGTGTGTGTGTGTGTGTGTGTGTCCACACCACTGTAGAACATAAAGACACTTGAGTTGATACTGCATGGAGACCTCAATAGAACCAGGTCCATCCATCATTACAAGTAATGGAGTAGCAGCATGCTGTAATGCGTGGACGTGTGAAAGTTTGTTAGACTTTGTGTGCGTGTGTGTGTGTATGTGTGTGTGTATGTGTGTGTGTGAGAGAGAGAGAGATGAAAGTATGTGTATCTTGGCCAGCCTGAGGAGATCCATCAGGGCCAAATCTGCTGTCAGTCAATCATCACACACACACACACACACATCCGGACACCACACACACACACACCCACACACGCACCCACACACACACACACACCCACACACACACACACACCCTCAGAACTACAACAGCTGCTGAGCATGAGTGACAGTTTCTGGGCAGATAAGCCCTCGGTCACTGGTGAGGAACAGAACTCTCCAGATCGTCTTCCCCCGACCGGCCTCTGCCTCTGTGACTCACACGCCAAAGGCCAAGCATGTCACCTGTTCACAACAGCTCTCATTTAGTTTCCATAGCAACAAGCGCCTCAGTGCTTAAAGAAACACATGCCATCTTCTACGACTGTCTGTTGTCACCGGAGTGGAGTTTTTATTGGTCGACTGGTTAATGGTTATTACTGCTAACGTTCCTAGGCAATCAGTGTGTGTGTCTACACTACCATTATGAAACTGCACTACAAATCCTCAAAGAGTGACAGCACTGTGGGCAGAGACAAAGAAGTTGTCAATGTAGTCCATTGGTTGACAGCTCCTATGTAAGTCATAAGCAGAGTATTACAAAGGAAACTACATTAACCCTGTACACTGTTTTGACAATC
Source organism: Alosa alosa (assembly GCF_017589495.1). Lineage (NCBI taxonomy): Eukaryota > Metazoa > Chordata > Actinopteri > Clupeiformes > Clupeidae > Alosa > Alosa alosa. The sequence goes on from NC_063199.1 coordinate 28,157,739, forward strand.
AGTAGCACAAGATTCTGAGCCATGAGAGCTCTGGGGAGACAGTAGAGATCTACAGTAAAAACATCTCAGTCATCTTTATGGTAAACGGGTTAACAGCTGCTATTGACAATGTTTCTGTGTAGTCAGCTATGCACTTCAAATCCCTTATACAAGACTTTTAGGGAACTGCATCAACCATCTAACTCAAGTCCAAAGAGAAAGAACCTTGGGGACAAAACAAACATCTTAACTGGACCACAACCATGCAGTCATTTGTACAGCATCCCTATGGGACTGCTATAACTTAATGTAAGTGCCTAGAGATAAGAAGCCAAATCGTCCAGGACTGCATTTCCCATAAAGCATTGTTGAGCAATCACCGAGGGAGAGTGTTCTAACTGCTGGTCTCTGGATGTAACGATGGTAGTGGTTGTAGCAAAGCTCTCGAGGAGCACACCCAGGGACAGCAGTTGTCACTGAAACAACCCTGGACGCTAATCATGCCTGGCATTAGGACTCCACATCCATGCTTGGGTCCTGTCCGCTTCTAAATCCTACCTTCCTTCAGTTTCTTCCTGATCGTCAAAAAAAAAAAAAAAAAAACACCTGTAGGAATGCTACTGCGACACAACGGAACACGGTCAGTCTGACCTGTGCCAACGCACCTGTGCCAACGCACCTGAGCCAACACACCTGTGCCAAATGCGATTATTGTCCCGACATGCGTTTCCTTACGACAAGTGAACCCCATCAGTTCCCTTCCCATCAACCCCCACCACTACCACCCCCATCACTACCACCCCCACCACTACCACCCCCATCACCACCACCCCCATCACCACCATCCCCACCACTACCACCCCACCACTACCACCCCCATCACCACCACCCCCACCACTCCCACCCCCATCACCACCACCGCCACCACTCCCACCCCCATCACCACCACCGCCTCACAGCGCAGCACAACGCAGTGCAGTCATCCAGACACCCTCCCTGTCAGTCACACTTTCAAAGCATGTCCGCATCTTAGCTTTGCTTGACATGTTGAAAGATGCATAAACAGAGAGAGAGAGAGAGAGAGAATAGAAATGCCCAGAGAGGTTGAAGGAGAGTGTGAAGTCTGTTTTGCCTGCTTCAGCTCTCTCTCTCTATCTCTCTTTGTAATCCCTGGTGGCTTCGAAGCATGGTTATGCAACACTGCAGTTGTGTGCGTGTGTGTGTGTGTGTGTGTGTGTGTGTGTGTGTGCTGGGGTGCTCGTTTTCCCAGCCTGTGCTATGCTGCGCTGAGGGACAGCCTCCAGGATAGCACAATCATTAAAGGCCCATCAAAGGCCGTCTGTGTGTGTGTGTGTGT
>NC_063199.1:28161574-28184074 GCF_017589495.1 Alosa alosa
GAGAGAGAGAGAGAGAGAGAGAGAGAGAGAGGGTTTAAAGAGCCAGAGTAATCACCTCCTCCTCCCCCTTTCCTGATAAAAAGGGAGTGAAATTGCGTTTGCAAACTGCAGTCAAGTGATGGAAATAGCAGCGATGTGAGTAATGTGATGTTTGTTAAACAAATTACACTGAGTTAAGAATAGAACTCCCAGGTCTATGGATCAGTCTGACTAACTGCCTCTCACACACACACACACACAGACTCACACTTTCTCTCTCTCTCTCTCTGTCTTGCTCTATCTCTCTCTCATACACACACACACCCTGAATACCAGCAGTGAGGAGAGGTGCTGGAGTGATAACTACAGTGGTGGAGTGAAGATGGGTAAAGGGACTCATACATAAGACCCTTTCAACAATAAAAACAAAAACACCTGGCTGATACTTATCAAATACAGGTGCCATCATCACCAACCGCAGACTTCTCAATCACACACACACGACAGGGAAACACACCGCTATAGACCACTCAATAGATATCAAACACACACCAATCTCCACACACACACCCACCCACTTCCCTGACCCTGACTCCACAGCCGTAGCAGTCCAATCTTGTGTTGCGGTGTGGGGCCTGGTTATGAAATCTCATCAGCAGTGAGACCTCTCCTTGCTGCTCACTAGATGAGGGTGATGCCAGGTTAACTGCTTGATGCCCTCCTCCTCCTCCTCCTCTCCTCTCCTCTCCTCCTCCCTCACCCTCCTCACCTCCTCCTCACCTCCTCCCTCCTCCTCTCCTCCTCCTCCACCTCCTCTCCTCCTCCTCCTCCTCCTCCTCCTCCTCTCCTCCTCTCCTCCTCCACCTCTCCTCCTCCTCTCCTCCTCCTCCTCCTCCTCCTCTCCACCTCCTCCTCCCTTTCTCTCCTCCTCCTCCTCCTCTCCTCCTCTCTCTCCTCCTCCTCCTCCTCCTCTCCTCCTCCTCCTCCTCCTCCTCCTCCTCCTCCTCCTCTCCTCCTCCTCCTCCTCCTCCTCCTCCTCCTCTCCTGTCCTCTCCTCCTCTCCTCCTCCCTCCTCACCTCCTCCTCTCCTCCTCCTGTCCTCTCCTCCTCCTCTCCTCCTCCTCTCCTCTCCTCTCCTCCTCCTCCTCCTCTCCTCTCCTCTCCTCCTCTCCTCCTCTCCTCCCTCTCCTCTCCTCCTCTCCTCCTCCTCCTCCTCTCCTCCTCCTCCTCCCATCCTCCTCCTCTCCTCCACCTCCTCCTCCTCCTCCTCCCATCTCCACCCTCCTCCTCCTCCTCCTCCTCCCTCCACCCTCCTCCTCCTCCTCCTCCTCCTCCTCCTCCTCCTCCTCCTCCTCCTCCTCCTCTCTCCTCCTCCTTTCTCCTCTCTCCTCCTCCTCTCTCCTCCTCCTCCTCTCCTCTCCTCCCTCTCCTCTCCTCTCCTCTCCTCACCTCCTCCTCCTCTCCTGTCCCTCCTCACCTCCTCTCCTCACCTCCTCCTCCTCCTCCTGTCCTCCTCCCATCTCCTCCTCTCCTCCTCCTCCTGTCCTCCCATCTCCTCCCTCCTCTCCTCTCCTCCTCTCCTCCTCTCCTCACCTCCTCCTCTCCTCCTCCTCTCCTCCTCCTGTCCTCCCATCTCCTCCTCCTCCCTCCTCTCCTCACCTCCTCCTCCTCTCCTGTCCTCTCCTCCTCTTCTGCTCTCCTCCTTCTCCTGTCCTCCCATCTCCTCTCCTCTCCTCTCCTGTCCTCCTCCCATCTCCTCTCCTCTCCTCTCCTCTCCTCTCCTGTCCTCCCATCTCCTCTCCTCTCCTCTCCTCTCCTCTCCTCTCCTGTCCTCCCATCTCCTCTCCTCTCCTCTCCTCCTCTCCTCTCCTCTCCTCACCGTCTCTTTTTTGTTTTACTGTAAAAAGCCCAAGCAGGCCGACCTATCCTGGTGCACCACGTCACATCAGTACGATCACACTATCCTGGTGCACCACGTCACATCAGTACGATCACACTATCCTGGTGCACCACGTCACATCAGTACGATCACACTATCCTGGTGCACCACGTCACATCAATCCCATCACACTATCCTGGTGCACCACGTCACATCAGTACGATCACACTATCCTGGTGCACCACGTCACATCAGTACGATCACACTATCCTGGTGCACCACGTCACATCAGTACGATCACACTATCCTGGTGCACCACGTCACATCAGTACGATCACACCATCCTGCGCACCACGTCACATCAGTACGATCACACTATCCTGGTGCACCACGTCACATCAATCCCATCACACTATCCTGGTGCACCACGTCACATCAGTATGATCACACTATCCTGGTGCACCACGTCACTTCAATACCATCACACTATCCTGGTGCACCACGTCACATTACTGTAATACCATCAAACTATCCTGGTGCACCACGTCACATCACACGTTTAGATGATGATCAGACCGGCCGGCTCAGAAGCTGCAACATAATATGGAGACGGACAGCAGAGTTAATCAAAAATATAGTATTTTATTTCAAGAACTAAATATACATTCTAAAATCTAGGGGTTCCGTATATAAACACACACATCAGAGCATGGCTCGCTCCGGTGTGGTGAAGAATGCAAGGGCCCTGAAGAGAGTTACCTGGGGCAGTAACAATACACTTCTCAAAGCTGGGTTGGGTGTCTACCACCTAAATATCAGCTACAATAGGCACTAATTATGGTTCCAGTGACAAACCGTTCAGGTGCCATTTTCAATACAAAACAGACCATAATATTATATGTATATGGAATACTTTGCTCAAGGTTACAATATGACCATGACTTTGGTTGAGAAAAAAAGACTTGAAAATCTTGAAAAACGCGGATCTTTATTTTTTAATGATGGCCGATGTGGCTGAAGACCTATGTTCCCTCTAAGCTGCGCACATGTGTGGCCGCAAAGACCACTCGAAATTCCCGTGCATAAAACTGTTCAAGGCTCGCACAAAATGGTTATTCATATATATTTTTTAATACATTTAAAAAAACAATGAATCATGTTAATCTGGAAAAATTGCTCACGGTGCTGAAACATGTGCTCGGACAAATTTCTATTTGCCCAGGGCTGAAAAAAATGAGGGAGAGTCACACAAAGTATGCTGTACCTAATACTAATCAAATAACTTGCCAAAATCATTTAGCTAATTTCATAACATGAGCTAGATTCTAAACACAGTCTTGAGTCGGTGCAACACAGGGGTGTGTCTGCATACAGATGTGGAAGTTCCATGTAGAGGTGACGTCATTCAAAGCAACAGCTTTTCCATGAAACTTTGAAACATGTTGGGTAGACCTCCCAAACAAGAATGCCCATCTCCTTTGGCGTGAGCCTCTACATTCACGTAAAGACATTTGAGTTCAGATGCAAAACCCTCTAAATCTGTCTGACCACTTTTCTTTAAAATGAGCATTTTTTTTATCAGGCTCCTTTAGGTTTTAATTACAAACTGATATTTCAGACCAGGAAGAGAGTGGTTTTTAGCAGTTTTTGAAGGTAAATTTCTTTGTTTAACGCATACTTTAACTTGAATTTAGTCATGATAAATTAGCGATTTATGCGAACGAACAGGTATGATAAGGGATCGATTCCAAAAATAATTCTGTGGAAATGCATGGATTCCAGTTGCTTCCAGTAGCAGCAACTGGAATCCATTCATTTTGACGGAATTATTTTTGAATCTGATCCCCATCATACCCATTTGTCGCTTCGTCAGCCGAATTTATCGTGACTATTCAAGATGGCAACAACGGTAAAATTCCTTAGGTACTGTCTGTATAAATCATCTTGTTAAATAAACTACCAGTGCTTTTTCAAAGTTCTCTATGTCCCGCTTTAAATGTCAAGGACCTCTCGGAAGTCTACCAATGAAGCATATGGAGCTACTTTGAGCCTCGTAAATGGTGTAAAACAGGTGATTTATTTTGCATGGCTAGGCTGATGCCGGCGGCACCACAACAAAACACTGTGTTGGGAGCATTGCATAACTAAGCCAGATTTCTGAGTGCAGCCCGAGGTGAGCTATGAGACATACCGCTCACACTGGTATCATGTTTCAACACACTGGTCAAAATCACACCGGAATTATCCTTTAAAAATAGGGCCTATGTGTGTATGAATAGCTGTTATTCTGAATACCCCCCTCAGTAGCGCAGCACCATGGTGGGAAAGTCTCGTAATTCAGTAGACCAAGAGTTGCATTTCATAGGACTTTCACCACTCTACAATACAATACTAAAATGGAAATCCTTCTGTAGAGGAGATAGACTTGAGCTAAGGAAGTAAACTCTCACTTGCTTGTGCTTGTGCTTGATGTACAGCAAATGTAACAATATAAAAAATGACGATGGTGAGGGAATGCTCCCCACACATAGTATATAGGTTAATCAAATAATTTTGCTTCAAAACCCGCTAAATACCACTCTCTTCCTGGTCTGAAATATCGATGTGTAGGCAAAAACCTATAGGATAAAAAAATGCTGATTTAAAAGAAAAGTGGTCGGACTGATTTAGTGGGTTTTGCATCTGAACTCTTCATATATTCCCTCAGGCCGAAGTCATGTCAAAAGATGTATGTGTGTGTGTGTGTGTGTGTGTGTGTGTGTGTGTGTGTGTGTGTGTGTGTGTGTGTGATTTCCCATTATGAGAAATCATTAAAGGAGAATGAGCTCACTCAAGAATATTGACTCACATGGTAATAGGAACTCATTGTGAGTGAGAGGTATTGAATGAGCAGTGCTCATTTACAGTGGATGCTTAAGTCACTCAACCCTCACTCGGTCAGTTTAACACAAACCACTGCAACTTAGGGAGACGGGCTCTGACGGAGGTGGAAAAGACCACATGGGGATTACTGATTACTGACTGTTTTTCAAAGGTGGAAAAAACAGACAGTCTAACAGCAATTAGAACAGTGATTAAATGTCAAACTCACACCATGTAAGCATCAACCTTAATCGAATCAAAGACAGAGAAAGAGAGACAGACAGACAGACAGACAGACAGACAGCCAGCCAGCCAGACAGACAGACAGACAGACAGACAGACAGACAGACAGACAGCATGTACAGCATGCTGCCCTTCCCCACACTGCAGTTCACCAGTGCATGATGCCTGTGCGTTTGTGCGTGTGCGTGTGTGTGTGTGTGTGTGTGTGTGTGTGTGTGTGTGTGTGTGTGTGTGCGTGTGAACGTGTGTGCGTTGGTGCCTTGGTGCGCGCGTGTGTGCGCGCGCGCATGTGTGCACGTGTGTGTGTGCGTGTGTGCATGTATGTGTATGTGCGTGTGTGTGTGCGCATGCGTGCGTGTGTGCGTGCTCTATTCTACTGCTTGGAACAATGACACATGAAAAAACAATCTTCATGCATGAGTTCAAATGCATGAATTAAAAAATACAACCGTGGAGAGGAAGTAAAAGAACACAAAGCTGAAATCTGACAACCAGAAAATGGGTCCAAACCGCACTCACAAAACCCCTTCCTGCTAGTCCTCCGTGGGAGAGAGGAAGGACTATGGGGAGACAGGACAAGCACAGACAATACTGCATAGCTCGGCCCTGCTGGAACCGTGGGCCCTTTTTCATCAGGAACCAGTCCATGGCAGAGCTAAAGATGCAATGGGACTATGACACTAATCAGTATGCATACGGTAAGAGTAGCTTTTAAAACGTATCTTAAGCCATATCTCTAACTGTTGAGTGAGCTCTAGAAGTTTCTGAGGAGGACCATGCTGGAAAGGACACCGTAAGCTGTCATCTGCATCACTGAAGGGAGCTCCTGGGACAGGGACCTGAATGGAAGGTGCTCTACACAGGCAGGCATACTGTATAATTTACAAGTGCAGCATGTGTGGGTTTGTTATTGAAGAACTCTCTTTGGAATACATCAATGCACAGGAGAGCACAGTTAGTAAGTATCTGTGCATGTGTGTGTGTGAGTGTGTGTGTGTGTGTGTGTGTGTGTGTGTGTGTGTGTGTGTGTGTGTGTGTGTGTGTGTGTGTGTGTCTAGAAGAGTATGTTTGTGTGTCCGAGAGAGTGAATCTGTGTGTGTCTGAGAGTGTGAGAGTGTGAGTGTCTGTGTGTTGTGTGTGTGTGTGTGTGTGTGTGTGTGTGTGTGTGTGTGTGTGTGTGTGTGTGTGTGTGTGTGTGTGTTCTTTGGATTGAGTACTCACTGAACGGACTTGGAAGACTGAGATCTGAATTTGCTGAACTCTCCTGGTGCAGTCCATTCTGAGCCCAGCTGGAAAAAATATGACAGGGCAGTTAACATAAACGGTTGCACTCTGGTCATTCACTCTCACACACACTCACACTCTCTCTTTCTCTCTCTCTCTCACAAGCACACACACACACCCTCTCTCTCTCACCACCTGAGCACAACACACACACACACACACACACACACACACACACACACACACAGCCTGAGACGACAACACTCAGCCCTCCCAAGTGTTAAGGGTGAAGTGTGTGTTTTGAATAAATATGGCTTCTTCAGAGCTCGTCCGCTTTCCTGGAGGCAGGGGGTTCAAGTGATTTACACAGCCAGAGAAAACTCCAAGACTAGCAGGGAGGAGAAAAACAAGATAGATAGAGTGAGAAAGAGGGAAAGAAGGGAGACAGAGAGAGAGAGAGAGAGAGAGAGAATGAGAAAACGAGTGTCTGATCCAAGCAGAAAGAGATTGTGAGATAGCGTTGCTCCTGGCAGACTCTATCGCTTCATCTCGTCACTTAGTCAGCCATCTCGGCTCCGCGGTGGCATCGGGACACAGTGATTTTCTAGCCGAGCTGCAACGACTGGTGCTCTAATTAGAGCCCCTGCTGCCACGGAGTCGTAATGAGAGCGTGAGGAGGCGAACGCAGCGAGGAGCCCTTTAATTGTTTATAGTTGCCATCTTTCTTTTAGCACATACACACATACATCCCCACACACACACACACACACACACACACAAGTGCATATACACACACACACACACACACACACACACACACACACACACACACACACACACACACACACACACAGTACAGCATATTAGTGTAATTTATGGGTCTGCCCTCTGGTTCCATAAACAAATGTGGAGTCCAGGCCTCAATGGTCTCTTTCATCCCTGCCTTTGCTTTAGCACTAGAAACACACGCTGACCTTCAAAAGAGCAGGACCCAACATCTCTCTCTCTCTCTCTCCCTCTCCCTTTTATACACACACATAAACACACACACACACGCACACACACACACAAAACACACACAAGCACAACACAAACTCACATTAAACACACAAACAAACACACACATATGCACAAAAACACACACACACACACACACACACATTTTTCTTTAAATATCACTCTCAATCTATGCAAGGGGCCACTAATTTCGCATACGCCTTATTTATACAGCCATTCACATATCCACATGGCCAGGCATCATGTACAGTACCTGTACAGTGCATACATACACACAAACAAGTGCCACTAAGACTAATATCTCTCTCTCACACACAACACAATGTTTGTGTGTGTGTGTGTGTTTGTGTGTGTGTGTGTGTGTGTGTCTGTGTGTGTGTGTGTGTGTGTGTATGTGTGTGTTTGTTTTGTTTAAAAGAGAAGAGAAGCCGAGAAAACGAGTGGGTAGAAAAAGACACATAAACACTACCCTGCTGAAACACTGGTCCAGCCCCACTAAAAACACTGCAGGATAAAAATAGCCCCAGCTCAGCGTGACCGGAGCACACGCTCAGCAGACAGGGCCGTCCTTGCTGTGATGTGCTGACGGTCAGTCCAGCACTGCAGCCGGTGTAATGGCCTCTGCTGCCCACTCGCTCTCTGCCCCCACGCCCAGAGCCCGTAACCCAGGCCTGGAGCCGAGGCCGAGCCCTGCTGGACGAACAGGTAGCCAAAGCCACGGGCAGCTCCATGGACTCTGCGCCTGGGTGTGTCTCCTCTCCCTGGCACAGGAGCTTGGAACAGAAACCCCATTTCCTGTCCCTGACGTGCAAGGCCAAGAGCAACGGAGCCGCGCAGCGAAGGAGCAGAGGGCAGAGAGGCATTCATTACAGCCGCCGGACCTCCGAAGGCTGCTGGCCTACTGGGTCAGATTTCTGCCTCCGATTCTATCTTTTCTATCCTGATTTATGTTTTTCATTCCCTCTTACTGTGCATCTTTTTTCTTTCTTTTTTGCTTTTCTTTATATCTTCCTGTCTTTATTTATGAATGACTTGCTGTCTGTCTGTCTGTCTGTCTTTCTCTCTGTTAAAGCGATGGTTAGGAGAAATTTCACCCTAGGGTCCTTTGTAGGAAAGTCCTGGCAGGAAGCAATTACATCAAAGTTTTTTGGTATATCCAGTTTTTAATATTTATTTACAACTTAGTGTTAACTAATAATTGTTGCAAACTGCTACTACAAACAAAATATTAGTGCATTCCTGGATCTACATCCTTATGCATGCTTCCTGCCAGGACTTTTAACAGGCTTTTCCCAAATCACGGAAGTAACGTTGACGCAGCGGTAGATAGTAGCAGATAGTAGATAGTAGCAGAGTTGTACTACTGTAGAAGTTTCATACCATTCAGGGCATTATTAGTGGGGTAATTTACGAGATACTACTGTAAGTTGGTTCCATTACGTGAGTGAGTGAGTGAGTGAGTGAGTGAGTGAGTGAGTGGGTGAGTGGGTGAGTGAGTGTGTGAGTGAGTGAGTGAGTGAGTGGGTGGGTGGAGTGAGTGAGTGAGGAGGAGGAGGAGGGTGGGTGAGGAGTGGAGGAGTGAGTGAGGAGGGAGTGAGTGGGTGGAGTGGGTGAGTGGGAGTGAGGAGTGAGTGAGTGGGTGAGTGGGTGAGTGAGTGAGTGAGTGAGTGAGTGAGTGAGTGAGTGGGTGGGTGAGGGGTGAGTGGGTGAGTGAGTGAGTGAGTGAGTGAGTGAGTGAGTGGGTGGATGGTGATGGAGCCTCCAGAGCAGCAGTAACCCTCGTCCCTCTCCCATCAGTGTGATCCTAGTCTCAATGCAGACACACACATTCACAAAGACACACACACACACACACACACACACATTCACAAAGACACACACACACACACACACACACACAGACAACATACACAGATGCACCCACACACAGACACAGACAAATACAAAGACACACATACACATACACACACATACACACACACACACACACACACACACACACACACACACACACACACACACACACACACACACACACACAGACACACAGACACACACACACATGCAAACTCACACACAAATGCACAGAGATCCATGGCAAACAGCAGGGACCAGCTTAATGAACGCCTGCAGCTGACAGGGGAGCAGGAACACTCAAGCATGAACACCCAGACAGATGGAAAGGAAGGCAGACAGACAGACACACTGGTAGAAATAGTGGTAGAAACAATGTCAAAATGACAAAGGAACTACAGATATACAGGAAGACAAGCAGGTTGACAGGCAGGCAGATATAAAATTATGGGCACATATACAAGAATAGAAAGAGATAGAAAGTCAGGCAAAAAAACATAAACAAATAATGAGGGAGACAGACAGGCAGACAGACAGACAGACAGACAGACAGAGACAGACATGCTTGCAAACACACAAAAATCTGAAAGGCAGAGAGACAGAAATACATATATTTTGAGAAATAAAGTATCTCTATCAAACCGGTAGACTGAGAGATGGGCAGACAGATCGATAGACAGAAAGACAGACAGATAGATAAGTAGACAGACAGACAGACATACACCACCTCCTCCTCCTCTTCGCTGCAGCTTTGTCCTGCTCGGAGGGCACTGGACGTTCCCAAAGAGCAGATTACCTTGAGAAAACTCATTTCAGCTTGCCCGTGAACCTCAATCCTCCCCAAATGAAAAAAAGGTCAGACAGAGAGACGAACAAGCACCGCTCCTGAGCCTCGGAACCATTACCTACTGGCCTTTTTATTTCTTTCTTTTCACCTTCATCTACTTTCTCTCACTCCGTCTCTCTCTCTCTCTCTCTCTGTCTCCTCCCATCCCATTTCTCGTTCACCTTCTGCGGCCGTGTCTGCCCGACGGCCGAGCGTCTCAGACTGCATTGAGTGAGGAGTGTGTGTGAATGGTAAAGACTGTAAGGGAGGGAGGTGAGGGAGGGGGGCAGTCATGCTATTTTAAACCTGGAGGACAGGAGAGCTCACCAGGTCCTTGCTCTTCATTTCACCGCGTCTAATGACCACACACACACACACACACACACACACACACACACACACATACATTCACAAAGACACAGACAGACACACACGCAGATACACCCACACACACACAGACAGACAAAGACACACACACACACACACACACACACACACACACACACACACACACATTCACAAAGACACAGACAGACACACACGCAGATGCACCCACACACACACAGACAGACAAAGACACACACACACACACACACACACACACACACACAGACACACACATTCACAAATACACAGACAGACACACACGCAGATGCACCCACCCACACACAAAGAAGCACACACTCACAGACACACAACACACACACACACACACACACACACACACACACACACACACATACAGTATACCACACATCTCCAGAGCTACTGAAAATCTTTTGAGGCATAAACTGTGCCTGTGTGTGTGTGTGTGTGTGTGTGTGTGTGTGTGTGTGTGTGTGTTGTCTGTCTGTGAGTGTGTGCTTCTTTGGATTTGTGGCTGCATAGCCAGCAGGAAATCACTTCCAGTTCTGGACAGGTGGCCATTATTCAGTGAGACAAAAAGGCGTCTTGGCAAGTCACGCTATCAATTGATCACACCTCAGTCTTGGGGTATCAAGTCCTCCACAGGCACAGTTTGTGTGTGCGTGCGTGTGTGTGTGTGTAGAGCAGGTACCTCTAGCCAGACGTAATCGATACCCCCGCCCCTAAAACACACACACACACACACTTGGACACATACGCACACACACTCACACACACTTGTCTCAGACACACAGACAGGGTTCACAGGATTCTGTGGGGGCAGCTAAATGAAATCCACCTATCTCGCTTATCGTCCACTTCCTGCCCCGCTCGAGCTCGAGGGCTTACGGATCGCCACGGGAAATGTATTTTGTAATGAGCTGTTGGCCATGGCCAGTGATTAAACCCATCTCCCCTACTATTAGCCTGAGAAAAGAAGGAGCAGGAAGAAAAGGAGGAAGAGGAGGAAGAAGAGGAGGTCCAAGCCCCCCCACCTTCCCCGAGTACGCAGTGTGACAATCCATCCCCTGAGGCTTCCCCTCTGTGGTCACCATGGAGACACCGCAAGCTCCGGGGGCGGAGGCAGAGGAGGTGATGAAGATGACACCTCGTCATCATCTTCCCGCTCGGCTGTGGCAGAGCTTTTCAATTAATGTGACAGGCCACAATGTTAAACTCATGCTGCTTCGCAAAGATATTGGCTTTGATCCGAGTAGGGGACCTCAGTTAAGCTTTTAGTGAACTTAAATATAGCTGCACTACAGGGGATTTGGCCCCATGTGTGTATAATAAATTGTTATGTACTGTAATAGTTAATGGCATACTGTAGACTCCATAGATCTCTACTTAGGCTGCATATAAATCATTACATTAATAAATAACACGTGTTGACCGTTTTCCCAGGTTATGGCACTGACTGAGGGGTGTCCCCATAGATATGTAAGGGATAATGGACGACACGGTGGTCTGTTCACAGAAATGAATGCATGGTCGAGGTTGTACCTCGTAAGTCGTAAGTGCATTAATTTCTGTGAACAGAACCGCTGTGGAGTCCATTCCGCTTATTCCACTGTTGCCACTTGCGTTGTGTTCATTTTCTGTTACAATTTAAACGTTTTAATCGCTAAAACTGTCTTGTTTGTAGAAATACTTTCTCCGCTCTAGAATATTTGGTTGCTACGGCCAAAGGCCAGTCGTTAGTTCTATCTCTCCGGTTGTCAAGCGGGCGTATCCCAAGATTCTGATGAACTTTAGCTTTGAAACATCGCTATTTTACCAAGCCTGCTCTCATCCATCTGGCTAAAAGCCAACGTCATATGCTACAATGTTGCTATGTTCTGAACGTCTGCATTTTACAGCTCGGATGCAACGTCCCGGATGCAACGAATTAATATACAAGTGTGATACGGCCAAAAAAATGGATCTAGCCTATTTCATAGGTGTGCAAATAACATATGGTTAATGGTCGTTCTAAATTAACGTAGGACAATGGGAAATTCAACCAAGCAGTGGAATAAATGGAGCTATGGGTGTCCCTATCTGGAGACAAGCCTCTGAGTGGAAAGACATTCCAACTGTGAGGTCCAGCAGCGGTCCTCCACAGAAGTGTCACAGAGGGGGTCTGTCCACTCCTTCTGTACCCCTGCGCCCTGCAGCCCAGTCCGATCCTGTGTGATGACATTCTGATCCAGTGCATGTAAGTGAAACCCCGTTCCTGCTGCCAGGATTAGGAGGAAAGAAGGACAACAACAAAAAAATAAGACGATAAAAAAAGGATCTCGACTTCGTTGACTTTTCTCCTGGGATGATGCACGCAGCAGCACTAAGCTGGTGTAAGTGCATTATCCACTCAGAAACGCAAACAAAAAACAAATAAATTGGACGCGGTTGCCAACAGCAGCAGCTGTCCAGGGCCTGCTATAGCCGCCATCACGGAGACCGTACGAGGGAGGCTTGTGGATTTGGAGTGTCTTGGCAACACGGCTAAGTGTGGCCAGTCAGAGGTAACGTTAATAAAAGGAAACGCTAAGGATGTTGGGTAGAGGTTAGGTCTGTGGGAGATATCACAGAGGTGTGGCGGGAACGACTGACTCTGTCGGTTAAAATAAACGCATGACACAATGACACACCACAGGTTCCACCCTGCCCGTAATGACAACCACATTCTGCCCCATGCTTCAAGAATGTTCTGCTGTTCTTTAAGTGGGCCTGATGTCATGACTGGGCGTGGTGGTCGACACTTACCCGGCCCACGTACACAAGCAGCCGGGCGTTCAGCGGACTCTCGTCTGAACTCAGCCAGAACTCGGAGTTATCGTCGGAGGCCACAGCAAACTGGAAGTCCCCTGCAGGAGCAAAAACAGAAACAGAAAGAGAGAGAGAGACAGAGAGAGAGAGAGAGAGAGAGAGAGAGAGAGAGACCATGAATGTCAATACTAAATACAATCGTGTATGGAATACCACTATGAAATACAACACCACATATTCATATACTTTAGTGCAGTTCCTATGAAAATACTGCAAATACTCTTTGTGCTGTCGGTATAAATATTTTCTATTTGAAATGCTGTTAACAACTGTAACAGGTATGGAAGCTATGGAAACCACAGTAGCACATAAATGTAGCATGGTAGTGTGATGTTTGGGGTCTTAAGAGACTAGGAGAGACAAGAGGAGCAGGAGGTGAAGTGTGTGAGAGTGTGTTGATGTGGAGCAGGAGGTGAAGTTACAGCCTCTCTCTCTCCCATCCTGAAGTGTGATGTCTGTATCGGACTGTCTGCCAAAGCCCTGGCTCCACGTCTATTTATACCCATGAGCTTACTCAGATACACACACTCACACACACACACACATACACACACACACACACACACACACACACATTCTTCTTTAGCATACTGTGAATCTACACACGTCTTTATTCGATCTAAACTAAAAAGGTGTTAGAGCTACCGGCTAATACAACATGTGAGCCTTCTCCAAACAATTACGTGGTTCATTCTTCAATCCATGCAAAGGCTTTCTGTGGGTGAAGGCCATCAGAAAGCCCACAGCCCAGACACACACACACACATACAGACACACACACACACACACACAAACACACAGTGAAGGTAATGGAATCATTGGAGGTAGTTACCCAATCTAAAGTGATATTACAACACCTAAAGCTAATTACCATTTCAGTTAAGTGGTGTGTGTGTGAATGTGTGTGTCTGTAATAATTGGCCAGCTCAATCAGGGCAGTGCACAGGGTGACTCGGGGAGCTCTCACCATCTCTGTAGGGGTGAATGTAGCCAAATATCCTCAGGCCGTAGTTCTTCCACTTGGGGGCCACGGCCAGCTTCTTCACCATTGTTCTCGTCTGTGCATACACACACACACACACACACCACACACACACACAGTTTATAGGATAGTATCTGCAGCCAAAAGGAACTATGCCAAAGCACTCTGAAAATCTATATTCACTTTCCTAGCTTGTTAACTACTAAAGCCTATAACTATTACACACACACACACACATTCTTCTTTAGCATACTGTGAATCTACACACGTCTTTATTCGATCTAAACTAAAAGGTGTTAGAGCTACCGGCTAATACAACATGTGAGCCTTCTCCAAACAATTACGTGGTTCATTCTTCATCCATGCAAAGGCTTTCTGTGGGTGAAGGCCATCAGAAAGCCCACAGCCCAGACACACACACACACATTCTTCTTTAGCATACTGTGAATCTACACACGCCTTTATTCGATCTAAACTAAAAGGTGTTAGAGCTACCGGCTAATACAACATGTGAGCCTTCTCCAAACAATTACGTGGTTCATTCTTCATCCATGCAAAGGCTTTCTGTGGGTGAAGGCCATCAGAAAGCCCACAGCCCAGACACACACACACACAGTTTATAGGATAGTATCTGCAGCCAAAAGGAACTATGCCAAAGCACTCTGAAAATCTATATTCACTTTCCTAGCTTGTTAACTACTAAAGCCTATAACTATTACACACACACACACATACATATTACACACACACACACACATACAGACACACACACACACAGTTTATAGGATAGTATCTGCAGCCAAAAGGAACTATGCCAAAGCACTCTGAAAATCTATATTCACTTTCCTAGCTTGTTAACTACTAAAGCCTATAACTATTACACACACACACACACACATACAGACACACACACACACATACAGACACACACACACACACACATACAGACACACACACACACACACGCACACACGCACACACGCACACACGCACACACGCACACACGCACACACGCACACACGCACACACGCACACACAGACATACACACACACACACTCACACACACACACACATACACACACACACACACGCACACACGCACACACACACACACACACACACACACGCACACACACAGTTTATAGGATAGTATCTGCAGCCAAAAGGAACTATGCCAAAGCACTCTGAAAATCTATATTCACTTTCCTAGCTTGTTAACTACTAAAGCCTATAACTATTACACACACACACACACACACACACACACACACACACACACACACACACACACACACACACACACACACATCAACCCATTCTGACACCAGACTATACACAGCACATACACATTTCTGAAATTCCAGCTTTTGTCGGTATATCATGTAAAACACCTCACCTGCTTCAAACACACATCTGCACACACCACAACCACAAAACTTTTGAATTTGAAGAGAAGCCACATTTAGACATTAAAACAGACAACAGAACACAGACTAAAGCTCATATACAATGGATTTAAATGCAGACACCTCTCTCATCTCAGCACCCCACAAAGAAAAGAAGCCCAAACAGTGCGGTTGTGTTGTGTGGCAGTATTGATATCACTTTGGCAGGGAGAGCAGGGCAGGGGAGGCAGGCTTCTGGATAATGGGGCTTCGTACAGGGACAAGTGACACGACGCGGTGACCTTGCTGGGAAACAGACTGGAAATCTGCTACCCATCAGTGCTTCTTCTCAGCCCTCCCCAAACACACACACACACACACGCACACATATGCACACGCACACACACACACACACACACACACACACACATACACACACACACACATACACACACGCACATACATATACAGTCACACACACACACACACACAATCCCACCCAGAGTGGCTTGATTTGCTGGCACAGAGAGCAAACACAGCAGCAAACATTGGCAAACAAGGCACTGCGTCTCAGCCCTGAAGGTTAGAGCGACACACAGAAACATTTCAGGCCCAGTGCACAGCAGCCCCTCTCGGACTTCCCCTTGCACTCCGGCCCCAGGCTGCTGATAGGCCCTCGCTTCAATTCATAATTAGTCTTTCAGCTACCAAGCAGGGCCAATGGCCCTCTCTCAGCTGTGGCCCTAATGTCACTTAAAGAGCAGTTTATGAATAAGGCATGGCTGTCTGTTCTAATTGGACGTGCTGTCTGCATGGCCAGAGGGCTGGGCAGTCGCCGTGGTATTGACTGGTCTTGGCTGGGAAAGTTCTCTTGGTGCCATTGATTCATGGAGATCAGAGGCTTGTCTTAGGGTGTGTGTGTGTGTGTGTGTGTGTGTGTGTGTGTGCTGCTACCACTGCTTGCTGCTTTGACTGAAGCGAAGGCCTGAAGACATACCTTTTACGAAGACAGCCAAAGCGATTCTATCCACATCCCCTAGCTTTCTCTCTCTCTCTCTCTCTCTCTGCCATGTTCATGTGCTCATTTCTCTCCTCCTCTGTGTCCTCAGTCCATCTATCTCTCTATCTCTGTCTGTCGCTCTGCCTCCATCCATAGCCGTCTCTATTTCACTATTTCCTATTTCCATTTCCTTTCTCAATTTCCCATTTCAAACTCACACCCCAGTGCCCCCACACACCACACCCACCCACCCACACACACACACACCCACCCACCCACACACACACACACACACACACACACACACACACACACACACACACACACACACACACCACACACACACACACACACACACATACACACACACACACACAAACATATACATACACACACAAAAATCACACAAAAATGTGTGCGTGCGTCAGGGGAAATCAACAATGCCTACTCATACCTACACACCCTACATGTATATACCTACACAGTGGCAGACAGCACAAACACTCTCTCTCTTTTACACACACACACACACACACACACACACACACACACACACACACACACACAAACATATACATACACACACAAAAATCCAAGAGCCATGAAAATAGTGAAACTAACCCCACTGGGAGAGCTGTAGTCATCTAATCAAAGTCAGTGTTACATAAAAAAAAAAAAACTGGCTCATCAGAAGACCATGCTTTTGATGTTTTATTCATCACACAACAAAAACACAGTCCATCTCTCAAACTGTGCATCCAAGGGTTTAGCCACATAAACCCTTTCAATCCCTGATCATTTTAATCACAAGTGACCGGGTCAGGTCTCCAGGGTGCTGTCCTCACCCAGCACGTCTGCTCCGCATCTCGGCCATGCCACGCATCACCGTTACACACATCCTACCCTCGCCTCCATATACATCACAACCACTACCGTCCTGCCAATCTGGGTCAGTAAGATTATCTAGGCCTGGCTTTGGACATCTATATATAAACGCTGTCAAACGCCTTGGATAGTCTTTAATGTTTCTTGGTTTTTTTCTTTCTCTGTTTCTTGTTATTTTTTCTTTTTCTGGACTATGTATTATAGTTTTACAAATATATATTTACGTGGGCAGCACTTCTGATGGCTTGGATTTATATTTTGTTTTGACATAGGGCCTCTTTGACAGATAAGCCGCTGCTGCTTACTATCTTTTCATTATTTATTTTCTTGCGTCTTTCCCCATTTTCTTTCTTTCTTTTTTTTTTCTTGCTGTTTTTCCCGCTGCCTTTACATTCGCGCCTTCTCCAGCTCCTGTGTGGAGCTATTCTTTTCATCTCTCTCCATCTCTCCATCTCTCTCCATCTCTCCATCTCTCTCCATCTCTCGCTCCCCATTCTGCTGGACTGGTTCACAGCGGCTGACTAATCTACTAAAAGCTTTGCCGAGAGCCGGCGGGAGCCTTCTGGATGTGTGTGTGTGTGTGTGTGTGTGTGTGTGTGTGTGTGTGTGTGTGTGTGTGTGTATCTTGAAAACCTACCCCCCTCTATTCTACCATTTCTTACCACCCCCAGGCTAGGCTGCACTGTTTAAAGCGGCTGCTGCATCTGTGTGAAGTGTGTAGCTTTCAAGAGCCGGGCACAGAGCTGGTCTCGGTGGGACTGCGCTAGGGACACTGATTTTTTGTTCATTAGAGTCCGTTCGCCTGAAGCCTTACCCAGGAGACGGCTGTGGCTCCACGAACTGGCCTGGTCAGTCCCCACCACTTCCCCCACCTCCACCACCTAGCACCGGGGGGCCAGGCGGCAGGCTGCTAAGACCTGGTGCCAACCGCTGGTTCTCCAGCCCGGATGCCCCTACTCCCCACAGCCACGCTGCCACACTGCCACGCTGTCACACTGCCACGCTGCCACGCTGCCATGCTGCCACACTGCTACACTGCCACGCTGCCATGCTGTCACACTGCCACGCTGCCACACTGCCACGCTGTCACACTGCCACGCTGCCACGCTGCCATGCTGCCACACTGCCACGCTGCCACGCTGCGGAGACTTCAGTCATGTCTGAGGGACCACTGGGCTCTGCACTTCCTACTCCGTTTTTTTCCATTCATTCCCTTTTCTCCTTTAATTTTCTCGCTCTCTCTCCCGCTCCCTCTTTCTCTCTTTCCTTCTCTCTCTGTTTCATCACTCTCCCCCTCTTTCCCCCTCTCCCCTGCAGGCTCTCTCTCTCATCCCCCTCTCTCTATCACCCCATCCCACCCTTCCACCCCCATCTCTCATCCTGCCCTCTCATCCCTCTCTCTCTCTCTCTCTCTATCCCTCCCTCTCATCCCTCTCTCCTGCCGTCAGCATCACCCAGGCGTGGGCTCGGCAGGCAGCATCTGCTGCGCGCCCCTCCACCTGTAACTCCTCCAGCCCTTCCCATCAGGCCCTGGGAGCTGTCAGAGACACAGCCAGAGACAGAGCCAGCGTCTCAGACAGAGCCCCGCTCCAGCAGAGAGCGAGAGAGAGAGAAAGAGAGGGAAAAAAAACTCTTTTTACCGCTCATCGCACACATCATCTTCTATCAGTTAACCAGGGTTTACGCAATTTGGGTCTAATACAAGCAAACTATCTGGTTAACACTTGAGAGATCTGCCTTGGAACAAGCACAGAGAGCAGAGCTGGCACCGATAGAAGCCAGGCAGCTTGTTACCTGATGTAGTTTGGCAAAGTTTGCAAAATGCTGTTTTATTTTAGTGGGTGTTCCGTGTGCAGAGACAACTGCATAGATAGAGTATAACCAGAGAGAAACGAATTACGTTGCTCTATCTTGTTAGTAATCAAGGATCTTTGGTATAACCCTACAGTACCTAGACATACCTGCATCAAAGTCAAAGTCAAAGTCAAAGTCAGCTTTATTGTCAATTTCTTCACATGTTCCAGACATACAAAGAGATCGAAATTACGTTTCTCACTATCCCACGGTGAAGACAAGACATATTTTACCAATTTTAAGTCCACAGACAAACATAACATTCAAGTAAACAAAAAGTAAGAAAACTAAGTAAATAAGAGGGCACATATAATAATGAAAATAAGAGCAGCAAGGTTTTGTTTGAAATTGTGCATAGACAGTCAATAAGAAAACTAGTGCAAAGTCAGGCCAATAAGAGGCTTGGGTAGTTCTGTTTGACCTGAGTAATGAAGAAAGTGGCATAGTGGTGCAAGTTATGTAAGAGCAGCAGAAGTGTTGTGTTTTCAGGACAACAACACCAAGTTGTAAAGTGTACAAGTGTGCAAGTGTTCAAGTGTGCAAGTGGAGAAGTGCAGGCGCCATTGTGGGTCCAATGTCCAGGATGTTATGTAGCTGAGGGTGGAGGGGGGAGAGGAGGGAGAGTTCAGCATCCTACAGCTTGGTGTATGAAGCTGTTGGTGAGTCTGGTGGTCTTGAGAGCGAGGGCTTCTGCACCTCTTCCCCAGAGGGCAGTAGATCAAACAGATTGTGAGCAGGGTGACTTGCATCACTCACAATTTTGGTCACTTTGGCGGGTGAGGTGGGTGGGTGTGTCCTTCAGGGAGGGGAGTGAAGCACCAATGATCCTTCCAGCTGTGTTCACTATGCGCTGCAGGGCTTTCCCTGTTGTATTCAGCGCAGCTTCCATACACAGCGATACAGCTGGGAGGATGCTCTCAATGGTGCCCCTCGGTAGAATGGTCATGATGGCTGGTGGAGCACTTGCTCTGAGTTTCCGCCAGGAAGTACAGGCGGCGCTGAGCCTCTCTTAAGCCAGTGATGCAGTGTTGGTGGTCCAGGAGAGGTCTTCGCTGATGTGCACCCCAGGAATTTGGTTGCTGCTCGCTCTCTCCACCACAGCACCGCCGATGGTCAGTGGCAGGTGTTGGGTGACCTCCGGAAGTCAACAACAATCTCTTTTGGAGTCTTGCTGACGTTCAGCAGGAGGTTGTCCCTGCACCACGCGGGTCAGATGGTCGACCTCCAACCTGTATTGAGTCCCCGCCTCTTGGTGATGAGACCCACCAGATTAGGCTCGTCAGCAAATTTCACCATGTGATTGTTGCTGTAGGTTGCAAGCGCAGTCATGCGGCCAGTAGGTGAAGAGTAGCAGACTGAGCACGCACTTTGGGGCCCCTGTGCTCAGTGTGATGCTGCTTGAGGTATTGTTGCCAACATCGCATTACTACTTGGGGCCTCTGACAGAGGAAGTCCAGTAGCCAGTTGCAGAGGTAGGTACTGAGTCCCAGTTTGTCGAGTTTGCAGATGAGTTGTTGTGGTATTATGGTGTTGAATGCAGAACTGAAGTCTATAAACTCATGCAGCTTATTCACAATGCACTTCATTTGACTATCAAAATGAACTCCAGAATGCTGCATGACAAAAACAAGACCTGCTGTTAAAACCAGCAGACTGTTGCGTTGACATGACCAGGTAATTATGTGTCAATAGGGATAAATTATGTAAACTAATTAACTAAACAACTAAATACCTATGAGGCAAGTCTTGGAAAATGGGGGATTTAATTAATATATGTCTCAATATACTTCATTTAATGCATTTAGTGAATATGACATACAGCCTGTTATTAGATTTGTACCGGTAATACTGTAGATCAGTTTGTCTTCTAATGTATAAGTTAACATGAGGAAATAACAGCATAATATACGTACTGTAATTACAACTGATGACTGAAAGCCTGATGGGATGTTGTGTGCTCATTTGTACTTATGGAAAATATATGGAGGGATTTCCTTAATGTATGTCCCAATGTCCTTAATGTAATGCATTTAGTTAATGATACATGTGGTAGTCCCAATAATAACTCTTTTTTTTCTCATTAAAGCTGTGGTTTAAATTCTCTTCCATGTTCAGCGATGCATTATTTAAAGTTCATTAAGTTTAGTTCAGTTTATAGATTACTTCACATAGAGATTGCACACACACCAACCCCCGGCTAATGCAATCTCTCCAGCCAGAGCCTGAGGCAAAAGCTGCCCCTCTTTGAACTCCGCTCTCTGGCGTGGAGCCCGAAGAGCAGTAGCAAGCTGGGCTTCCGACAGACAGGCCGGCCAAACCCCACTTTAGGTCAGCCTCTCGTTCGCCTTCACTCTGGACGTTCTAGTGCAACGCAATGTCTACAGGGATATGAGATTTTACTGCCGTCTGGGTTTGTTCTGCAGGGCTTGGTGTCAGCGTAGAATAACCTCCTTCTCACTGATCCAGTGCAGGCGTTTGCTACAGCGTTTTCTCGGATAGATTTGATCCTCTGAAATGGTTTGGTATGAGACAGACAGACCGAGAGATAGATAGTCAAGAGGCACAGAAGACACACTGACAGAGAGAGAGAGAGAGAGAGAGCATGAGAGAGAGAGATAGAGAGAAAGAGCACAAGAGAGAGCATGAAAAAGATAGAGAGAGAGCATTAAAGAGAGAGAGAGAGAGAGAGAGAGAGGAAGGAATCTGAGTGAGAATAGTCGTTTGCTATTCAGAACACTCAGTAAGACCTAAGTGACAAAGAGGCACTTCACACACTCTACATACAGAAATCACTCTGGTATTCACACACACCCATCCAGTCATCCTCTTCCTACCCGACACCACAGGACTGACATACTCCTCACAACCTCCCAACAAGTCACTCTTCACAAGGTAACTCAAGGAGTTCAGGCATGCATGGCATACCAATGATCTCATCCGTATGAATCCAGTGCACAGTGTTATACATAAACACATAACTGACTAAATCATCCTCTTGTCCATGATGAAGACAGGCCCCAACATAGAAGAAAGAACTATTTTTCCAACAGTGGCATTTGTCATAAGAATACCTTCATCCAAAGCCTACTCTGTTGTCTTCATTAGACCAATGTTTTCCATTCAATCCAAACATACAGTACGTTTCACAACACTATATACTAACATCTCTGTCTTATTGCTTCAGGCATTTGACCTTGTGTCAGAGCTTCTGAAGGTCTGTTTTGATCACAGCTGTGTATGGTGTGAACATCATGCACTGAACATCACAAGAAAAATAAAATAGTGAGCGACAAAAA
>NC_063199.1:28189074-28194074 GCF_017589495.1 Alosa alosa
CTAATCCAGTGGGATTTCAACAGTGCAGAGTCACAGGGACTGCCTTGCCAGCTCATCACTCACTGCTCTCACTGCACACACACACACACACACACACACACACACACACACACACACACACTATGTTAGCAGGGCAGTTAACCTCAGTGAGCTGCAGCAACTCTTCACTCTCCCTCTTTCTCTCTCTCTCACACACACTCTCTTCTCTCTCTTCTCTCCCTCTCACAATTTTCTCTCTCTCACACACACACACACACACACACACACTCTATCACTCTCAGATAAGGGCATTTATGAGGAGTTATTAGGAGTTTATAAGAGCCTTTGGGGTCCAGGGGCTCTCTGTGAGGGATTTACTCATGCGATTGAGAGAGGTGTTATTGTCCAGACTGATGAGGCCAGTAGCCCCTCCCCACACATTTATCCTCCCCAGCTGATGAAATCCCTCCCCATTCACACATATTGCGTTTCACAGCATGCGTATCAATGCTACGTATCTTCCTATTACTTCCACAAGATTTCTCCAATGACTCATCCTTATCCACGATCACAGCACTGAAACCAATGGCAGGTGCCTACACATTATGCATTTATCAAGATCACCAAGACAATTACAGAAAAGTAAGAACTGCTGCTTGGATTTCTGCCACTGGGTTAATTTTAGATCTACTTTATTCACAATGAGAAAAACTACAGTCATTATCATTTAAAGAGCAGCTGTCTTGTTTGCTGTACCTCAGGTTTCCATGGCAACTTTTTCTGCTTCTGGGTAAGAAACTTCCGGATTTCTGCCTGGTCTCTGCCATCAACCCCCATCGCATTTGGATCATCCTCCTGCATGGAGAAGAAAACATTTATTAATATCTGTGTGCGTTTCTGTGTGTGTGTGTGCCTGTGTGTGAAGGCATATTTGACACAAGATAATATGCATGTGTGTGAGTAGTTTGTGTGTGTGTGTGCGCGTGTGTGTGTATGTATGTGTGTGTGTGTGTGTGTGTGTGTGTGTGTGTGTGTGTGTGTGTGTGTGTGTGTGTGTGTGTGTGTGTGTATGCGCAGCATGGCTGGGTGTGTATTTATAAGTGCATGCCTTAGTGTAGCTTATCTGTCAGCGAGACTAGCTTTGCCTATCACAAAAGCAAGGAGATGCGCCATGACAACAGTAAAATTGCTGTTTTGGTGTGAAATATCCCCTTCCTGACAGTAAACAAAAAATAGGCTTTTGCCCAAGTGTGCACATTCCCACTGCCGTCCCCATTGTGCAGAGAGTACAATAGTTTTAAAAAGGGGAGGTAAAGTGCTCACATCCCCTACACCGTTTCCAGCTAAAACACTTCAAAAGTGACTAAATATTTAATCACTGTGTTGCCCAAACACAAGGTCCTCTAGATATCTCATCTGACAGGCGAAACCATAAGTGTGTTGTGCTTAAATAACTACTTCATTCTGATGGGAAAAATCCTGTTAGTGCCAACATGAAAACCAGACTCACTGGCTGCAAATGGCTACTGCATCCCACAGGACTTGACAGACTGATTTAAAAATTGTGGCGAGTCTCCACTCTCTTTGTGGGCGCAGGGAAAAAAAAGCTCCTCGGCTAAGGTGGGCTTGTCTCGAGCGAGCGAGCAAGCTTCTTTCAACGAGCTTCAGAGCAGAAAAAGAAGGGATTCGGCCCGTCTTTTTCAAGCGCAGTATAGCACAGCGGCGCTTTCAAGCACAGATCCAGATGAAGAGAAATAAAATATACATATTTGAGAGGGGGAAAATGAAATGGTGGAGCGACTGGGAGTCGTTTCATCTGCTCCCTCGCTTTGGAGCGCCAGTGATAAAAAGCCTGTCTGTAATAATGAGGTGCGCCAGTGACAGATGGCTCTACGACACATCATTCAGGAGGGGGAGAGACAAGCCAGTCAGTCAGTAAGTCACACACACAGACACACGCACGCGTGCACACACACACACACACACACACACACACACACACACACACACACACACACACACAAACACAGGTGCGTCTCTACTCAGAACACCCCCGTGGAGCTCCTGATGTCTCCTGACTCCAGGCAGAAGAAAAGTTGAGGTGTAACAGCAAGATGAGGGTTCATCTATAGACCCTTTCAACAATAAAAACAAAAACAATGCTTGAACGTTCTATTTGGTTCCCAATCTACTTCCTCTGCATTAAGATAACATATGGAATGTTAAAACGGAAGCCTTGTGGGGCCAACTATGATGCTGTTAATGGAACTTTCTTGAAAGGATCTATACTGTGTGTGTGTGTGTGTGTGTGTGTGTGTGTGTGTGTGTGTGTGTGTGTGTGTGTGTGTGTGTGTGTGTGTAGAGAGAAGTGTGAGGGAGGAGGCAGAGGAGGAGAGATGGGATGGATGAGGAAGAGCTCACAGAGCAGACCTGAGTGCTTATCACCATTAACCTGAATGCCTTCACGGTTGAACCAGATAAGGGCGCGTGCCAACAGCCTGACTGATGAAGACAGCCAAACACACTGTGGAGTGTGTGTGTGTGTGTGTGAGTGTATGCATTCAGAAGATGTCTATATGTATACGTGTCAGCATAGTTCTGTGTGTATTTAGAGAATGTCTCTGTGTCAATGTATGTTTTTTAAATGCAATGTGTACATTTTTAAACTTCATGCATGTATGCATGTATCTGCTTGTGTGAGCATGTTATTGGGTGCAGAACCTTTGTGTGTGTGTGTGTGTGTGTGTGTGTGTGTGTCGAGGGTGATATAGTAGATCTTTTCATAATTGCACCGTTGCATTCGCTCGACTGAGCAGGAGGCCACCATGTCACTGTCCGCAGATGAGAGCTTTATACAGGCCTGCCGATCGCCATCTTTTACTCTGACAGCTGTTTAGACTAAACAGCCTCACTTGCTGTCACGCCCCCCCAACCAATCAGAGCTGCAAGGCAGAGGCAAACTCATTCAAATCGCCCCAAGGGGCCTGCAGAAATTACCCAGAGAATACTGAGAGACTAGCAGCCATCCTACTGATATAGCAACCAACATGAACAATATGAAGCCACCTACCTAGCTAATCAACCAGCCAAACAGCCATTTAAACAAGACAAGCAAAGGAACACATCAACAGGACAGCATGACGCAAAACAAACATCAGCTGGACAGCGTGTTGCAAGAAAAACATCAGCCAGACAACGTGTTGTATGAAATTCCCTTGCTGGTCTGACTCATCCTTAGGAACGACCAGTGTGTGTCTCATAAGACTGTATGCACAAGAGCTAGGCTGGGTGCTGAGCCCAGTCTCTTTCACTGGAGTGTGTGTGTGTGTGTGGTTGTGTGTGTGTGTGTGTGTGTGTGTGTGGTTGGGGGGCATGAGTGTCTCGCGAATGGATCCGGAACCGCGGGGAGGATGCGGAGGTCACGCCCACGGCATATCAATGAGGTTAATTAATTCCCCTCGTTGAGGATAAACAAGGCGGACTCTCGGAGCCCTTGGTCAGCAGCACACATTCTTCACGCTGCAGCACCGTCCGGCAGCCAAGCACAACCCGAGCCAAATGAGCCACAAATCAAATTTTAATTCCCCTTCCACCGCCATGTTGGGAGTTAATAACCCCGGCAAAGTAATTGCATTCTTTTCCTCTGCTTGCGTTGCTTATCAACATAAAAGAAGCCAGTCATTGAGGCCGCTTGCTTGGCACACGAGGGGGGAAAATGCTGTTTACCCAACGTGAAATATTTTCATTTTTTTTTTCTTTTGGAGGAAGGCAAGTCTTCTGCTCACCTCAAAATCTTCCAATATCCATCCACCCACATGGAGAACGGTCTTGACACAGCCAAGGACAAAAACATGCATTTCTGCATTTCTGAAATGACTGTCCAAATATAGCCATACAGTATATACACTATGGGGTTTAAAAACAATGAATAGAATATGTTATCTGATATACTTTGCACTCAGCGCAAAACAGCATTTACAAACAGGCTGCATTAATACATCACACGCATAAAGACAACAGCATTACATCCTCAGCATATCTATGCGCAGATATGACAGTGCAAAAGGCCCAATTGTCAATGCTGGCACAGACACTGTGGTGTGCTTTTCCTCTGACACCCCATTTGGTTCACGATGATGAAGTGGAGAGGGTCTTCACTTCCATGTATGTTTCATTTGCCTGAAGAGGGGGGACGGGGGGAAGGGGAGGGGAAAACCTCATTTAAAGAATCTTTCGTCACTACAAACGAGCTCCCGGAGTAGATAAAAGCAAAGGAGAAAACTTGACAAGAACAAATTGCTGTGCCTCACGAGCTGTCTGTTGGGAATCTTTTGTTGACGAGTGTGAGGAGAGGAGAGGAGGGGAAGGGGGGGGGGGGGGCATGGAGCCATGCATGAAAGTCATTACGCTACTGCGTTTAAACAGTCAGAGAGTGGCATTTAAATGATTAATTCTTCTATCACACACAAACACACACACACAAACACACACACACACACACACACACACACACAATCACTCACTTACTCACTCACACACACACACACACACACACACACACACACACACACACAATCCCCTCATTTCTTTTAACTCTCCTACTCACAAACCACAATTTAGGAAACAATACAATTCAAATGGAGGCACTACAAGTCAATAAACAGAAATAAATGCCATCCGCTTTCCCCCTAGTCTTTTATATGCCAGCAGAATATTTCCACAAATAATCACCCAGCAGACAGCGGGAGAGAGAGAGAGAGAGAGAGAGAGAGGCCGAGCATGATGGAGTATTTCCTTAGAGACTGTCATAACCACGGCAACAATCGACTTCGCTGTTCTCGTCCCCGTCGGGACTTTTCAGATTAATTAACGGCGGCAAACGGCCATATTAATTGGCTTGTGGGGGAGGGAGCGCCGATGACTGTAATCTCACTTTGATAAGAATCAGCCAACGACGGCCAAAAACCAGACCCAAGAACCAGAGAACAGTCAGACATTTTACAACTCATATCTCTCTCCTC
>NC_063199.1:28211574-28214074 GCF_017589495.1 Alosa alosa
GGACTTGTAACCGGAGGGTTGCCGGTTCAAACCCCGACCAGTAGGCACGGCTGAAGTGCCCTTGAGCAAGGCACTGTCTGTGACAGAGAGACCCTGATGATCTGTTCAGCTGATTTCACAATCGCTGTAGAGCCTAGCGATCCGAGACAATGCATTTTCCATTAGTAACCACCACTAATACCTGCTTTCTAACTTTTACGTAAGTCCCACTATGCAGGGGGTCCACTGCAGGGGGTCTGGGGAAAAACATCTGCCTGTTTAGTATGTTGTTTGTTCACCCACTACCGTGTCTGAGCTGTGCGCATCGTTGCATAAGCAATCAGAGGCATGTGCCCCTGTGAGATATATCTTCTCCTTGACTTCTCCTTTGATGTTTTCATCAAGTACTTTTCTAAGGGAAATCAATTAAAAATCCACCGCCCTCTCAATCCTTTACTGAAAGTTACCACTTTCATAAAACATCTATTGGACTTCTGTAGAAAAACATTCATATGCGCACACTACTAGCCTGAAGAAACAGCCACTTTGGTAATGTTAAATCTTAAAAGGGCACGTTAATATGACTCTAATCAGAAGGGTTTTATCATGGAATAAGTCACAACTCCCATCTTTCAGACCTACACACACACACACACACACACACACACACACACACACACACTCACCTTGTACTTTCTTTCTACTCAAGGCATTTAGAGCTGGAAATGAGTTAATTTGTCAGATGTGCTTAGGGCTCTGACAACAGTAATATAGAGGTGCCTGTACTGTTGGTTTCAGCAGGGGAGAGCAGACAATTACCTCTCTCTACCTCTCATGCATATACACACACAGACACAGACACAGACACACACACACACACACACACACACACACACACACACACACACACACAAACACACACACACACTTCTAATCTAATAGCATATGCCCGTCCGCCTGCCCTTCACCCACACCCACATATGACACACACACATACACATACACACACCCTCACACACACACACACAGAAAGAGAGAAATCCATCCAAAGACACCGAGATCACCACGATGCACACAGTCATTTAATCAAACCCTTGCACCACACGTCTCAGTAGTCAGACATTTACACACACACACAGACACACACACACACACTGAGTCACACCCTCCAGACATCACAGCTCAGCAGTGCAACCTCCACCCCCACCTCACCCCCACCTCTCTGCCCCCACTCCAGCAGGAGGGGGGCAGTCTCCTCCGCCGAGCATAAGCTTATTTATTAGAGGGGCAGGTCACAGGCAGATCCGTCACGGCTGACAGAGACATGCCAGCAACCCCCCGACCTCACACACACACACACACACACACACACCCAACACTTCCATAAAGCACCAGCAAGGCCAGACCCCCTGATATTTACGGCCCCCAAAGCAATTTCAGGTTAACAATGAGGCCCAAACGCTTCATTTTACGAGCGACTGTATTCCCGCCAGTATGATTAAAATCTGTCCGAGACCGCTGAGCGCTCCATAAATCATGCCGCGAATCTTCGGAGTGACCTTATTTACCACCTTTACCCACGCGTCTTATTAGCGCTCCGGCTCAGCCTGACCCGCTTCCCCAACCCGTCAACACCCTCCTGTCCAGGGGGAGACAGTAGCAGAGGTCTCACCCTGACGGACAGAGCAGGGTCTTAGACAGGGATCGCATTGGAAAGTGGCAGTGGTAAAATGCTACGCAACGCTCAGACCATGATAAGTTCTATCTTGTTCCTAAGTTACCCGAACAGTCTACGTTCTATGGCCTAAACTGACAATTGACAAGCCTTGTGTTTCGCTTTGAAAGTTGAACCAATTGCACTCTGCTCCGGAACAATTCGGTTGTTAAGTCCGATGTCACGGGCCCAACAGCTTTTTCGTCAAAAGACGTTTACTAGTGCAGCCAGACAGTTTTTGCAACTTGTAAACTTTGTGATGGCGACAAGGTATACAAGTTGCAAAAACTGACTAGTTGCGCTAGTAAACGTCTCTGTTGGGCCCGTGACGTCGGACTTAACAACCGAATAGGAAATTTAGCGCTTTCTGCTAGTCAAAGTGATCCCTGTCTTACTGCTAGCCCGGCTTAGTATGCCTATTGCTTCCCGTTCAGCTGAGTCAGCCTGGCTATAGCTGTAGCCATCGTATCCCCTGCTGGCCTCCAATCTCAGGTCTTTAGCTGAAAACTTCACAGTGTGTGGTAGACGTGAGGCTAATGCTAGGCGCTAGCAGAACAGATGCCCTGGCTGAGTGCACACTGGTCTGGGGGAGTACAAATCCTCTGGATCTCACACAGAAAGGTTTGCTGAGGTTGTGCTGGGAGACTGAGAGGATGGGGTTGGGGAGGGGGGGGGGGCTCTTTACTGGAGCGTGTAGATTAGCATAGCAGTCCTAAGTCAACGAACTCCTGTGTGCAGAGAATAGAGATATGTCTGTGAAGTTCACCCAAAACTAAATCAGTGCATCAAATCCTAAAAACAACATAC
>NC_063199.1:28226574-28231574 GCF_017589495.1 Alosa alosa
TGAGCATTAAGCCACATAGCTTTTGCCTTTAAGCCTGCTCGCCAATTAGCCAAATAACACAAATCTCAGTGCATTGTTCTCCATGAGATGGAATCGGGAAGCAGCAGGGTGTGTGTGTGTGTGTGTGTGTGTGTGTGTGTGTGTGTGTGTGTGTGTGGTGTATGTGTGTGTGTGTGTGTGTGTGTGTGTGTGTGTGTGTGTATGTGTGTGTGTGTGTGTGTGTGTGTGTGTGTGTGTGTGTGTATGTGTGTGTGTGTGTGTGTGTGTGTGTGTGGGGGTTATTTGATTAGCATCCCAGCTCTAATCATGCTGCTCCAGCAGGCCGACGTGGGGAAAGGTGGCTAAACAAACCGGTGAATCGCTGTTTATTCGTGTCAAAATCAGCTCAGAGCGCCGATGCTGGGGTTGTTAATTGCGCGCATCAGTGGAGTTTATTTGCTCTAATTAGGCAGTAAAGTTTACAGCGGGTCGCTCGTGCGGGCGGGCGGGCGGCGGCGCTAAGTGCACTCACTGAGCGCGTGCAGACGATCCTGCTGTAATTATGCGCCAGCCCACTGGAGGGAGGGGCAGACAAACAGCCACACACACACACACACACACACACACACACACAAAACACTCACACACACACATACAGGTCTGTGTCAGACACAAACACCCATTCATACATATTTCACAGAGTCTCACACTGACAAACACAGACAGACTCTCATACAGTATGTACAGATGTGCACATACACATACATACATACATACATACATACAGTATACATACATACATATACAGCACAAAGACACACACTCACACACCTGAACACACACTAAAGTCACACAAACACACACACACATCCACATCTAAACACACACACACACACACACACACACACACACACACACACACACACACACACACACACTCGCTCAGGCACACAAATCACAAATCCTCCTGTGCTTGCCAAACCATACAGTTGCTTACCTTTATCAACAGCCACCACATTACCACTCGCCACAATTGTTATTCATCCACCGAGCAGGGCCCGCTCACACTCAGGAAGCAGCACTATTGTTGCATGCAGCAGTGAGGCAAAGCTGTGATTGTGTCTGGGAGCGTAGTGCTTACACACACACACACACATACATGTACACATACACACACACAAACACACACGCACACGCACACACACGCGCACACACACACACAGATAATAGCAGGCTTTGAGATGGACCAGCGATCTTCCCCCCAAATCTCCTTAATTTCCCCTAATCTAGGTTACGGGGAACCCAAGCCAGAGCACCTGGTGCTTTCTGAGGCTTTCTGAGGCTTATTCCTGTGTGAGTCTACTGCGGGCTATTCAAAGTGTGCAAATACAACTACACCTACACAAATAAACAAACAACCACACACAAACACACACACATAGCCTCACATGCATAAACCCAAGTATTCAAAGAACCACACTAGCATATGAATAGGCCTACATATAACATGGCATTCAGCCATAAACTCTCACATTCAATAGAATATACACAGCACAATCAAATCTGCAGACACAGCAAGACATGCACAGCGTTTACATACACATACATACTTGTCAATACATTTTAACAAACAACACATTCACATGTCACATATAAATGACAAACATATGCATGGATACTAAATATACATACAAACACACATGCACGCAAGCACATGTGTGCCACATGCCAAAGATATGTAAAGAAGGCAACAGAAATGACAAAGACATGGCGTCACATGCAGTTCCCTACAGCCTGAGTGGAGCCTTTTTTAGGGAGTGGATTAAATGAAATGATGAAATGAATTAAGCATAAGCAGATCAAGTGAGGGAGCTTGATTAAATAACGATTAGCAGCCTGGGGACAGTTTCACTTTTAAGCAATGCATTGCATGCCTACTCCCTTGCCCCCGCTCCCCCCAACCACACACACACACACACACACACACACACACACACACACAGTGACAGGCCCAATCCCCACTGATGCAGGGCTAGCATGGCCACTGCCACGTGTTTCCATAAACTGCTGGAGGGGTCAGATTGAGAATATACTCTACTGGAGTGTGATGCAGAGCTAGTGCTAGGAGCCTCGGGTGTATTGTTTACATTACATTTAGCAGACGCTTTTTGTCCACAGTGACTTACATATGGCAACTATATTACAAGGGATTACCCCTGGAGCAAACTACTGCACGCTAGCCTAGCTCCTTAACCACTATCCTACGACCGCCCCATTTAACAGGCAGCTGCCTGGCAGAGGTAATGTCTTACTCCAGATGGTCATGAATACGATGGTGAGCATCTAGTTAGTTTTGACAGGTTTGCGATTGGTCAGTAAACATAACTACAAGTTGTAGTCTACAAGAATTGGTTAATTCTCTGAGCTGGTTCATGTACCTGGTTGCTAGATGAAACTGGGGAATGGTTTGGCATCACGTAGCCCAGTGAGTCCTTGGGACTGTCTGGTCACGTCTGCTTGACCTGTGCTGAGGCCATAGTTCACCATACTGTCAGCAGCTGGTCTGGCATTACTGCTCTTATTGCATATGGCTGAGTCTGATCTTTCTGCTCAGTGGGCGTTTGGTCAAGTCTGACAGGGCTGGATGACCTCACTGCTCTCTGCTCCCTGCCCCAAGCATCCCCCTCACCCTGCAACTCC
The DNA here is from genome assembly GCF_017589495.1 of Alosa alosa. Lineage (NCBI taxonomy): Eukaryota > Metazoa > Chordata > Actinopteri > Clupeiformes > Clupeidae > Alosa > Alosa alosa. The sequence continues at coordinate 28,229,254 of NC_063199.1, forward strand.
CCCGCCTCCTCCCCGCACGGCCAGGTCGCCATGGCAACCGGTACCTCCAAAAGAAAACATTTCCATCACGCTCAATAAAACTCTACATCAAGAGCTCAGCTACGCTGAATGCCCTACACACACACACACACACACACACACACACACACACACACACAGAGCCCTAAGGCAAAGTGTGATCTACAAACAACTGAGTGTATTTGTAAATGCTTTTTTGTGTGTATGTGCATGTGTGAGTGCTGGGGAACCATGTGTATGTGTATGCATTTGTGTGTGTGTGTGTGTGTGTGTGTGTGTGCGTGTGTATGTGTGTATGTGTGTGTGTGTGTGTGCGTGTGTGTGTGTGTGTATGTGTGTATGTGTGTATGTGTGTGTGTGTGTGTGTGTGTGTGTGTGTGTGTGTGTGTTTGTCTCAGCAGTTTCTGCCAGGGCCAACAGGTTGTGGCTGGGGATGAATGTGGACCTTGTTAAGAGCAGGGCAGGAGACAGGGTGGATGGGAGGGGGGGTTGTGTGTAGGGGCAGATGAAGAGGATGGGGTTTTCAGCTCTGTGCCCAGCCTCAGTAGAGGTGGTTCAGGCCTCGGGGGTGGCACAAAGGCGGGCTTTTACAGCGGGCACTGCGGTGGCGGCTCCTGAGCCGACACAGGTGACCCGCTCGCCGTGCCAGACAGCCACCTCGCCAGCAGCTCTCCTCCTCCTCCTCCTCCTCATCCCTTCTCCTCCTCCTCCTCCTCCTCCTCCATCAGCAGCGGTCGTGTCTCTCGGCGTGACTGCTAACACTGCGAAAGAGCAGCACATCAACACAGCCCCCCAGCAACGCAGGCTGGCAGGAGAGGTGGAGGGAGAGAGACACTGAGTGAGACAGAGAGAGAGAGAGAGAGAGAGAGAGAGAGACATACTGTATGCACACATGTGTTCTCTCATGTGCGCATGCATAAACACACACACATACACACACATACACACACACACACACACACACACACATTTGCAGGGAGACAGAAAGAGAGAGCAGGAGAGAGAATGTGTGTGTGTGTGTGTGTGAGAGAGAGAGAGAGAGAGAGAGAGTCTGTGTTCTATGCGTTGGCAACACTGCTCTTTCAGTAAAGCAAACTGAAATGAACTGCAGAAAGAGAGGAAGATAGGGAGAGAGAATGAAGATAAAGAGAGAGGAGAGATAGAGAAGAGAGAGAAGAGAGAGAAGAGAGAGATTAGGAGAGAGAACAGGGGCACTTGAGGTGAAGAAACTGAACAGATGTGAGAAGAGAGGGATGAGAGAAGAGATAAGAGAAAGAGAGAACAAGGAAAAGGCAGGGGGTAACAGTTAGCGTGGGTGTATGTGTGTGTGTGTGTGTGTGAGAGTGCGTGTGTGCGTGTGTGTTTGAGTGTGAGTGAGTGTATGAGTATGTGTATGTGCGTGTATGTGTGTGTGTGCGTGCATGTATGTGTCTGTGTGTGAATGAGTGTGTGTGTGTGTGTCTGTGCGCGTGTGTGTGTGTGTGTGTGTGTGTGTGTGTGTGTGTGTGTGTGTGTGTGTATCTGTGTGAGTGAGTGAAGGCCAGTGTCTGCAGGCACAGTGGGGGCAGTCAGGGGGAGGGGGAGGGGCTAGCAGTGGGCGGGGGAGGTGTCGAGGCATGGAGGTGCACACTGAAGGTTAATTATGCCCTCTCTAGAATCAGATGGAAAAATACTTAAAGAAAGAGAGAGAGAGAGCAAGGGGGATGAAGGAAAGAAAATGAGAGAGAAAGAGTGCAGGATGGAGGGAGGGGGATGGGGGGAACAAACAGAGCCACCACTACTCTGGTTTTGGCAGAAATAAACAGATGGGTGAATGACATGAGGAAGAGACAGAGTGATAGAGAGAGAGAGAGAAAGAGAGAGAGGGAGAGAGAGTGGGAGAGAGAGGGAGAGAGAGAGAGTGGGAGAGAGAGGGAGAGAGAGAGGGGAAAAGGGCAGACAGAGAAAATGCTTAATGCTATGGGAAATAAAGAGTTAGGGGCAGTGGGGAATGCGAGCGGAAAAACTCCAGTCCACACCTCCACACCTCCACACCCCCACACCAGCGTGTGCCTGCCACATAAGCAGCAGTGTGCCAGTGCTGGCATCAGGAAAGTGCTCATTATCACGCCACTAATGTGCTGTGATCCACACACACACAAACATACACACACACACACATACACACACACACACGCTCAGGATCCAAATGCAGACCTGTGTGTGTGTGTGCTGTATGTGTGTGTGTGTGTGTGTGTGTGTGTGTGTGTGTGTGTGTGTGTGTGTGTGTGTGTGTGTGCTTGAAGCTGGAGAAGAGGCCCATG
>NC_063199.1:28236574-28326574 GCF_017589495.1 Alosa alosa
ACTAGCCCTAAAAATCGCTTTTTTTCCATGTTTTAGGCATAAAATGTCATGTAAGTCAGGCTAGGAATAATATATCAACAAACCCCTCTGTAGAAATCTTCGACATATAGTTAGGCATAAGTCTAGAAAGTTTGGTGTATGTACGTGCTTCTGAAGTGGAGTTTTTGAGCTCAGAGTGTGAGTGGAAACTCATTTTGAGAAAACAGCCTTGAAAGACAGCCAATGAGATTCCGTTCTCAGCCTAGACTCGCCTTTGAACTTTCAAGTGATTGGTTACTGATACAAAGGAAGTGTCCATATATGGATCACATAGCGTGATACAGGAAAAACAGAGCTTTCCAACGGTAGTACACATGTTATGTTTTGGACCACGGTCGCGGGAGTGCATGCAAGGTTAGAATGCTAACTTTTGCTGAATTTAGGAGAAATATACAGGCGCGAGTAGACACAATATAATGAAAATAAACACCTAAATGTGTAAATCGGACTTTTTGTTGTAGTAGTGTGATAGAATACATGCTAAGGTAACATACTAGCTCAAAATCTCGAAATTGACCAGTGCATGAAAAAACGATGTTTTCACCTGCCGTGTCTCAAGCTTTCTCTTTCTGACCCCTGTGAAGAAGAATTATCGCAGAGCCTGACCGAAGCTCTGAGATCGGAGTTGCTAATTGATGCCTTCTGTAGGAGGACGAGCCTCCCCAAGGCATGATTTACTACATAATCAAAAGCCCCATGACTTATAATGGCATGCATGGGAGAGCGCGGCTCCGTCCGGCTGGAGATGCACCAGTGGGCACAGCTTGGTGCTGACCCAAACGGGACCAGTGAGATGGGACGTCTTCCAAGTGCTAACGGACACTAAGGGGGGAAACCTGCATTTGAAGCCCAAACACCTTGTACAGCATTTAATTTGAAGATTATGGAGCCCTCTTAATCCACAGGAAATGACCTCTTCCGGTTGTATACACACACACACACACACACACACACACACACACACACACACTGTACACTGTGCCCTGAAGAAGGCTTTATGCCGCTACGTGTGGCCTTTTTTAACTGGTCCATTAAGGACATGTCAATGTAATTTTAATTAAGGAGTGTTTCTTTTTTTTTTGACACCTTGTACAGCATCTTAAATGAGCGACAAAGACAAAAACAACACACTTCTAAGCAGTTAAAAGGTGAATGAAAGACAGGGAGGGGTATAGCACAGCAAATATAGCTTTTCATAAAACCAAATTCTGTCAGGGCTTTTGAAATTCTTCATTTCAGCATTGCTAAAAACACAAACATCTCGGAGCTGGAAGACGAAGAGTCACGCGATCTGGAGTGGCTGGGAGGCCTCAGAAGCCATGTCCAACAGTAAGGTTGACCACAGGCATGAGGTCACTCCGATGCGCCGTGTAATGTTACTAAAAGTGGAGGTCTCACAGAAGGAGGAGAGAAGCAGAGAAGGACAGATGGCACTCATGCGCTCCTTGCCTCCTCCTTCCTCCTATTAAATCCCCATGCTTGGTTTAACCCAACTGAAATCAAATGAACCTTTAGCTCCGCAGCAGTGGAAGGAGCTTCACATACTCCATCAGCTTATCAGAGTAAGAGTCAGATTATTATAAGTATAAGTATAAGTATAAGTATATATACTTTTTTGATCCCGTGAGGGAAATTTGGTCTCTGCATTTAACCCAATCCGTGAATTAGTGAAACACAAACAGCACACAGTGAACACACAGTGAGGTGAAGCACACACTAATCCCGGCGCAGTGAGCTGCCTGCTTCAACAGCGGCGCTCGGGGAGTAGTGAGGGGTTAGGTGCCTTGCTCAAGGGCACTTCAGCCGCAGCCCACTGGTCGGGGATCGAATCGGCAACCCTCCGGTTACACGTCCAGAGTGCTAACATGTGGGCCACGGCTGCCCCAATTTAAATATTGTCAGCGATTCAGTAGAATGCACTATTTTGACATGTGTTTTTGCTTTAAATTTTCTCCCGGAGGAATATACCATCAAATGATGACACTTTCACTATGCACCAGCACGTTGCCCCACGACCCTCCACCATACACACACACAGACACACACACACACACACACACACCAATAGCAGCACCATGGGGATGTGCCATACGGTACAGTAATGAGATGATATGAAATGAAGAGATCTGACCTTAATCTCTCTGATTCATCTGACTGTGGCTGAGGGGATGATGCTGTGTTCTTGCTTTAGTGGCATTCCCCTCTCTGATAGGGCTGTCTTACGGCCCTGCTATTACTCACCGTATACAGATACACAGCACAGTGCTGAGACTGTGAGCCAGAGGAAGGACTCTCTCTCTCTCTCTCTCTCTCTCTCTCTCTCTCTCTCTCTCTCTCTCTCTCTCTCTCTCCTTCCCTCTCCCTCTCTATCTCTCTCCATCCCTCCCTCCCACTCCCTAGCTATCTCTTTCTCCTCCCCCCTCTCTCTCTCTCTCCTTCTTTCCCTCTCTCTGTTAGCCAAACGCAGTGAGTGTAATGCAGCTTGAGAGCCAGGGCAGACTGCAGATGGTGTGTGAGGAAGCGCGCGGAGCACGAGAGAGAGAGAGAGAGAGAGGGACTCCCACTGAGTCCACTTCCTCATGACTCAAGGGTCACACTAAGAGACAGATACAGAGATATGGAAGGAGAAAGAGAGAGAGAGAGAGAAGAAGAGAGCATGATACAGAGAAACAGAGAGAGAGAGGGGTGAGATACTGAGCAGAGAGAGGGGAGATACACACAGGCAGAGAGAGAGGGATACATCAATGCAGAGAGAGGGAGGAGAAGAAAAGAGATAAAGAGAAATACTGAGAGAGAGGGGGGGTGGAAAGAAAGAGAGAGAGGACCTCTCCACATAGCGGTAGCCCTTAGGGAAGGAGAGACATTCTAATTCATGCATGGTAATATGAGCCAGAACAAAACACTATCTCTCAGGATTTACCCATAAAGCACCTCTCCTAAAACTCGGGTGTGTTAATTACTCGGAAGACATTTACATGAGCTTTGACTTTTGTGTAATGTATGCAAACACATTACCGAGATTTAGGAAATGCTTACCCGCTCTTTAAAGCATAAGCTTTGGATTTTAGATTTAGCTGCATAAGGATACATAGTATTCCTACGCTGACAGTGCGTAGCATACGTGAAACTAAGCTTCATACTTAAAGGTATCACCAGCAAATCATGCCCAAGCCAACAAGTTCCTGTGCATATTCATGGTGGTGATGAGAGAAAAGAGCTCTCTCAGTAGGCTTACAATCGTATCTAATGCAGGATGCATCAACCAAATGAGCTGTGGCTAACGCTAAATATTCTAATTTGTGCCTTGCATCCATTCTCTTAGAATTTCTGTTCTCTAATTTTACATGTCCTCCATTATCCATTCAGGCTGCTTTAATAGTTGACATTTGAAAGCTGTCAGACACGTTAAATCCAGGTAAGCCTTCCACCAGACCCACAGAGATGAGTCAGACCCAGATGTCAGATGTTTGAACGAGCCAAACAGTGAAAAGGTTTTAGTGATTAATAATGAGAACCTACTAAACGGGGAAAATAAACCGCCAGCATCTCTCTCTATCTACCGGTATCTCTCTCTACCTCACTCTCTTTCTATCTATCTCCCTATCTATCTATCCCTCTCTCTCTAGCTCCCTCGCTCTCTATCTTTCTCCCTCTTCCTCTCTATCTTTCTCCCTGTCTCTCTCCCTCTCTCTATCTATCTCCCTCTCTCTATCTCCATCTCCCTCTCTCTCTATGTCTCCCTCTCTCTCTCTCTCATTTATTTTCCTCATTATACATGATAGAAGTAGAGAAAGTCAAGACAAACTGATCACTACTTTCCCACAGAAGTTGAAAGGCAGATGCAGAACTGATTGAAATGATAAGCCGGAGATTTGCCTCTTCCAAATGAAGACTCTCCTGGGCCTTTCACAAGCGAAAATGGCTTTGACAGTAAATTGGTCTCAAAGGCATTTTTCATTTCATCTCAGGGATGCACACAAAAATGTACACCAAAAAGAACTTATGAAGTCCAGGAGACAAACTCCATAACTCGACAGATTAGAGACATTTCCCAAGACGGCCACAATTCGATCCACACAAAAACAATGAAGATAAACTAAACTTAAGAGGATATGACAGATGCACTGGGGACAAAGCTGGCTGCAATTTCACCCCAAACACACACACACATGCAGTGCACAAGAAGACACTGAATTCCTCTCCAGGCTTTCGGTAAACACTACATTCTGCCTTCAATATCATGATGCTGCAGTGCTGACTAAGAGCTTTGAGTAATCTGATCTGACACATTAGAAGCAGAGGTCGGGTCGTAGCAGAGTAACTGTGTGAAAAGCACCCCACTGCGCAGCCTTTTTCACAGGGGAGTGGGCGGCTGACCGCGCGGGACTTTTTTTAATGCACTGAGCAAAATGAAAAAAGTAAAAAATTAAATTTAGGCCACCATGTAGAGTATGCCTTTCGGGCCCCGAGTCATGACAACCCCATTCAAAGTCAACAAAGGACAAGGGCTTCTCCTTAAAAAAAAAAGGCTGCTGGATCGCCTCCATCTTGCCTCCGTAGACACTGAATGGGCGATAGGCCCCTTCCTTTTGTGGAGCGCTGAAAGGCGGCGGCGAAGGTGTAGGCAAAGAAGACTGATAACGCTTCTGTGAGCCCAGGCTCAAAGCCACTGGGGCAGCAAAAGCAGCCGAGGGCCTGAGAGAATCTCACTACTTGGATGAAAGTGGAGACGATGGAGGATAACAATCCAATCTGAATGCAGAGGTCAGAGGTCATGGCTGCCTAGCAACCGTGAAAGCAGAAGAATGGTGGTATTGTTGACTGCACTTTAGTCACAACATGGTAAAGTAGGAGAGATAAAGAAAGGTCACGCAATGAGGACGATGAGGAGGAGGAGGAGGAGGATGAGGAAGAGGATGTTGGAGGAAGTGGATCAGAACAAGGGGGAGAGAGAGGGAGACGGAGGATGTTAGAGGAAGAGGAGGAGGAGAAGGAGGAAGAGGAGGAGGATGTTTGCAGGTCGTCATCACGGAGAGCAGCTTACACTCCCACCGTGTCGTCTCAGAGAGTGGATCTTCATCACGGTGGTGTGGCGCTGAGCAGCGCGGCTGGGAGCAGCGAGGCGAGGCGTCTGACTCACACACGAAAGCCAGCGTGCAAATAAGGCACCGCGGCTCAGCTAATGAGACCGCTCTCAGATCGGCACACAAGCGCCGGCGTGGCCCAGGGGCTGCCGTCTAGACGCGCCGAGTCCCAACACTTCCCCAGCGAGGGCGGGAGGGCGGAGGTTGCCGGTGGGTTGGGTGGGCTGGGGTGTGGTGGGGGGCATGTTTCCTGTAGAGCAGCCCACCAATTGAGTGCTCATCCTGCGCCCCCCTCCATAAACTCATTAATCAGACGGAAAGATAGCAACAGCATCTCCTCCACAGTCATACAGAACAGATTGGTACCCGAGTGCAACTCGCTCTCTCTATCTTGTCTCTATCTGTGTCTCCATCTCTTATCTCTCCATTCATCTCACTATATGTTTCCTTATCTTTCCCTCTGTCTCTATACATCTCACTCTCTTTCTCTCGCCATTGCCCGCTTTCGATCTCTTATTCCTCCCTATCTCGACACCCAGTTAAAGAAAATTGCGCCTCTCCTTTCCTCTCCTCACAGCCTGCTCGATGTCTGGCTTGTGTTCCACATCACCCATCACATGTCAGAAACAGCCCCTGCCAATCTCGCTCCAAAATCACAGTGGACAGCAGGGGGGTGGAAAAAAACAAACATTGGGACGCTGTACCGAAGGCACTGCTGACTCGCTCGCTCACTCGCTTGCTTTGCCGCCCTGGCTGGGAAATGAAGTGTCCAGAAGGCTCGAGGGCTGTGATCAGCTTGGCGACGCAGTGCATCCATCCCACCCCCCATCCCTGTCCGAGGCATCTCTCCAACAGGAGTCCATCTTTGGGGCCCCTTCGTAAAGCAGTTGTCCAGGCAGCCAGCCCAGGCACAGTGTCTTAAAACTGGCCCATCTTAATTACAGGAGAGTCACACGTGAATTAGAGTTTGTTTTAGTCCAAGGGCATTGATTGCCCTGCAACACACTGATTCATGGTGGAGAATGGAAAACCCCAGTGAAGCACTATAACAGTGTTGAATATTGGTGGTTTCATTGTTTGGTTAATGGTGGCCTCTACTCTCTGTAAGCACCTGTGTAACAACTTCTTGTTGAGGAATGCTATTAAAAATTGTCTCCTTAATTCCAAATGGAGACACAGAGTCGACCGAGTAGATTCCAATGTAGTAAGAGCAGGCATTGTCTTTAGTCATCTTGAATGAAGACATGCTTAGGTGCGAGGCTGCCAAGAAGAAGGAGGAGGCAGAAAAGGTTGATGCGCTCAAGAGAGAATTGTCTGAGCTTAAGGCTGAAAGATCTGCTTTAGCAGAGAGGGAGAAGTCGCTAAAGGTGGAGAAGGCTCAGAATGAAATAGAGATTGCCCAATGTGCAAGATCTCAGCCAATACTAACTTGCTTAAACGAACAAATTCTGCTGGTCACAAACCACATCTGATCTGTTTGTGATGTTGAAGGTGAGGAAATGATCTTTAACGAGACACAACCTCTGACCACTTCTGTTGAGCACTAAAATGTGGATTGGGCAAGCATGTCAGCCGCTGCCTAAAATGGACAGCCTGTTTTTTACTGCCGCTGTTTGTGCAGAGGTCGGCAGGGTACTGGGCACCCAATAGCCGTCCCATGGTTTTCATCTCTACAGGAGTGGAGAGGATGAATAACTTTTTGAAGGAAAGTTATGCTAAAAGCCAGCAGGAAGGTTTTCCTTGGCCCGAGACACTGCCACCAGTCGTGTGCGGTGTGAATCCCACCAACAACAAAGAGACAGGGCTTGGCCCGCTTGAAGTTGTGACTGGAAAACCTATGTCTTCACCTGCTTTGCGTACTGCAATTGTACATTTGGGATCAGATGCTTTGATTGCATATTGTTCTGATTAGCTAAATCGTTCAAAACAGCAGGCCATCAGATGACAATGGAGTGTCACAAGCATCTTGACGGGGGACACTCCCTGGTACCTGGCCCATGGGCGATGATTAACAACCCATTTGAAGCTAATTGGGAAGGGCCATCCAATTTGTTGTTAGCAACTGATGCAGACTCATGAAGATGACCATGACTAAACCTTGAGTCCTGCCTTGATATTTAACATATCTTACTCTTACTACATTGGAATCAATTTTTAATAGCTAGAAGTTTTCATTTTAATTTTAATAACAGGAAGAAGTTGCACTGGTGCGTGCAGAGATGTGCTTGCAAGTTGATGCCACCATTAACCAAATCATTTCCACTGTCTTTCGCCATTAGCATTATTATGTAACACAAATCCTGTGTCTGTGTACATTTTTCTCTTTGCTACTGTAATGTTGCTGCAACCACCAAACCGTCCCCCATGATACACACACACACACACACACACACACACACATATAAACACACACAGAAAGACAAACACACACACACACACACACACACACACACACACACACACACACACACACACACACACACACACACAAAGGATCACAACACTATACGATCAGTGCTGTTTGTGTGATTCAATGTTATGCTTGTGTGAGCGCAAATGCCCGCACATGGCTGTGGGGCTATAGAGAAAACAAGTGAGAGAAAAGGGCACTCCAGCAGAGCAAAAGAGAGAGAGAGAGAGAGAGAGGGAAAGAGCAAAAGAGAGAAAGAGAGAGAGAGAAAGAGAGAGAGCAAAAGAGAGAGAGAGAGAGCAAAAGAGAAAAGAGAGAGAGAGCAAGAGAGAGAGAGAGAGAGAGAGAGAAAGAGAGAGAGAGAGAAAGAGAGAGGGTACCCGGTGCTGTGGGTGGTTTATGGGATGGCGCCAGAGAGAGCACTAGTCAACACAGATCCATTTGCACCTGTTCCAGGTCACGCTGGGTCACACATGGGCGCCAATCCGTGGAACAAAATGGAGATTAAACTTCCTTTGAAGGTTTGGTTGCTGTTTGTTTGTCCCACGCTTACTTTACAGCCTGGAGTTGAACCACCGAATGGTGGTCATCTTGGGAAAGTGACCATTTAAGCCTCTGTAAAAATGCTTAAGTTCTATGAGGGGTCAATTGCAAAAGCAGACATGTTATCCGTTTTCAAATTTCGTCAACCCGAAAGCTGGATTGATCAGCAGTAGCTTGAGCATTGGCGGCTCCTCTTTAAAGAAAGGCAACATTTGCACAGGGGGCGCCTGTTTGTTTTTCGGAGCGTCTTGCAAACACAGGCGAATTGAAGCGGCAGCCTCCACCAGCAAACAAAAGAGGAATGTGACGACCGGTGCGGGAAGGGAGACGAGAGAAAAGAAGAAGAAAAGAAGAAAAGACACGCATTCATTTCCCGTCGCAAAACGATACAGTTGTCTGGTTTGGTAATGACTTGGCAGGAAGCGAGTGCGCCCTGATGCACGGTGCGGCTGCCTGACACTAAACTGAGACGTATAGCATCTGTCTGCGTTCCCCAGGCAGGGCCCATCACGGCACCCCCTGACATCCCAATCAGGCCCCGGCACTCCCAATTAGGCTATAAACAACACGTCTGATGTGCCGAGAAAGACAGAGCAAAGCAAACCGATCACAGGCACACAAAAAAAAAAGACGCCGAAAAAAACAACAACAACAACAAAACAAAAACAAGAGCAAAGGGAACAATGATAAGTAGATTTCTCTTAACCAACAAAAGGAGAAATCTCTGCAGAGCAATGCCTGTTTGCCCTTTTTGAAAAGCATTTTTTTAGGCTGTAGAAAATTCTTTGGGAGTCCTCAGAGTTTGAACATAATGCAGTCGTGTCCAGGGTGGCCATGGCTTTGAGAACTACAAGCTACGAGCTGGCTGCCTCAGGAGGTGGCGGTGCCAACGACAACGGCCTTGGCTGTTCATGGCTCGTATACAAATCTCATATAAACTATGACAACCCATCACGCCAGACTGTGGTGCTTTGTGGCCGGCAGTAAAGACTCTCTTCAGTGGCTCCAAAGAGACTCAGGGTGGGCCTCAAGCATCTAGACTAGAGCACCTCCAATAGCTCAAGCTCCCAATCAATTCGGCCTGAAAGGGAAAACAAGAGATAATGTTTTAAGATGTCTCTCAGATCCATTATCCAAAAGACACATCGATGTGCTCAAGGACACGTTCGCCCCCATAGAGAGAGAGAGAGAGAGAGAGAAAGAGAGAGAGAGAGAGAGAGAGAAAGAGAAAGAGAGAGAAATGCAACAACGCAGACACATACTTCATCTACACAAGTGAGGCCATTTTTAGCAGGAATGAAACTGATGTCTGCTCAAAGGGCACCATTCACAGAGAGATAGAGAGAGTGAACAAGAGAGAAAGAGAGAGAGAGAGAGAGAAGGAAAGAGAGAGAAAGTGTCTAGCAGGCGTTGATGGCAAGCCTATAAATCTCCCACAGAAATGGCACTGTCTGGTCAGGGCTCTGGGTGCTCCAGGGTGAGATGTCAACTACATCTTATTCAGAAGCCACTGGGGAGCCGCCACAGCAGGCCGGGCAGACCACACCACTCTGGCCTGCAGGGCCACGCACAGCATAATAAACTACAGCATATGCTCCAGCCGCTATGCAGCCCCTTATACAGCCATGCATCAATGGATGACCTTCAGTAATCAGATTAGAGCAGTTTCAAAGTCTCTCTACTAGACTTTAATACACTGTTTAGACAGCCACTCAAAACATTTATCAGCACAATGCAAACAGTGTACTGTATGTATAAAGTAATTAATTTATGATCTTCATTGGGAGCTGCAAAGCTGTACCATCTCTCTAATGCTCTCTAATTGCTGCATTGAAGAGGACATAAAACCCCTAGTCAGCATTAAGTATAATACAGTTTGCCCAAGTACAAGTGGTTATTTGTTAACTCATACTACATACTGCACACAACACACTCTGATATTATATATTTCCAGCCAGTGCCCTTTTCCTCTTTCCACACACACACACACACACACACACACACACACACACACACGCTTAAATAAGAAATTTCATGAGCACGAGCGGAGTGCCTTAACATGGCATGTCCAATCAGAATGCAGAGGCAGATTTCCTGCGGCTGAGCGGAGTGGAGGGGATTGTGTGAGCGAGAGAATGTGTGTGTGTGTGTGTGTGTGTGTGTGCGTGTGTGTGTGTGTGTGTGTGTGCGTGTGTGTGTGTGTGTGTGTGTGTGTGTGTGTGTGTGTGTGTGTGTGTGTGCGTGTGTGTGTGTGTGTGTGTGCGTGTGTGTGTGTGTGTGTGTGTGTGTGTTAAACAGGCAAGGCTGCCGCGGGCATAAAAATGAGCTATCCGTGAGCACTGAGCCAAGGCAATGGCCCCTGCCTGACAACCCAGTCCAGAGATCAGCCCTAGCACAGTCCAGCCCTGCTCATTATAGCCTAACACAGCACAGCACAGTCCAGCCCTGCTCATTATAGCCTAACACAGCACAGCACAGTCCAGCCCTGCTCATTAGCCTAACATAGCACAGGACAGCACAGTCCAGCCCTGCTCATTATAGCCTAACATAGCACAGCACAGCACAGTCCAGCCCTGCTCATTAGCCTAACATAGCACAGCACAGCACAGCACAGCACAGCACAGCCCTGCTCATTATAGCCTAACATAGCACAGCACAGCACAGCACAGCACAGCACAGTCCAGCCCTGCTCATTATAGCATAGCACAGCACAGCACAGTCCAGCCCTGCTCATTATAGCCTAACATAGCACAGCACAGCACAGTCCAGCCCTGCTCATTATAGCCTAACATAGCACAGTATAGCACAACTCAGCCGACCCTGCATATCATAGCCTAATCTAACACAGCCAAGTTTAGCCCAACCCTGCACATTATAGCCAAACACAACACAGCAGAGCACAGCACATTATAGCCAAACCTTACGCACAGCTCAACCTTACTTACTGTAACCATGTCCAGCCCGAGCCTGCATACCATAGCCTAACCCAACACAGCCAAGTTTAGCCCAACCCAGCCAATTCTATTTCAACACAGCACAGCCCTGCCTGTGTGTGTGTGTGTGTCTGTGTCAGTGTGTGTCTGTGTCAGTGTGCGTCTGTGTGTCTGTGTGAGACAGAGAGAGTGTGGATGAGAAATAGGAAGAAAAAGAGATGTAGGGACAAACAGAACAAAATGTGGATGAGAATAATATCAATCACAATTGCAACAGAGAGAGGCAAAAGAGACAGAAAAGAGACAAATGAGAGAAAGAGATGCACGTGAGAGACACGTGAGACAGACAAATAAAGACAGGAAGCCAGTAGACCTCTTTAACGCAGGATGTGGAGAATGTTTAACCACTGAGCCGAAACCAGTGAGTCACAGAATCACAGTGAGTTGGAGCAACTAGCCTGGCCAACTAACTGCCTTTTTCCCCTCATAAAAGTGCACTTCGATAAGACCACAGAGTGTTCTTCATGGCACTGCCTCAGCAGACCTACCTGCAGAACTTCACCGAGAAATACTGCTTCTACAACACAGTCAACTGCGTCGTTGACACACATGTCCAACCGAATAAAGACGGCTTCTGTAGATGACACTTAGTACAGAGCCAAGGACAGAAGCCCAGAGAGGGGTCCGGTGACTAATTTCTCTTCCCGACAAATCTAACATTCACCATATGGTGCGAACAAGCTTTTGTGCTCTGCACCACCAATCAGAGCTGTTCTCCATGGTCAGGAAGGAAAAGACGCTATCAAAATTTTTTTTTTTTTTCCCTCTGAGCGCCCGCAAATGTTTGACAGGGCGATAATGGAGTTGCTGCATATCTATCTGCTGATGCAGGTGAATCTGCAAATCCGACGAGGCAGAAATGAATTGGAAATCTGACAGCTGATTTGCACAATGTGCATCTGTCTGGGAGTGTGTGTGTGTGTGTGTGTGTGTGTGTGTGTACAGGGTGCGGTAGAGATGTTCTCTCTGTCGAATTTCCTGTGGATCATCTTTCCTGTGGTGACATGGGACCCTTTGGAAAACTTGAGGAAGGTGCTATGTTGCAGGCTATATAAAAACCCTGAATTGATTACAGGAGAAACATGATACTTACCACCTTTCAACTCAGCCCGTCCCCACTGGATGAACGCAACACCTTGGCTCACACTTTGTTGTCTTAATCACACACTTTTGTCAGAATAAAACCTACTACTAGTCACCCCTGGCCTATTTCAAGCTGTATAACGCAGCCTTTTATTGTTTTTAATGCTGTTTTTTATGTATGTTCTCAGATAACTCACTTTGTATGTCATAAAATGTATTTTAGGGTGATATGAAGACAAGATAACTTCTTCTCCCAGCTATCTGAGTTATTCATCAACACGGCATTAACACAACAGACATACTGTATAGGTTGATCACCAAACATACAGTATGGTCAAATGCATCTGACCAATTAGCTTTCATCATGTGCCAAGTTCTGTCCATGATCTTTGCAAGATCAAACACACACACACACACACACACACACACACACACACAGAGAAACACACATGCACACAGAAGCAAACACACACACATGCGCACACACTCACTTACATACACATAGCATGAGTTGCAAGAGTAGGAGATGGAGACAAATTAACAAACATGATTTATTTTGTGGAGAGAATGTGCAGGACTGAGCAGTATGTTTTGTAACGCCATGCCGTACATCTAGTTTAGTACCAAATTATTATGAGGACTGGTCCTTTGATTTTTGACTGGTAACTGTGACAAAAAGCAGTTGCAAAGAGAGAATATCACAGACTAGCACTTTTAGCCAGTGTTGCTGAATCTATTCATATGGTTCTGAAAATATGAGTCATGCATATTCATAGTTGTAGCGTGATTTCCTTCCAGCTGACACATGCGGCAATGCATACATTCAGTCTGAGTCATAACACTTCCTGTTTCACGTTTGATCATGTCATTTCCTTCATTGTCCCAAACAGACACAAGATAGTGGGGTGTCTGTTCATTGACTATACAGATGACAAATGCCATTCGCGGAAAGTGACTGTGAAATTTATTTTATTTCAATTATCCTACTAATGCAATTAGCTTGGTTTTGACTGCCCAAGAAGTAAATATATATACTCTTTTGATCCCGTGAGGGAAAGTAAGCAACCCTACAAAACCAATTGCATCCTAGGGCTCACATTCACCACTACAGAAGAGTGGGTGGGCTTGCCTCCATGAAATCCAATTGTGTAGCATCCCCACTTAGGGGGTGCTCGTAGGGTTCACTGCATCAGAGCTAAGAAGACTGAACTGAACTGAACTGAGACTAGTGAACTAGATGAAAGGGCAGAGACACAGGAAGCCTTGTCCACTTGCCTCCAGTCTTAGTGAGCATCAATGTCTGCACTGCTTTGCAGAGAGCCACAGTGATCAGTGTGTGTGTGTGTGTGTGTGTGTGTGTGTGTGTGTGTGTGTGTGTGTGTGTGTGTGTGTGTGTGTGTGTGTGTGTGTGTGTGTGTGTGTGTGTGTGTGTGTGTGTGTGTGGCAGGAGGTTAGCCAGAGCAGGTGACCTGACTCTGGGGGCGGTGGACTACACAGACTGGGGGGAACTGCACAGCACAGCACAGCATCCCCAGGGAGGGATCACACCAGAGGCTCGGCCATGGCTGATTAAGGGAAGAGGCTGTCAGTCAAGCAGCCCCAGCAAACAGCACAGTCACACATTCCCACACACTCCTACTCACACACAAACAGGCAGACACAGACACACAAACACACACACACACACACACACACATACACACACACACACACACACACACACACACACACACACACACACACACACACACACACACACACACACACGAAATAGGAAGGCAAACGTGGGCCACCTTAAATACAGCTGTGTGCGCAATGACACACACTCAGACTTCTGTGCTTACATTTAGCGAAAGGGAGATAAGTGTAACTGAGAGCAGTCCACAGAATGCATTTAGTCAAGAGGAACCTGAGAGTGTAAAACGCCTGAGAGTTCAGACAGTGCCTGCATTCGCCTGAACTCTGAAGCGCGAAACTTTAACACAATAGCCAGCTTCCCTTCAGTGAAGAGCACAGCGAGTCTGACTCACACTCCCATTTAACGCTGACACGCGGAGGCGCTGTGTGTTTTCTGGAGAGACACAGAGACAGAGAGAATGGCAATTTCAGATGACTTTGTTGTCGTCTAAAGGGGGAAAGCACAAAGTGACGGTTCAAAAGCCGTGCTGCTACAAAGAAATTTCAATTTCTCCAAAAAAACAACTTTTCAATTTAAAATTTGAACACTGAAAAGACCAACTTCCAAACAATGCCAGGGCTTAAAGCAATTAGCTGGTGCTTGGAAAAAAGTTTCACTTTCATCAAGCACAAAAAGGAGCACAGAGACTTTTTAAAAAGGGAGCAACACAAGGAAGTCAAACATCCCCACTCCCTGCTGTCTCGGTACTGCTAGAGTCCCTGCTTGGATCCATGCACAAGAGTTTGAAGTATAAGTCCACCTTCAAGATTATCCACAACGCCATTCAGCTCTAGACTAAGACACAGAAGCAGAGTAAAAAGAACCAAGACCTATGTGACAAACTATGTGAGAAAGACAAACTATGTCAGTCAAACTATGTGAGAAAGACAAACTATGTCAGTCAAACTATGTGAGAAAGACAAACTATGTCAGTCAAACTATGTGAGAAAAAAAAGAGGTGGTCACTAAAAGAAAGACATGATTCTTCCTCAGATTTTCCCCTCTTTGGGAAAAACCTTAAAGGGCAGTGGTTGGAAAAGAAATACTGCCAGGTGGAGGCCTTAGGCAAATACGAGCCCTGGCTCTACAGGCAAACAGGGCCTCCTCCTGAGGTCTTTTCTGATGTCTCTTTCTTCTTTGGAGATGAGGCGGAGAGGAGGCGGCAGGGGCGGGTCAACCTCTCTGTGTGCCCAGGTTGAGGTGACAGGCGTGCTGTTGGCTTTGTGGTGCCATTCTCAGAAACCAAAGCAGTGCTGGTGTCCCCATCCTCCCCCCCACTGCCAGAGGAAGTCAGTCTGCCCTGCATGGTGACAGCTGGGGAACCACAGACTTTGCCAACTCTAACCTCATTCTGCCTTGCTCGGGTGATTGACAGGTCTAATCACAGTCAATTGAGGCTACGTCTACACGAAACCAACGGTTGTATTTTCTTTGAGAGAGATGGGTGTGTGTGGGTGTGTGTGTGTGTGGGGGGGTTCTCTTTAAAGGTGCAACACTGAGAGAGCTTGGGGAACGGAGGTTGTGTCTTTTTCCCAAATGAATAGTAAGCAGTTTTCAACCGATGAAAAGAGATTTTGGTAGAGAAGGTAAGAAAATTGGCAGCTGTGTGTTTGGGCTAATGAATTATTGTTTGTGTGTGCCTGTGCTTATCTGCTTATCTCTGTGTGTGTGTGTGTGTGTGTGTGTGTGTGTGTGTGTGTGTGTGTGTGTGTGTGGGCGTTTGGGCAATTCTAGGAATATACTGAGATTGGCGAAAGCTAGCAGAGCACAGTGCAGCACAGCGCAGCGTGACAGGAAGGTGACCCTGCGCAAGTGTGCTGGGACCACTTCTCAGAGATCAGACGGAAGGACCGCGCTGCTTTACCGCGCCTCCTTTGGCGACTGATCGAAATCTGTCTTCGCCGGGCGACTTGCTGGAAACAGACACCCACTTCAATGCAGTGCGGCTCCACCGCTAGTCAACTGAAGAGAAATGTAAACCACCACACAGACAGCCACGGGTGGAGCAAAGGGGTGGGAGTGGGGGTGGGGGGTGTGGGGGTGGGGGGGGGTGGGTCTCCAGTTCCCATTGCACGGCTGTAGTGCAGTTATTTAACACTGGGCTTTAATTTAACTCTGTGACAGCTACTGTTTTATCTGAGTGTGTCAGTGTCTAGTGAAAGGCGTTTGGGGTTTGCAGATTTATCAGCCATGGACAGATGCCAGATCGCTTCCCCTGCCATCCGCTTCCCGTGGTGTGTGTGTGTGTGTGTGTGTGTGTGTGAGTGTGTGTGTGTGTGTGAGTGTGTGTGTATGTGTGTGTTTGTGTGTGTGTGTGTGTGTATGTGTGTGTGTGTGTGTGTGCGTGTGTGTGTGCGTGTGTGTGTGTGTGTGTGTGTGTGTGTGTGTGTGTGTGTGTGTGTGTGTGCGCGTGTGTGTTTGTGTGTGTGCATGTGTGTGCGTGTGTTTGTGTGTGCATGTGTGTGTGTGTGTGTGTGTGTGTGTGTTTGTGCATGCTGCCATCCTCTCTTGGCCCAGCGGTCTGCTATACAGCGGCTGCCAGAGAGCAGACACTGCAATCCTTCACCATCTTCCCTTTGCATTTAGCTACCACAGCGAGGAGCAGGCACAGTGAGGAGCGGGCCAGGTGAGAAGATCCTGGCAGCCGTCACAGAGAACTCTCTCTCTCTCTCTCTCTCTCTCTCTCTCTCTCCCTCCCTCTGTAGAATAAGCACTGGCTGTCTGCCAGCACACTCATTTGCATGGCAGTGAGTCGGTGCCTTGAAGGTGGCTTGTTACAGGCAAACACAAATTTCATTAACCTCGGGGTTAAAAGACTCTGGGCTTTCTCATGGCCTCTCCTCTCACCTCCGCCGGGCACCAGGCTCAGCACCCAACCCTATCAGAACACAGTTCCACATCCACACACACACACACACACACACACACACACACACGCACACACACGCCCTCCTGGGCGCAGAACAGGGCCACTACACACACTTCATCAGTGTAATGGAATAAATGGAATAATGGAATCACTGTTCATCCCAGACTTTAATCTGTCAGTCATTTTGCCGGCAATCACATTCAGTCTACCTAAATGAGGTATTTAAAAGGCAACCAGCCTTGGGGGACCAATGGGGGAACAAAAAGTTCTTTTCAAATCCTCAGCTTGACGCCCAGGCAAACCAAATGATCCGATGAGGAATAATCAGCCATTACTTACTTAATAGAGTACTCTGGTACAATTTTGTCAGTTGAAACAATACACACACACACATATTTTCTCTCTCTCTCACACACACTCTCTCTCTGTCTCTCTCTATCTCTCTCTTTCAATCACACACACACAGCCCCATCATCAGAATCAGAATTCTGAGCTCATTATGTCCTTCGGATAAGACCCAGCTCGGATTCCATTTCAGTTGTTAATGAAGGCAATCTCGGGTCCCGTCCTCTCCACACACAGGTTCTGCTTCACCAGACACTCTCTGATGAAATCACACGCAACTCTCAGATTGTCCAAACACTAGCTTCAGCAGGGCCATGAAATTAAACTGTGTTTTGCTCAAAGGTACCGAAAAAAATAGTTTCCAATATCGTGGGGGTGCACTGTGCAGCATTTTTGGCAGGGATCGGGTGGGGTGGGGGAGGGGGGGGGGTGCAGCACATAAAATTAATCTTTCCCAAAGACTTTCTTAATCCAATTACACAAGACACGGGGCCTTTGTGAGCGTGGTGCTGCCTGCATAACAAAACTTTCCCGGGGACTGGAGTCCAGTGTCTGAGAGCTTGGGCGCAGCGGGGGCATGGAGATGGCTGTGGCTCTTCTCCCATTCCACATTCAGACTCTCACACTGGGCCCTGCTGTCAGGAGTCACCCGCTGCACGGTGGCTGCGTCCATTCAGACAACGGACATGGCCCACCTCTCTGTAAAGCCGTATCAGCTAACCTTTCCCCTCACCACAGCTTCCCCTCTCTGACCCGGCCATCAGACGCCCCCCTTGACCAGGGTTTTGTGCTTGTTCTTTCAACTCCCACTGCCCTCTCTCTCCTCCATCTTTTTTTCCTCTATCTCCTGAGTGTTTCTCTCTTGCTCTTTTTCCTCTTCTCCGTGTTTTCTTTCTTTCTATCTCCCCCTTGTCTTTTAAAAGAACTTATCGGAAAATCATATTCACCAGCAAGCAGCCCCTCCTCCCCTTTCTCTCCTCCTCGTCTCTGTCTGCATGGCTGCAGTCTCTCCCACCACAGTAAATATCCTGATTTGGAACAGGGCAACCTTTGTGTTCAGCTCCCGGACCCAAATAAATGTAGCCTTTGACAGCCGGGCTACACTGCTGCCACCTATCTTGATTAGCCTCTGTGTTTGTGAGTGTGTGTGTGTGTGTGTGTGTGTGTGTGTGTGTGTCCCGCCCCCCGCGCCCCACCTCCGCCACCACCCCACCCAAACCTCATTTCTTAGGGGATAAAAGCATGTCACGCTAGTCTAAAAAGCACTCAGTGGAAAAACATGCATAAAGGAAGCATGTACCTCAGTGTGTCTGGGGGCTCTTGGGCATTACTCGTGCTGCGCTGGTCAAATACAAGTGCATTCATCCATCCGCGAGCGAGCGAGCTCTGTAGAGCTTTAAACTAAATGCCACTCCGTAGGCAACTCAGTTCGACTACAGAACTGTTCCTGCTCTCATTCTTTAGGTGACTCCGTAAAGGGTAGACTGCATTTCTGACAGAAACGGAATTGAACAATATAGATCAACAACCAGCACAAGAAAAAGAAGGCCCAACATGCCTTAGCCACACAGTCATTATTCCCAGTGTCAGTGCGCCCTTTAAAACCACACGGTGAATTTCAGCTGATCGATCGCCTGTGGCCGGCCCCTTCCCAGGAAAAACGCCACAGCGCCATGCTTGTTGACAAAGACGAGTGGCAACAATTACAGTTCATCAAGAAACATCACACGGTTTCCAGGCCTTCCTTGGGCGCCCGTCGGGGCTAAGACTCTCTCCAGGGGGAATGTGTACACAGTACACGCACACACACACACACACACACACCAGAGACCACTGTCACCCTACTGAGAGGGAGAGAAGCCCAACCATACCCTCCACAGCCTGAGTATGGACCCAGCATCTCTCTGTGTTGAAGGCTTTATCCCTTGCTGTGTGCTGTGCAGTGTTATGCCACAAGCTTGTGCACAACAGGATCTTATAGAACAGCGTGCTGTGCGTTTCCTGTGTTGGTTTTGTTCAAATAAATGTGATCGCTTGGGGTTTCCAGCAGGATGGAACCTGCCGCCTTATACAGTAGTTATACTTTGACAGCATATCTGGAGGAAAACATCAACCTCGACCTGATTCTTAACAGAGCAACAACAGACTAGTTCTGAATAAAGAACAACAGAACCCAATAGAATGATGTTTGTTAAATAACATCAATAGCTATTTAATTACACCTAGAATATACAAAATACTATTCCCAAACATTTTGTTTTTGTATAGCAGATATGTTCCACTATCTTCGGATTAAAAGAGGCCAAGGTTGTTTAGCTGATTCCACATTCATTCTAGACATGAAAGTATTTTTTTTCCCCTCTACGTTGATGACTAACATACATCTTGTCTACAACTGTGCACAGAGGCACAACAAACATCCCACCTGAGTGAGTCAAAGAGTTCCGCAGGCCAAGTAAGGGTCTAGGAGCAGCGCCAGCAACTCTGGATGAAACTGCTTTTTTATCCTCCACGGGGCCACTACTGTGGCTGCAGTGGGCGTTCGGAGGTCCTCATCACCCATGATTAGGGCCAGGAGAAGGACATTATGGGGCCAGACTGGACCGGGCCGCTCGCGCAGGCATTCAAAAGGGCCACTTCACCAGATAGGGGTTAGTCTGGCTTAGAGTGAACCTATTGTGTGTGTGCGGCTGCTGGGTCAAGGAGAGGTCCTTGGGCTGGCTGAGCCTCCTTCATTTACCGCTTTGACAAAAACATCTCATTATATTGAGGGTCTGTGTTGTGTTGTAGGGGGAAAATATGAATTCAAGGATGAAAAACTCAAACACACGCACACACACACACACACACACACACACACACACACACACACACACACACACACACACACACACACACACACACACACACAGACACAGAGACACATACACAAACATACACACTCATGTGTGTGCACATACACGCAAACCAATACATTGAAAAACAATTACTGATGTTTATGTCATTTGGGAGGCTATGTGCTCTTCAGTTTAAAAGATGTTGCCTGTTTATGTAGTTTATCAAGGTGATGTTCAGCACTGATATGCCTTGGAAGCAAATTAACTGACAAGCTTCTCTCTCTCTCCATCCCTGCAAGTGTCCAACAAAGGAGTGACCTTGTCACATACCATCACCTGCCATGCTATCTATTTCTCTCTCTGCCCAGTGTCCAATGCTGTAAGCTCCAGCAGTGACTGATCACACCCAGAGTGTGAAGAGACAGAGACAAAGCATGATGGAGCATTTGTCTGATGCAGGATATGGGCCGTACAGATAGGGTGAAGAATTGGACTGAGAAAAACTAGCTCTCAGGCAGCAGAACAAGAGAGAGGCTTACTGTATGCCTACTGCTACAGTAATGTATATTCACAGATTTGAAGTTCAGTAGGTCATATGCGAAACAGCTCTTTCCAACCGCTGTAATATAGACAATGAGCTACAACTTAATTTACATCAATAAGGGTCATTCTCTCACTGGACAGATAAAATGGCCTCTAGCTCTGAGAGTGTGAAGGGACCTTCTACCAAATGCAAAACGAAAAGACACACTAAAATATTATTCAAAAACTTCAATTTTACACAACACACATCACCCAAATCACTTCACACTTTTATGTTTTCCTATTTTCCTACAACCCTTAGTTTGTGGGACACAGGCTTTTGCATAATTTTGTGGATTCTTATTATTTTTGGAAATGTATTTAATAACTTCACTCTTATGTCACCAAAACCACTTAGCAAATCCGTGGTCTCCTGTTAGTTATACTGTCCGTAGCCTCATACCTGCCAATTCTCTTCCATATTGGCAGTTTTATCATTGTTAATAACTGTTATTAGGCATACGCAAAAGGCCTATTGATATCCAGAATGCCAGTCCAGTTTCTGGGGCCAAGCTCATTAAAGTCACCCCTCCTGTCGTGTTCGTTTTATGTTTACTAGTTTTGTGTTCCCGGTCAAAAATGACCGCTGCATTATAACTTGTTATAAATCCATAGTAGCACACATATTATTATCTAATGTTGTGATAGACCTTTGTACCAACTTGTGTTCTATTGGATATAACCAGTTTTGTACTTCCATTTGCCATGTATGGCCTGCAGGCCTCACTGACCTGAGCTCATGCAAGTCAGTAAGGGGAAGATTCTATTGGGAAAAGGTTCCAGTGTTGGCTGGTAAAGAAGCAAAGAGGGGGAGTGAGGGTGTGTTTGTGTGTGTGTTTTACTGTACAGAAGCACATACAGTCCATCTGATCAATAAGTTTGTGCCTGGACTCAATTTTATACACTGACCATTATCTCACCCATTCATTTCTAATGGCCAGTCATTTTTGACCGGAAATACACATGGGTGTTCTAACGTTAAATAAAACACTCAAATTGTTATAAAAAATTACCAACATTTGTTTTGTGTGTTCAGATGATGGTAGTCAGAATAAGTTAACAATATTTTTGAAAGAAATTAATTTGCAAATCGGTCACATTTGACCGCGAACACAACAGGAGGATTAAAGGTGTGTGGGCTCTGTGCACTAGCTTACTTGTCGGCAAACCAGTTTTCTGTTCGTTGTCGACATCGCTGTCAAGAAGCACCTGAAGAAGTGCTTTTGTTGTACCAAAACGTGTGCTCACCGACATTCCTTCCATCCTTATTTTGTGCAGCCACTGCACACAGGCTGCCATTTTTAGGAAAAAGGTGGAAGCCGAGCAGAGTGACACACAAAATTGCTCCTTAGGACATTAAAACTGGCATAGGCTACATTGTATCTTACGTTTTGATACAACTAAAGCGCTCAAGTAAGCTAGTGCATATCCCATATAGGGTTTTTAGGGTGTTTAAGATTGTAAGCTATACAACTTGTCACTTGCGACAACACATTAGTCGTGGCAAGTGTCTGTGACCTAAATGACATTTCCGTGAAGGGCCGTAACATCAGCACTCTGACCTTGTTTTCTCCCATTAATGTATGCTACCAAAAGCTGATACACATCTTCCATTAACATCTCAATTGCATGTTTGTGGGCAAAATGTGTCCGTATTATATCCTCAGAAGTACAAAAATATTTGTTACTTTTTAGATAGGCTACACGAAGGAGATTTTTAAAAGTCGTGCTTACCTTTACCATAATTAAAATGGAGCTTAATGGCTTTCCCTTGATTGATATGAAGGTATGTAAACCAAATGGCGAAGGTTAGCAGGACCAGGAGTAGAAGGAGCTTGAACTGCTTCCGTATTTTCTTCACCGGGAAGCGCAGCATCCTCGCAGCATCCTCATTCGCTGTAGAACCGTGAATGGATCGGGACAGGTGTTCACCTAGACATCAGAAGACGCAGGTCAGCGTGCAGGCAGTTGCTTACACTATGAGTCTGGAAGTCTGATAGTGCGGGATAGCTCAGTTTTACTCAGCAGTAGCTACCACATTTCTTGGCAGAGACTAAACATAGGCTATAGCTCTCTGGATAGCCAGCTGTGTAGAATCAGATAGTTGCGCTGATAGTTTTTTATAGCATCGTCTTTATGTTCTCCAGCAAGTGCACTTGTCGATATAAAACTAACAGATGTCCGTCGTTAATGCTCAAAGCCAACTTCCAGATGCCGATCAATGTCAGAGATTGTGGCTGCTGGGCGCCGGATCAAGTTGAGAGGTTCCTTATGCCGCCGCCAGTGTGTGGATGAAGAAAATAGCAGTCCGCCGTTAATCTCGTGAAATCCCTCTCTCCCTGGCCTCGCTAACACCAAGGCGCTGATTACTGTAACAGCCACTTCAGAGAGAGATCATCCCCGGGGCTTTTACGCCGCGCACATATAATCAGACGTGGAACTTCAAGCAGGATAGTTTGTGAGACGAAAAGGACAGTCCACCTCTTTACATCTCAGGACAAGCAAAGTTCTGAATTTCTCAATATATCTTAATCATAAATTGGCAGTACGCTAATCCATACATAGCCCATACAACACCACTCTACAGAAATCACTTAGCCTATCTGTAGGTAATGTTATTTTCTGCACTGCACAGTCAAAAAGGTGTTGCAAAAAGGTTATGCGTGGCCAAACTATACGTCCTCAGCGGAGTTAATAGGCTACGTTACATTAGTTTAATTAACATGTGAGAAATAGACTAGATTATATCATATAAATCACTTGAACTAATTCTTATCATGTTCAACTAAATTAGCACAGGCAGTTAAAACTGGTCTGATTGTAAAACAATGTTCTAACGGTCTAAAAGTAAAATCCTTTTTTCTGAAATGCAAATTGTTGATTTAACTTGAACTGGTGAAAGACCACTGACACCACGTCCATGTCTTTCAAATATAGGACCTAGAATTCCAATGGTCAGTTAACTCTCTCTGATCTATAGCTTCAGCACAAGACGTTCTTTTTTACTCACTCCGTCCTGTCAGAAGCTATTTCCTTTGACGTCCCTACATCGAAGAATAACGAACCCTTAAACCGCGAAACACGAGTTCACTGTTTTCCAGCGTTCAGGTTGCGAGGTGAGAACACTGTGTATAGACGCGTAATGCCCACGACTCGAAAGATCCCGTCGAAGTCCTTGCGCACCTTCTAAACTGTCGCAATTTGCGAGATAATTTGTAGATTGTGTTATTTTGAAAACACTGAAACGGAGCCCCTTCTTCCGTGGAAATGTGCCACCAGATCCCGCGACAATAACAATCAAATGGACCGCTGAATGCTACAGCATTGCTAGCTCTGTGTTAGGTGTCCATCTGTGCGCTCGGCTCAAAATACGGGGCGCCTCCGCACCTGTGTAAAGAATCATCGAATTTTGTGCGAGTGTCTTATGTCCATGGGCACATTGTCAAGCTATGCAGACGAATTTCACTCCCCCAGTAAATATCCTCGCTCCAGCCCGGCAACCTGTCCCGCCTGCACTGCTCGCACATCAATTGAGAAGCATCCATGACGCTGCTGAGCAACCGAACTTGGGAGGAGTCGTAATAGGCAGTCCCTCCATCCAACCGCTAGCCGAGCTCCAGCCGCAAGCAGCGCAACAAATCACTATTGGGAGAAGCACGATGACGATTGCATCGATTAGTAGGCTATGTTGTCGTTCCGTTCACACGCCCCAATTGAGGGATTTCTCGTCGTGTGTTTTATTCTGTGGTCCTCTATATTGCCTTTGTTGATTTGACCTGCCTCCCTATAAGATATTGTTAGGAAAGTCTAATGGCTTATGGCTTCTAAATGGCTGCCACGAAGACAGAAATGAACAACCAAGGTAGACAATGTAGACCATCATTGACAAGGGTCTCTCCTGGCTTAAACAGCTAGCTCAAGTGACGTAGCCTACATTTGCTAAGAGTTTTTGACATAACCACTCATCTTCACCCCGATTACACCGGTAATACTTCCAATTGATTTGACATTTTAATTAGGTCTCAGAAGGATTATCCTATCCTTATCCATTTTATCTTGTTTTTGTTAGTTTTTTTTTTATGTATGGATTTGTGAATTGATAAATAATGTCATAATAGTGACATGATCTGTAGACCTTGGGGATTTCAGATTGGACCTGCTCTCTGATGGTGCATTCAGCGCCGCCTATTGGCAGAGGTCCTAAACCTACCGCTAGAGATCAAATGTAAGCACTGACATTGCCAGCATTTTATTTTGTTTTCTGTACTACACGTGTAATAAGCAGTGAATGCAGTTGCAGCCTATGCAGTGAATGAGTAGATGTTTTCAAAACTAATCATTGAGATGGTGGCCTAATAATAATACAAAAAGGTGATGTATCTGAACCCACACCACACTATCTAGGACTCCATCAGTGACACTTTAAAACCCCACTGTTTTGGACAAGGATATAGATTGTTTAGATAATTACATGGATTGCTTTCTATTCTATTGGCTACATGATATGATTGCATATTCCACACACAAATTTGTCCTAGAAAAACACACTCATCATTTTTGGCAACCTCTCTCCGGTGTTTGGCCAAGGAGCAGGACACTCACTGTGGCCAGGATGCAAGACAGGAGGCAGCTTACATGATTCTGAGAGAGGGGGGTGTGTGTGAGAGAGAGAGAGAGAGAGAGAGAGAGAGAGAGAGAGAGAAGACAACACATTCCTCTCACCACAGATAGCCAGACTCTGTCCCCCCTCTGATTCACTGTTATTGCGCTAAAGGGCTTGGGTAATACATTTTGATACAGTAACACATCATACAGTGAATGAGTTTGTGGGTCACTGATATTAAAAACAGTGGTTAAGATTACAGTGACGCAGTTAGTTATACACACAGTTGCTAAATGAGGTGATGGTGGCTTGTCAACGTTCCTTCAGCCAGGACCCTTTCAGCCTTCCTGCTCTATTTCCTTGGCTTTATCCATAGTGTCTAATATAAAGGCTATACAGTGAAGCCCTTAATTATTCATGGTCAAGTCAATATTTATTTTATGCAACATCTTATTTGACTGAGAAAACACAGAAATAGTTATTTATTTCATATATCTTTCTTTAGTTTAATATGTGTATCTCTGTCTTATTGTCTCGTGCTGATGTCATTTCCATGCAGAAGAATCCAGTTGGTCAACAAGACAGATGCACTACAGATATAAATCCAAATTTGCCATTGGTAGGGTAGGTATATGATTTGGGCCTTAACTGTACATCAGGTCACACCTCTGTTCTGTTGCCCCTAGAGACGAGGTGTGTGTGAACATGCTGTCAGTAGAGTGTAAAGCGTGGGCGAGGGATGGGATGGTCATCTGAGAAGAGCTGGAGTGTGTAATGGGAATATTAGATTACGGATCCTATCATAAGCATAATGAGAGAGTAGCCCCAGTAGTAAAGTAAATGAACATCTGGATATCAACCACCCAGGTTTATGAGTTGAGTACCAATGAGCATATTTTGTAGTGAGTTTCCAAATCATAATCCAAGCACAAACTGTATTTGAGAAGGTAGACTAGCAGAGATATGCTTGTATTTCCCTGGATTTATCTGTGTTTGTTTACTTTTTCCACCCCAAATCTTTCTTCCCTTTTTGATGCCGACAGCTTGCGAGTGGCACAGGGCATGAAATCTCTTTGTGTCTGTCCCCGCCGCTGGCAGGTGGACCACTAATCTGGGCGGCCTACACCGAAATGTCAAGTGGATTAAGAAAGTGGCCTTTTCATCAGCAAGGTGCTCACACATCAGAGTGCCACAGACTCGCTGGGTGTGGATTAGTGGCTGCTGTGTGTGTGTGTGTGTGGGGGGGGGGGGGGCATCTTGCTGCTGGGGCCAGGGGGGCAGGGGGCATCTTGCATCACCCTCCCCTTCCTCTGCCACTGTCTCCCTCTGGAAATAACACACTGAGACGGTGTAACAGCTTGCAGTTAAGAGAAAAACAGAGGAAGAAGGGTCGTTGGGCAAGACAAAATATTGGGTGAGCATAATTAGAGCAGGGGACTTGAGGGCCTTCCACAAAAAATATATATAATATAAAAATATATATTCAAAGATGGAGGCATTATTTTAAAATATACAACATCCCGATGTAGTACATCTGGATGGGCATGTGCCCAGCTAAATTCAATGGGCACAGTGCCACCGCAGTGCAAGATGAGCTAATATTGGGCTGATTAGACAGGAAGTGGTCTCATCTGTCAGTACTGTTTCAGTGCAATTTACTTTTACTGAATTCATTCATTCATGACTAATGAGCTTATGTTATGAACTTCATCACCTTTTTGGCCACACGCAGCACATGTGATCATTTAGTCACATTTCTCACTCTGATCAGGGCCTGCTCAGATGCTGCTTACTGTATGTCACCATGTCATCCAGACAGCTTCAGTGAACTCTTCACTTCTGGTTACATTGCCTCACTCTTTCTCTCTCTCTCTCTTTCACTAGCTCTCTCTGTCTTTCCCTCTCTCTCTCAGATCCCCCGTTACATTGCCTCTCTCTCTCTCTTTCTCTCTCTCTTTCACTAGCTCTCTCTGTCTTTCCCTCTCTCTCTCAGACCCCCACACACACACACACACACACACACAAACACACACACAGTGACTCACAAAAAATGCCACACTACTGCAGTTTCCTAATAAGGGCATAGATATAAACATTTCCCCCCACCCTGGGGAACAATAGGAGGAGACTCCTCGTCATCAAATGGCATCCTGCATCATTCCAGCGTTCCTGTGAGATCTCCAGAATAACGCTCAGCTTCCCCAAAACGCATTCCTCTTCAAACAGGTGAGGTGACCTAATTGCTTCTCCAAATAGCCCTGCTGTCAGACTCCCATTAAAGTTAACGACCTCATTATGATCCTGTGATCTTCATCGCTTCCAGGCAAGGCGAGATGAGGTGGCTTCACACGGGGATACTTCTGTCTTCTCTTTTCCACGTAACATGGCAGAGGCTAATGTTGCCAGATATCTCAGCCAGGGCTAAACGGCAGTCTGTCAGACCTAATGGTTTTTTCACACTTGTTAAGCTGATCTGTGCGAAGCTCTGATCTGTGGCAAGAGATGCCGAGAACAAACAAACGAAGGCAGTCGGTCACAGCTAGTGCACACACCCGCAGACATCATTAGGGGATGAACAAGAGGGGATGAAAACAGATTTACTTTATTTCACTCCATCATTACAGTCATCCACACAGACATTGGTCATTAGTCCTATTGGTGATTAGTGTGACCATGGATACAGCCATGTGCAAGAGAGAATTAAATAAGATTTAGGCCTACATTATTTGCCTGTGTAAATACTGTACATTCATCCACAGGGTTACTTCATTCCCATCTAAGTACCGCTGCTATATTATCTGTTATATCTTTTCATTTAGCAAAGAAAGATATTCTCAATTGTGGCCTTTTCCAAGACAAAATAGTGTGTCTGTAGTGCATATGCAGTATCTGGGCCACTGGTAAAAGATGATTGAGGACTGCATAATGCAACTCCGGGACATTGAATCCATTGGCGCAGGAGCATCAGTAGCCTCGCAGTGTGTGCATCTCTGCATTACTCAGTAACTGAACTGTGTGTGTGTGTGTGTGTCTGTGTATGGGGAATGAAGCAGAGTGTCAGATGAATTAGGTCAGGTGTCCGCACTGCTGCGAGAGGAATGACTGAGTAGACAGAGAGGTAGAGCAAGGACGAAGCCACCCCATCCACATGCCCCCGCCGCGGCATCTCTCTCTCTCACACACACTCACACACACACACACACACACGGACGACGCCACCGCATCCACAGGCACCCACCACGCGGTGCGGCATTCCATATTCAGGGCCTGTGTTGGTGGATTCCTGCACACATTTTCAATGTCACACACAGAAGCAGGGAAACGGGATATCCACACACACACACACGACACACAAACAAATGTTGACACCTCTGAGAAACACATAATAAATGAAATAAAGATCACTGAAAAAAGTTTTTATTTATATTCAGAGAATAGCTGCACAGTTTCACAGGGGAATAACATTAAATGGGGTGTTGAGTATTATGGTTGTGTTGTGTCGTGTAGAGGACGGCGCTGAAGTTGAACGAGTGGAGAGAGGGTGCAGTTGTCCTGAATTATACTCTCTGGACACCGGAGGGAGTGGCAAGTGGGTTGGAGGCTGCTGAGAGGCGGGTCGCAGAAGGTCAAGCTGACTCCAGGGAGATGCTTGAATGCCCAGGCCCACTTCTGTCCGCCTCAGCGCAGCGCCTTATTTGTCCGGTACTGGGATGGCACGTCCCAGGTGCTAGACAGAGGAGTGGAGTGGAGAGGAGAGCAGAGCAGAGGAGAGACTCACAGCTTAACCAGCCACTCAAGAAGACAAGCAAGTCTTCGCCCCCACAAACACCTTCACACGAGTATTCTGGTGTCCAAAGGTGCGAGAACTAAGACTGCCTGATTTGAAGGTAAGGCATCTGGCTTTGTTTATGCGATTGATATCGAGACAGGGAACAGAGAGAGAGAGAGAGGGACTGTGGGTTGTTGTGTATTAATAATTCCAAATAAAAACAATTGAGTGTGTGTGTGTGTGTGTGTGTGTGTATGAGAGAGAGAGAAGTCAGTCAAAAGTCAGAAAGAAACAACCTTGACTGGTATTATGGGACTTAGCACTCAAGGCAAAAATGCATGTGACCTTGTAATCTTCTTAAACATTTCCAGTTTCAAGTGGTGTAACCTCAGAAGTGTGCGAGGAGGAGACGCTCAGCCTGAACGGGCTTATTTCAAATTGACTGTGAAAGTTCATGGCACCGATTAGGTGATTCACAAAAGGCTGTTTATGAGGAAGAACAAACACACCGCTTGTCTAGCAACGCTGTAATCCTCTCGGTTTTTAAAACCCTGCTCTTGACTGAAGGCAAGCTCATCAAAGATGTGTAGAATTTCTATCTCCACAACCCACCCCTCACTTCCCTCTGGCCTTGCAAGTGTTTGTAGGGTTCATGGGCACCACAGTGTTTGAAGTTGGAGGTGACTAACACCCAGCGTTGCTGTTAATTATTGGCTGAAGTTTAGCATGCTGAAAATAGCTTGAGGAATGTTTTTTCCATCATTAATATGCCTCTATCTTTCGGCTGCTGCTTAAGAAGTGTACACTTGTAGAGTTATCCCACTAACACACAAAGCAGGTATTTACCTATCAAAGGGCATCAGTGAGTGTGTTTGTACAAACCACAATTCTGTCTCCGCTTGACGATGTACTTATTTTGGAATCAGCTGCTTAAGGAGTCGGGTATGACGGGCTACCCAAGAGAAGAGACTCTACAAGACGCTTACAGACACACACCACCTTGAGTGATGTACTTTAACATCTGCGAAACAAGGAGCTCGATGACTCATATGTCAGTATGCATCACTTCCTACCATGATGGAGACAGAGGGAAGCAAAGGCACCAACTGCTATCTCTGATCTACAACTGTTACATACCAGTTGCAATGCACCAAGTAGATTTTCAACATCATCCTCTGTGTTTTTCAAAGTTGAAGCAAGAGAAAGTCAGACTTTCTTCATTAGATGGATTATATTAGTTAATTGCGTGATTAATTGATGATTATGAAATATTGTCAAGTTTAAGTGTTTAAGTCTTCAGAAAATGTTGAATGAAAAAATAAAAAAGGATCTCTCCATGCCCTTAGAGCCCCAATCAAAGCTAGTTACATCACCAGTCTTGGCAGCACAGCTAAAGGTCGAAGGTCAAACAAGTTGCCATGGCAGAGGTCATCCAGTCCACAGGGGGCGTGATGGAGGTCCTATCAGAGGCCCAGTCCAGCAGTGCCATCAGGGAGAGCTTCTCTGAGGTGAAGTCCTCAGCAAGCGTCTCACAGCACTTTTCTGAAGTCCAAATGACCTCGTCTTCATCCTCATCCTCTTCAGCAATGTCTTCCTCCACCTCCTCATCCTCCTCCACGGTCACCAAAGTCCGCAGAATTTCCCAGACATCCAGAGGCGTTGATGGTAAGCCCCAGAATTTCTCCCAAATGTAATGCAAATATCCATCTGTGTGAAATTGGATTATCTCCTTGACTTTTTCTCAGTTTCCTCAGGGATTAATGTAGTTCCTATCTGCCATCTGTAATATCCTCCATTGGTAGGATTGATTAGAGTCAGGAGCTCTCTGAACCTCACCATTGATCAGCTGAAGGCTCTGAAACAAATTTCCACAAATGAACTGACATTTAAACACCAGCTTTCCTAATTCACTAGAGTGAAAACCAATCAAAAAGTTTTCATGACAAAATGTTAAACTGGTGTATGTGTGTGTGTGTGTTTGTGTGTGTGTGTGTGTATGTGTGTGTGTGTGTGTGTGTGTGTGTGTGTGTGTGTGTGTGTGTGTGTGTGTGTGAACGTGCGTGTGTATGTATGTGTATGCGTATGTATCTACAGGCGCAGAGCGGACAGTGGTCCAAAGAAAGACGTCTGCCATTGTAGAGTCTTACAGCCAGGTGCAGAAATCCTCTACGATCCCTCCAGCGGAGTCCATGCCAGACTTTGAGCTGAAGCCTCGTCCAATCACTGCTCAGGAGGGTGAGTTGTGTCCAGAACATAAGACCCAAGCATATTTGGAAATAAACTAAAGTAACATTTGCCATCTCATTTCTAAACCTATTTCACTGTGCGTTGACTATCAGGTCCATTGATTTGTCTATCACAGAGCACTTACTTGAGCATATTTACAGCATTCCAAATTTAACATTCATACTTAGTCGATTTTTATACCATATTTTTACAGCCATGTGTAATTGTCTAGAAAGTTGCACAGTGTCAATCCCTCTGCTTGCTTCAAATGTCAGCTTAAATAAAGTGTGAAGATAAATAATTGAATTGCTACTTATTGAACTTATTAATTGAATTGCAAATTACCTTTATGAAGACCTGCTATTCCAGCAGTTGGGTACTCACTATTGCATTTCATATTTCATGACTCTGTGACTTTAGGAGACAAGGTGTCTTTTAAAGTGAAGGTGATAGGGAAGCCGAAGCCAACAGTGGCGTGGGTGAGAGAGAGCGGCAAGCCTCTATCAGAGGGCACAACGACTTACTTTGACACCATCAATAAGCAGCATGTTTTAAAGGTGAGGCTGTTTCAAAGACCTACGAAATCTTAATAGTGACCACTGATGCGTTACGGACACAATTTCACGCTTCCATTGCATATTCGAGGTTATCACATTTTATTTTTCCTCAAGGCTTTAAAATGAGTCGTTTATAAGCGTTTCTGCAAGGAAGGACTTCCCAGGACTGTCCACATCAGCACATCATAAAACAGCTGTTATCTCTATTTACGAGAGACAAAGCCAACTTGATATGCACTGAGTTAACTTAACACTCACATCAAGCCTATCAAGAACATTCCTCAAGTGTTATGCTGGGATAAGTAGCGTTTTAAATCATCAGTTTGCATTCCGTGAGATGTGCAACGAGAAGATTTAGGTGCCCTTCTCCTGTTCCAGGCAAGTGTCTTCAAAGCAGCTGAAAGCTCTATTATCAAGCAATTAGCATTTAGTAGCTCAGCATATGCATACCCTGTAGGCCGGTTAAATTAAGCGCAAAAAACAATCACTTTGCGATAAAAGCATCAAATTTAGTAGGAAGGCTCACAAAGGTGGTCTGATCAGATTTAGGACCGTAGGCGCTCGGAATTTGATCCCTGGGGGTCATAAATGGCCGCTAAATATGGAATTTGTAATGGGAAAATGGATTAAAAGCTGCCAGAAACATAAAATGCAATAACATATTTCACCATAAATACATGTAAATATGAGCACACTTTCACATAGAAGGTCTTTAAACTTTAAAATATAAGATATGTTTTAAAAGTTGCTCCTGTAATACTAAATATTACAATATGGGTTAATTAAAATCTGTAAATTCATAGATAGATAGATAGATATACTTTATTGATCCCTAGGGGAAATTCAAGATTCATGTTATGTGATGTGAATGTCATATTATGTGATCAAAATTAGACATCACAATGACAAGTGATTAAGAGCTGATGTTTGTCTGGTCTCTACCAAAGCAATTCACAAATGGTGATACAAAAAGGTCAACTGTTTTTAAACAGCTGACATGGAAAGAGACACACAGGCTAATCCACCATGGCAAGGCTCATTCGGATTAGTTTTTTTTTATTTTTTGTCTTTTTAATGTAGGCCTGCATAACAAGAAACAGAACAAAGAACCAGTAGTTCAACTCTTCAGCTGTTGAGCTTTGAATATTAACACAAGATTTAATTAATAACATAACATATAAGATTCTAAAATTCCATGCTGAATTTAATGACCACTTTTGTCTCAGTCAAGAAGCAAAAAAATGATTTTACACACGCTTTACACTCTCTGACATTCTCCCTCACATAAACATAAAGCAGTACACTGCAGTGATGCTGCTCTGCATTTGCATTTGCTACAGCTTTTGTACATTTGCAGGCAATAAGTTCATAGCAGGCTTTAGATGCTTCAGCAAGTGAGGTCCAGTATGGTTCAAAACTGCCATCCTCTGTTTTGACCCACCCCCATTTAGATGGACGAGGCAAATGAGGAGAAGGCAGTAATACTTGGCCCCAAATATGACCACCCTGATATGTTGCCTTTTTCACATGCTGTTCAAGAGCTGCACTTGGAATTCAGCGAACACTGTGCCTTTTTGAAAAAAGCTTTTTCCTAGACGTGTTCACGCTCTCACATGTACTGGTTCTGTCATACAGCAGAACTGTGAATCTTTCAATTGTCTCTGATATATGTGTGAGGGAATATCAGATGGATCACAGCTCAATTCCAACAATGCCTGAGTAAATTTGGGGAGGACTTATGTTGCCCATGCTGTTTTTTTTCCATAACCAACAAAGCTAGACACTGATTCACAACCAGTCAGAGCATGAAACATTGGAAGTGCACGTGCCTTCTCAGGACTAAGGCTGTGTGCAATTTCATGTGCTGCAATGTCACCAAGGCGTTGCACCACAGAAACTACCAGCACAACGACATCTGTATCAACAGTTCGAATCATGACCTTTTGATGGCCATTCTGCGCTGCATGAGATGCATGCAAAATCATCCTGCTATCTGCTTTCTCATGGTTGCATGGAGATAAAGCACATGTGTCAGACAGCTGTGGCTTGCAGAGGATGTTACCTCCCTGAGTAATGACAAGTTGCTTCTCTCCATCATCAAATGACTTTATTTTGATCCACCCTTAGAAAGCTCTGCCAGTTCGCTGGCAAAGCTGCTTCAGCACATACACGCCTGCGGATCCCTTTACCACACTTTGCTCTTGCAGTGCCTTTGATGGAGTCTGCAAAGTACCTGTCCTATACCAAGTCAACACGTCACAAGTTGATTTTTGATGACACAAGGAAATATAAAGAAGGAACACTGTTGCTGCGAGTTTTCATAGAACTTGTTTGGAAGACCTTCAATTTATTGTGACAAATGGGATCATAAATAGATTTTGTTCTATTGACTAGGCGATCGAGTGTAAATGCCTTGAATTGATCTTGTCCAATTTGATGAACATTCTGCACAGTCTTTATCACACAAGGATCAGCTATTTCTTTTGAATCAAGCACAAGTGTAGGGTTTGTTCATGGTGATGCCTAATTCTGTCCTTATGGCCACTCTGATGTGCCTCTTCAAATTCTTGGATAACCCTAGCCACTTCAGGCCACCACCGCAGTGCACTAGGATTGCCTTGCAAGCCAACGGCTCCACCATCCCCCTTCACACGGGCATTATTCTGCTCATGGGCTTGATCGATGGGAATTGCAGAGAACACTCTCTTCGACTTCTGCACAACAAAATCGCCAGCCAAGAACTCCTTGTAAACTTGTGGATGCTTGGTGGGGAGCTCTGCCGTGTCCCTCAAATGTACCGGAATCCATCTGGCATAATTGGTATGATCATGGGCGAAAAACCATGGTGTGAGGTCAGCCAAGGCATCAAGATACATGTTAAAAGAACCCAGCCGCAGAGACCTACAAAGATCAAAAAAGACAGCTCAAGTTCCATAACTGTGGCCCAATACTGAAATGTGGGACTGTATCTTTTTGCCTCTTGCACCATTCATCAAAGCCCAGCACATGAGCAACATGGGCCACTTTTAAGAAAGTCAGCTGTGCCTGTTGTGGTAATGTCTGCTTGAACAAGAGCCTCTACCCAACCACTTCCTTGCAGCCAGTCCCCTAAAGTCCTCAAGAATGCCATCTCAATGTGGAGACCCCCAAAAAGAATGACAATTTCACCATATCTATTTGGCCACTTCCACTGTATTTGCTTGGCCACGGCAAATAGGCTCTGGATGCAAATGATTAATTGCATTTCTGATGACATCCATTGAGTGCCTGATCATTGCAACTGTGTGTAATATCTAATAACTTCTAGTCAAGGTGAGAGCATTTGAAGAGCAAAGAATTGACTGAGATTAGCTTTTGGTGGTATAAACTAGCCGTACAATAGCACAGAGTTACAATGAAATAAATAGGATTTTTTTTTTTTTGAGGAATTGCAGCTAGTTTAGATAACCAGCCTAAATGAAATTCTGTGGAAATGTACACCTACTTTATTTCACAGAATCCTAACTCTAAATTCCTGCAGACTAAAACCTATTTGATGTTATATTTGCCTGTCTGAGTTATGTTTGCTAATTTGAAGTATTAGCCTACACTATTTTTACTGAGTAACAGTGAGAAACACATTCAACTGACTTTGCCTTTATCGCACTTGTAGTCAAGAGTAAAAAATCCCACCAGTTCCCTAGATTTTAAAGAGAATAATATACAACTGTGGCCACCACAAGATGAAACCTACTGATTGAATAAGGAGGAGTCACTGACAAACTACCAAGTAAAAATGATGAGTATTAATATGCAATTTAAAATTTAAAATACATTTAAAAAAGTACATCATTTCTGATAGATAACATAATAACCTATTTTCCTTTTTGTTTAAAAATGAACTGGATTGATTGATGACCAAATGTGGATTTTGTGCAAATGTGTTTGTTTATACATTTTTTTATTGTTAATTTCTGTCATCTATCCATTATGACATTATGAAATCCATATTTGGCTGCCATTTTCAGTTTTTTTTTAAAACATATCTTATATTTTAAAGTTTACATGTGAAAGTGTGCTCATATTTACATGTATTTATGTTGAAATGTCTTATTGTATTTTATGTTTCTGGCAGCTTTTAATTCATTTTCCCATTACGAAATCCATATCGGGCGGCCATTTTTCAGCCGCTATGGCCCCCAGGGGCCAAATTTTGAGCGCCTACGGTCCTAAATCTGATCAGACCCCCTTTGTGAGCCTTCATACCAAATTTAATTTCGCAAAGTGATCGATTCTGATGAAAATCTGCGCTTAGCCACCCCACTAACCATCTGTTCCATCTAGAGGTGGAGTGCAGCAAAGCCTCAGCACTGCACTGCCCCCTTGTGTCTGATGAGGGAAATGCATGGAGTGAAATCTAAGGTGCTGTGATGATTTCTTTTTCACAGATCAAACCCTTGTCTCTGGAGGATGCTGATGTCTACAAATGCGTCGCCTCCAATGATCATGGAGACGCCGTGTACGCCGTGTCCCTGGTGGTGACTGAGAGTAAGCAAGAATGTGTGTGTGTGTGTGTGTGTGTGTGTGTGTGTGTGTGTGTGTGTGTGTGTGTGTGTGTGTCTGTGTGTGTGTGTGTGTGTGTGGTGTGGGTGGGTGGGTGGTTGTGTGAGTTTGCATTTGTGCCTGTGTGTGAGTTTGTGTGCATGAAATGTACATTTACAAACACCTTTGCAAACATTACCTTTCTCATGAAAACATGTTTGTAACTCAGATCCAGCCATGGACTTCAAGAAGATGCTGAAGAAACGGTGGGTAGGGTGTACTGTACTCTACAGTCCTCTCACTGGATTTATTAACCCACAAACAGCCATTTCAAAAATCACATTTCTCCTCTCTCAATAGTTAATTGTTAACTTTACTTTAGGGAACACATGTTAGGCATTTATGAATAAGTAGGCATTCATGAATTGTGGCCTACTGGTTAGCGCTTCGGACTTGTAACCGGATGGTTGCCAGTTCGAACCCCGACCAGTAGGAAGCGGCTGAAGTGCCCTTGAGCAAGTGTGTGCTTCACCTCACTGTGTGTTCACTGTGTGCTGAGTTTCACTAACTACGGATTGGGATACATGCAGAGATCAAATTTCCCTCACGGGATCAAAAGAGTATATTATACTTATACTTAAGTATTGTGTGTATGTATTAGTGCTCAACGAGGTCTGTATGTGTCATTACACATTCATTACATTCATTCACATTCTTTTCAACAATTTCTTATTCATACTGAATAGGTGATTTGTTCTTGGTAAATTCTTAATAAACAGCTGGTTTGTCATGATCTAGATACAGTAGTATGACTCAAAATAGAACTATTCTGTCACTGTAAGTCCCATATTCAGACAGAGAATTAGGAGTCCATAAGCTCTCTAATTTGATCCATACTATATACCCCATATAGCCTTAGATCAAGACCAACTAGTTGCTCATTAAGGATTTCCCAAGAAGAAATGACCTATTGGCTAAGAATAAGATAGTGTTTAATAAACATCCAAAAGGCGTGCCGTGCAATGATGCTTAATACAGACCTTGTTGAGCACTAATACATGCAAATATTAGTTATTTATTAATGCATAACATGTGTTCTCCAAACTGAAGTCTTACTGGTACTTGTTACATGCAATAGAGAGTAAGCATATAACGGTAGTCATTTCAACTATAATGTGTCAAAATAAATCTGACGCTTTGGCTCTTGATCCTCCTGGCTGGCCAGGAATGTGCAGACCCTGAGGAGAGAGGAGAGGAGGCCTCCCACGGAGGAGGAGATGCTGAAGATCCTGGCGGGAGCCGACAAGAAGGACTACGAGCGCATCTGTGCTGAGCATGGCTTCACGGACTTCAGGGGCATCCTGAAGAAGCTGAAGGAGCTGAAGAGGAGAGAGGATGTGGAGGTAGAGAATCTCCATAGACAGTACTGCTGTTCACTGGGCGCTTAGAGAATCTCCATAGACAGTACTGCTGTTCACTGGGCGCTTAGAGAATCTCCATAGACAGTACTGCTGTTCACTGGGCGCTTGACTAGTATCACTATCACTATGAGTAATCATTCTGTGTTGTTTTTTTTTAATGTATTTTAATGATTACTTTTATTAGCTATTCCTGTTTGCTTTTGTTTATGTAAAGCACATTGAATGTGTATGAAATGAGCTATATAAATGAACTTGACTTGACTTGACTTGACCAGGGAAGGCTTCCATCTCAATGGGGCAGCAACCCAAAGACCACACATGCACAGCATGCAGTTTGGTTAGACCATGCCGTTTGTTTAACACAGTTAGTTTAGACCATGCTGTTAAAGGTCTGTTACGTTTGTCAGCATTTCTGTATCTCCCAGACAATGTATTGAGTGTAAATTCAGTGCATGTCCTAATATGTGTTGTAGGTTTTTTGTTTTGTTGTAATGATGGTTTGCATGTGAAATCACCAAACAGATGGTCAAGATCCTGAAACCCTTGCAAGATGTTACAGCAAAGGCTGACTCCAATGTCATTTTTGAAACCATGATGGAACTGAAAGACCCAAACATCAAGATGCGCTGGTTTAAGGTAAAAACCTTGCTTTTATGTGTGTGTGTGCGTGTGCCTGTGCGTGTGTGTGTGTGTGTGTGTGCGTGCGTGCGTGCGCGTGTGTGTGTGTGCGTGTGTGTGTGTGTGTGTGTGTGTGTGTGTGTGCGTGTGCCTGTGTGTGTGCGTGCGTGCGTGCATGCGTGCCTGCGTGCCTGTGTGCGTGTGTGTGTGTGTGCCTGCGTGCGTGCGTGCGTGCGTGCGTGCGTGTGTGTGTGCGTGCATGCGTGTGTGTATGTGTGTGTTTTTCCAAACACACACCTGTACTTGCTGACTCAGGACGGAGAGTTGCTGCGGGTCCAGTACTCCCTGGGGAAGTACGAAGTGAAGCAGCTGGGTACCAAGCACATGCTGTGCATCGCCAGCGTGAGCCTCAAAGACACGGGCACCTACTCACTGCAGGTCGGGGACAAGGCCCTCAACGCCAAGCTCACCGTCATAGGCAAGCACTCGCATGCAAATGGACCACCCATTATTCCCTAGCAGTGCATATTTCAGCGTTTTGTGAAGTCTTTGGGTTGTAATATTTCTTGCAGAATGCTATTGTATTTTAGTGCAGTGCTGAGCTGGTGTACCTACCTGGTGTAGTGCTCTGTGAGATTAATTGTGTTTTAATGTTCTGTAATCTTTCTAAAACGGGTGAAGTGCCAAAGGTGCTGTCAGCAACCAATTTTCTTTCCTTAGGAGACTCACCAGAGTTCAGTCTGCAGAGTTGCATGCCAGGCACTGAAATAAAGCCCAGAGGAAATCCACACTCGCTCTTTCTCTCCTGTCATCTTTTACTTCATCTTCCTCTCCTCTCATCTTTTACTTCATCTGTCCATTTCCCTCTCTGATCTACTTGCTCATCTCCTCTCTCGTCTAGACGAGCCTTTGAAGTTTGTGTCGGACCTGAAGCCCATGCGCGTCACCGAGCGGCAGACAGCCACGTTCGAGGTGCGCCTCTCCAAGAAGACCGACGTGCCGTTAGTGTGGAAGTGCAAGGACAAGGAGCTGAAGAGGGATGAGAAGTACGACATGTCCGTGTCCGAGGACGGCTTGACCTACACACTGAGGGTCAAGGATGTCCGTCCAAGCAACACAGGAGACTACACCCTGAGCCTGGGCGACCTGACAGCCACTGCACCCCTCTTCATTGAAAGCAAGAGGCTTTAATTTCCTCCCTAGTTTTGCGTTATGTCCTTGATTTTAGAGACACAACGTTACTTTAAATCTAAATGAGTGAAAGTTTGTTTATACAGTATGCATTTTATATTTATATGCATGTCCTGCATTATAATGCATGTATATGCATTTTATTCATTCAAATGCTACTTCAATGTCCTTCACCTGCCTCCTCTTTCGCTGACACCCTCGTTCCATCCTCACAGGGATTCCCATTAAGTTTGCGTGTCACCTGAAGAACGTTCGTGTGAAGGAGAAAGGCAAAGCACGCATGGAGTGTGAGATGAGCTCGAAGGACGTCCACATCAAATGGCTAATGGACGGCCGTGACATCACCGACAACCCACGCTACATCTTCGTGCGCGAAGGCAAGCACGCCGAGCTGATCGTCGAGGACTGTGACCTGGCGGACGGCGGCGAGTACAGCATCGTGTGCACGCAGGACAACGATGCCCAGGAGTACGTCAGCTCCGCCAACCTCACTGTCGACGGTAGAGGACCAGATCAACTCAAAGCTCCTTTATTTAAATAAGAAAAAAACCACCGCCACTGACTGTTTTAAAACATGTCAGTGTACAGTTAATTTGAACCAGGCAGTTATCTGTTTTAATGTTAGTCATATGTCCTTTGTTCTTGTGTCTCTGTGTGTGTGTGTGTGTGTGTGTGTGTGTGTGTGTGTGTGTGTGTGTGTGTGTGTGTGTGCAGAGAGGTTTGCCTCAGTGACAAGCGGCCTGTCGGACCTGCAGTGTCCCACGGGTTCAGGGGCCGAGCTGTGTGTGGTTCTGAACGATGAGAAGGTGGATGGAATTTGGCTTAAGGATGGGAAAAAGGCAAGGAGGACACACACACACACACACACACACACACACACACACACACACAAACACACACACACAAACACACACACATACACACACACACACACAAACGCATACACATACACACACACACACACACACACACACACACACACACACACACACACACACACACACACACACACACACACATATTGTATAAACACACACACACACACACACACCACACCCCTCCTACACAGCATTAGACAACATCCACAGGAATCCTTACCACACGGCTATTGTATGTCAGATCTGTCTACAGGTATCGCTTACATGACATGCAATGTCCACTCATACATACAGTGCAGTAACTATATACCCCAGGCAGGTGAGCTGTAACCACATCTCAGCATCCAATATGGTGTAATTATATCTGTCTAGCCGTGGTCACCTTAGTCACGACTTTATAGTTGTGACTTGTGTTACACAAGTGTTAACGTCAAGCATGCACAGATGTATAGCTTATTGTGGTGACACAATTATGTCACATTGTTATCATTTGGGGAGATAAATAGATCCTCCATATCAGTTTACTCTTCTCCTACCTGCTCATTAAATGGCTGTTGTTGTTAAGGCACAGAGCACTGCTTAATCTCTGAAGCGGTGACATGACTTTAATGAATGTAAATCTCCGGCAAATCTTTTACCTATTGGCATGACGTCAAGCATCGCTGCTGAGGTTTTCTTCTAAATCCTGCTCAACCTTCACAAAGGCTACACACTCCCCTGCTATTTTCTGTTTTAATCTGCACCACTGTTCATGCGATTTTTTAATTGCTTCTTGATGGGAAGTTGAATTCGTTTAGAGTGTCTCAAACTTCTTGTATAACTCATATGCTCATAACTCCCACCTGCAGGTTGATCAAATTACATCGTTACACCACAACCACTAATTCAGGCAGATTTACGCTGTAATATCACAAGGGCGAGTCTGAGGTGAGGTCGGGCTGTTTCTCGTTTGTCTGTGCAGGTGTCGGAGCTGAGCGGGGTGCAGGTGGTCAAGCAGGGCGCCGTGCACAAGCTGCTCTTCAGCGGCGTGGGGGACGAGCACGAGGGCAAATACACCTTCAGGGCCAATGGGGGCTGACAGCGAGGCTGTGCTGGCCATCGCAGGTAGGCTGGACGCAAAGAGCATTACGACACCAGAGCTGCAGTGGTGCCCGAGGTGTATCAGGGACAGTAAACTACATACTGTTTAGGGGCTGTTCAGGTTCAGGTTTATGGCAGGGATGGACCCCCAGGTCATGGGCTGCTGGGCATGGGAGTGCCTCTGAGAAATCTCTACATAGTGATGAGGAAATGTAGACATGCATACATAGGGTGTTGGAACATTGGGGGGAGCCAACCGTACTAATGCTCTTTCAGACTGTGCTGCCTTGACAGCAGTTTGTGCAAATGATGACAACTATTGTAAAAGCCTTGGGTACTCTTAAATGCTTAAATCTTGAATCATTAAAATATTCAACATGAAGGGCTCCTATGACCTTTGCAATCATGAGTCTCCTGTGGAGGCATCCCGATCATTATCATAGGCAAATCATCTTGCATCCACTGGGTTAGGATATGTGAATATGTAGTGTCAAGTTTATTACAACTTACACATGTGTACACGTGATATGTGTAGAGTCAGGATTAATAGACTTATATAAGCATGACGCTTATGTTGGCATAACTGAACTCATTAAAAGCAACAAGATGATATGAATGGGTTAGGTTTTATGTGCTAAATCCTCCTTTGTAGTGCATAATTCAAGGCAGACACCACATTAGAACGACCCTATTGGTTGCTCACACATTCACATTGCTACCATCCTTGCCCAGATCCTCCAGTCATCGACACCACCATGCTGGAGGTGCTGTCCAGCCAGCCAGTGACAGTGAAGGCCGGGCAGACGGCCACCATCAAGATCCCCTTCCGGGGCAAGCCGGCGCCACGCGTCAGCTGGTACAAGGACGGCATCGAGGTAACGGAGGATGCCCGTACGACGGTGGAGCGTGGTGCTGACCAGAGCACGCTCACGCTGAGCCACTGCGTCAGGGAGGACAGCGGCGCGGTCATGCTCAAGCTGAAGAGCGACTGCGGCACGGCCGTCGCCAACCTGCACCTCAACGTGGTGGGTGAGTACCACTGCAACCTGAAGAGGAAGGCCTGTCCCAAGGACAACACACATAAACACACACACACACATAAACAAACACACACATAAACACACACACACATAAACACACACACACAT
The DNA here is from genome assembly GCF_017589495.1 of Alosa alosa. Classification (NCBI taxonomy): domain Eukaryota; kingdom Metazoa; phylum Chordata; class Actinopteri; order Clupeiformes; family Clupeidae; genus Alosa; species Alosa alosa. Next base: position 28,279,050 of record NC_063199.1, read on the forward strand.
AAACACACACACACATAAACACACACACACACACATAAACACACACACACATAAACACACACACACACACATAAACAAACACACACATAAACACACACACACATAAACACACACACACATAAACAAACACACACATAAACACACACACACATAAACAAACACACACATAAACACACACACACATAAACACACACACACACACATAAACAAACACACACATAAACAAACACACACATAAACACACACACACATAAACACACACACACACATAAACAAACACACACATAAACACACACACACACACACATAAACACACACACACACACACACACACATAAACACACACACACACACACATAAACACACACACACACATAAACACACACACACACATAAACACACACACACACACACATAAACACACACACACACACACACACACACACACATAAACAAACACACACATAAACACACACACACACATAAACACACACACACACACACACACATAAACACACACACACACATAAACACACACACACATAAACACACACACACACACACACACACACACACACACACACACATAAACACACACACACATAAACAAACACACACATAAACACACACACACACACACACACACATAAACACACACACACATAAACACACACACACATAAACACACACACACATAAACACACACACACACACACATAAACACACACACACATAAACACACACACACATAAACACACACACACACACACACATAAACAAACACACACATAAACACACACACACACACACACACATAAACACACACACACATAAACAAACACACACATAAACACACACACACACACACACACACACACATAAACACACACACACACACACACATAAACACACACACACACACACACACATAAACACACACACACACACACACACACACACACACATAAACACACACACACACACACAGACACACATAAACACACACACATACACACAATACAATATGAACAAACACACACATAACACACACACACACACACACACACACACACACACACACACACATACACACAAACACGCAAAAGTGAACAGTGTTTGAGAGCTGCAGCTTTTCTCGGCCTCCAAAACATGCCATAAATTTGGCATGTCCGACCTGCCTTTTACATCTCATAGCCTAAATACTGTATAAGAGATGTACTCAAAAAGCCACAGAATATGGGCTTAAAGCAACCTAATAACTTGAAATAACGACTTCAAACTCATGGTACACTGAATACGGAGAATGAAATCTCTGACATCGTTCATACATGCCCAGAACCACATAACCGGTTCCATGTCTTCCAACTGAATGATCATGTTAATTTGCCTACTGATGAGCAGAAATTCTCAAGACAAATAAGTTGCGTAATATCGAAGGGAATGTGCCAGAACAACAATACTCAATACACAGAATGAGCATTGCCCAGCAACATTGCTCAGACAGGTGCCTTGTGTATCATCAGCTTTGGATGACACATATACATCACAGTTGTTCCAATGTTTTGCCAAAAACAGTTAAACTGTAGTTAAGGAGTGGGGTTGGTGTGAAGGAGGGAATTGTGTGTGTTAACCATATGACCATGGGTCATGTAGTTTGGTAAACCAGACCCTGAATCTTTCAGATTGGGTTGGTGTGAAAATGGCCCAGGGGAGGTGTATATGACCATGTGTGTTAAAACCAGACCCTGGAATCTTTCAGATTAAGGGTCTGGCCACGAGTAATGAAAATGGCCCAATTCGAGGGCGTAGGTTTGCATATGGACCATAGGGTCATGTAGCCTGGTAAACCAGACCCTGGAATCTTTCAGATTAAGGGTCTGGCCAACAGTAATGAAAAAATGGCCCACCCGAGGGCTTAGGGTTTGCATATGGACCATAGGGTCATGTATTTGAAACCAGACCCTGAATCTTCAGATTAAGGGTCTGGCCAATTTATAATGAAAATGGCCCACCCGGGAGGGCGAGGGTTTGCATATGGACCATGGGGTCCAGACCCCTGGAATCCAGATTAAGGGTCTGACGGAAAATGGCCCAATCTTTCAGGACCATAGGGTCACAGCCCAGACCCTGGAATCTTCAGATTAAGGGTCTGGCCAAATGGCCCACCCGAGGGCGTAGGTTTGCATATGGACCATAGGGTCATGTAGCCTGGTAAACCAGACCCTGGAATCTTTCAGATTAAGGGTCTGGCCACGAGTAATGAAAATGGCCCAATTCGAGGGCGTAGGTTTGCATATGGACCATAGGGTCATGTCCACTCCATACCAATATTTTCGGATAACAAAATGATCCCTATCAATATTTTATCAAGCTCATTCATATTATTTTTGATGTGAAGTTGTATTCATTTACGTGTCCTCATAAAGTGTACATCTCCAGGACAACCAGTTTATGTCCCTGCCCAAGCTGAGCCCAAACCTACGCCCTTGGTGTGTGTGAGCAACCTACACGTTACTCATCTTGCACTGGATCATCTTCCTGAATCTCAATATTCTTTCTTATCACAACAAGCCTGGGCAAATTCACATCACCAAAAGTATTGGTTTTACCAAAAATATTTGCCAGTATTTTTAAACTACAAAAATACACACTTTAAGTATTTTGATACAAAATACGCAGCCATTTTTTCAACCCAATAAAATACAAATTACAAAATACTATTTCGTATTTGAAATACGTATTTTAGATACTTGATTATCCCTGTTTATGCATATTCTATTCAGATTAATGGTGTAGTGTAATAGCGATCAGTATCATGTTTTGTGGCATGTACAGGGTTTGATGTGGGTAGTTGTTAGTGGCATCAGTTGAGAACCACAGCAGTGCATGTTTCTGACTGTCTGTTGTGTTGGGTGTCAGACCACCCAAAGCCTCCCCAGAAAGTGGACATCCTGGAGAACTCGGCCAAGTGCGTCACTCTGAAGTGGAAGGCCCCGCGAGACAATGGGGGCATGCCGGTCACGGGCTTCGTGATCGAGAGGCGCCCGGCGGGCAAGAACTCCTGGAACAAGGTGGGCGAGGTGGACAGCCGCACCACCAGCTTCTGCAACGACAAGGTGGAGGAGGGCAAGGCTTACCAGTACCGCATCCGGGCGCTCAACTCCCAGGGCATGAGCGAGCCTCTTCTAACTGATGAGGTGTCTGCTGGGTCGCCTATCGGTGAGAGAGACAGAAAACGTGTCCTTCAATTTCTGTCTCTGTGTGTGTGTGTGTGTGTGTGTGTGTGTGTGTGTCGTGTGTGTGTGTCGGTGTGTGTGTGTGTGTGTGTGTGTCTGTGTGTGTGTGTGTGTGTGTGTGTGAGTCTGTGTGTGTGTGTGTGTCTGTGTGTGTGTGTGTGTGTCTGTGTGTGTGTGTGTGTGTGTGTCTGTGTGTGTGTGTGTGTGTGTGTGTGTGTGTGTGTGTCTGTGTGTGTGTGTGTTTGTGTCTGTGTGTGTGTGTGTGTGTGTGTGTGTGTGTGTGTGTGTGTGTGTGTCTGTGTGTGTGTGTCTGTCTGTGTGTCTGTGTGTGTGTGTGTCTGTGTGTGTCTGTGTGTGTCTGTGTGTGTGTGTGTGTGTGTGTGTGTGTGTGTCTGTGTCTGTGTGTGTTTTTTTATTAAGCCAGGATAACTGTTTATAATAAATGTTTTATAATATGCCAGAACAACTTTGTTTTCAAGAGCAATATTAACTGGATATAAAATGCATTGTTATTTCAGTTACCATAAAAACCTGTCTGTAATAAAAAAAAAAACAGATCATTGGGATTACTTTTCATGTCCTTTAACATTATAAAATCCCACTCGCCAGAGCCCCTGGCATGGCCTCTCAGCCTCAGATTGCAGATGTGACCAAGGAGGTCGTCACGGTGACCTGGGCCCCGCCCAGTCAGGACGGCGGAGCAGCGGTCCTGGGCTACATGGTGGAGAGGAGAAAGAAGGGGGGCAGCATGTGGATCCCCGTCAACAAGGAGCTGATCCAGGGTGTGTGTGTGTGTGTGCGTGCGTGTGTGTGTGTGCGTGCATGCACGTGTGTGTGTGTGTGTGTGTGTGTGTGTGTGTGGGTGGGTGGGGTGTGTGGGTGTGCGTGTGTGTGTGTGCGTGCGTGTGTGTGTGTGTGTGTGTGTGTGTGGCGCAGGTGTGTGCGATGTGTGTGCGGCATGCGTGGCATGCGCAAGGCGCGCATCGCGTGCGCGGCGGTGGTGTGTGTGTGTGTGTGTGTGTGTGATGACAGCAGGTTGGGAATGTGACCAAGGACAGTTGTTCTTGTGCTACTACTTGGAGTGTGGACAGATCTGTTTGGGGAAACCCTGTAACACCCAATGTCCTTGATAACTGATGTATTGCATAGCCACATGAAACATGAACTGAACAGGAGACTTGTAAACAGAGCTGCTTCTGGTCCCTGCAGACACCAAGTGCACGGCAGACGGTCTGATCGAGGGGACGGAGTATGAGTTCAGAGTGACCGCTGTAAATAGAGCAGGACCTGGGACCCCCAGCACTGCCACCAACCCAGTGCTGGCCAAGGACCCCATCCGTAAGTGCTCACAGTAGACAGGTGGAGAGCAGCAGTCAGTATGTTTCTCTGTCTTCCTTTAGACCTTTTCTTTCTTTCTTTCTTTCTTTCTTTCTTTCTTTCTTTCTTTCTTTTTTTATTCACTCTCTTTCTGTCAGTATGTTTCTCTGTCTTCCTTTAGACCTTTTCTTTCTTTCCCTCCCTTTTCTTTCTTTTTTTCTTTCTTTTTATTCACTCTCTTTCTGTCTCCATTACTCACTTAATCTGCCCTTTCTCCCTACCTCCCTCTGTGTTGACTCTCTAGTGTAAAAGGGATATGTGTCTTCAGTATTTTTCAGGGGGCGGCAGTGGCTCAGGAGGTAGTGGAGTCATCCAACGACCGGAGGGTTGCCAGTTTGAGCCCAACTCCTCCTGACCCAGTTGAAGTGTCCCTGAGCAAGACACTTAACCCTAGTGCTTCCCAGCCAACATGGGGGTGTGAATGGGTGAATCTAAAGGGCATGACATTGTAAAGCCCTTTGAGTGCTCGGAGGAGTGGAAAAGTGCTATAAAAATGTGGCCCTTTTATCATTTTCTCATTTCACTTCCTGCCTTTCCTTCTCTTTATTCTGTCCCTCTCTTTATTTTTGTTTCTTCCTTTCCTTCTGTTCTCTGCATAGGCGTCCCTGGCCTGGTGAGAGGCCTGCAAGTGACCGACTCCGCCACCTCCTCCATCTCTTTGGCCTGGTCCCCGCCCGAGCTGGGTGACGCCCCCTCCGGCTACATTCTGGAGCTGCGCTCGGACGACGCCAAGGAGTGGACCAAGTGCACCAAGATCCCCATCGTGGGCACGAGCTACTGCGTGGGCGGCCTGCAGGAGCGCATGAAGTACTTTCTTCGGGCCAGGGCGGGCGCCAACCAGGGGAGTCCTCGCCTGCCCCCCACCATGGAGCAGCATGCCCCACCAGAGTCCTGCCAACACACCCACCAGGTAATGCCAACAGCATGCCCTCACCAGGTAATGCCAACACACCATGCCCCCACCAGGTAATGCCAACAGCATGCCCCCACCAGGTAATGCCAACACACCATGCCCCCACCAGGTAATGCCAACAGCATGCCCCCACCAGATAATGCCAACAGCATGCCCCCACCAGGTAATGCCAACAGCATGCCCCCACCAGGTAATGCCAACAGCATGCCCCCACCAGGTAAGGCCAACAGCATGCCCCCACCAGATAATGCCAAAACAGAGTCCTCACCATGCCCCTACCTTGTAATGCCAACACCATGCCCCCATCCGGTAATGCCAACACCATACCCCCACCTGGTAATGCCAACATCGTGCCCCCACCCAGTAATGCCAACACCATGCCCCCATCCAGTAATGCCAACATCATCATCAATGTCAAGGCAGAGTCTCACACAAAAGTGAAGGAGAAGACTGATGCTACTCATCCTTAAGATTAAGGACCTGGACTTGGTGTTAACCATCGGTTGCTGGATTTAGAATTGCCACAAGTAAATACATTTTCAAGGAGGTAATGTGGCTTGGCGCAGTGTTTCTTAACTGGTGGGTCAGGACCCAAAAGTGGGTCATGGAACCATTCTGGGTGGGTCACGGAGCTGGGTGCAAAACACCCATTTGAAATGCTACCTTATCAGATCTAATATTGGAAACAAAGCACCCCTGTCAAAGACAAACCTGCCGAGTGCTTTAAAAGGTGACGTCAGGAGTAGAAGACTTCACAAATGTAATGCCAAACATCAGCATGTTCTAAACAAGTAGGCCTACAGGCACTTAGCGTGTCTTAACATGTAGCTCACCGAATCCGTTCGCTTCATTGCTAAAATAATATATGGGTCGCGACTTAATGAACATGGAAAATTGTGGGTCCCAAAGCCAGGCCAGTTAAGAACCACTGGCTTAGCGCACACAGTAGAGCTCACTTCATTATGCATGAATTGCAATGTTTTCAATTCCTGTGTAAATCCCAAAGTATCCACTAGGCCATCTTGAGAGTACATCTGACTTGTTGTTGTTGTTGTCATCACCGTCAGCTCCTCCCAGGTTTGATCTGCAGGGGAAGGTGAAGCACCATATTGAGCTGAGGGCAGGAGCTTCTCTCTGTATCCCCGTCACCTTCACAGTGAGTCCACATTCATCAATAATCAATAATCAATAATCAATAATCAATAACACAACAGGGACAGCAGCAGCATGGATCACATCGACTACTGTCACATCGACCGCATACAGAGCAGCTCTTATAATGACACTCACACATCTTACCTACTGTATCTCACACATAACACAGCAGCGTGGATCACAACGACTACTGTCACATCGACCGCATTCAGAGCAACTCTTATAATGACACTCACACATCTTACCTACTGTATCTCACACATAACACAGCAGGGACAGCAGCAGCACACATCACCTGCTGTCACAATGAGTGCACACAGAGCAGCTCTTGATAATGACACTTACACAACCTTAGGATGGATTTCAGTCAGCGCTAACCTACACAAAAACAAAACAGGAAGAGCAGAAGCTTGCATCATAACCAGAATCAGTTCAATCAACTAATTACCAAGTGTGCTCAGTTTTTTTATTTAACCTTTATTCTACCAGGAATAATCCCATTGAGATCAGAATCTCTTTTTCGGGGGAGTCCTGGCCAAGGCAACAGCATAATAGTTCCATATGAAAATATACAGTGTAAAACAGACAACATAAAACAGAAAAAGACGGTATACAATTTAACATCATCTCAACATGATCGCAAGCTGCGCTCGTTAACAGCGCATTTAGTGCTCAAATAGTCCTTTATCCTAGTTTTAAACTGTAGCATTGTTATAGGCAGTTCAGTCACACATGCAAGGAATCAGGTCCCAGCTTTTGGTGTCAATCACTCGACGATATCAAAGCAGGATACATAGAGGGTGGTTCAGAGATCTGGGGTGCGTGGAGTTGGAGTATGAAGCTGTGTCCCACCTCCGCAGGGGTCACCCCCTCCTGAGGTCACCTGGCTGAAGGACGGCGTCCCCACCAGTGGCCGAGAGGTCATCACCAAGAGCAACAAGCACTCGCAGTTCCTCATAACCTCGTCCCGCCGCTCCGACTGGCCATGCCTACCGCTATAACCCTGCACGAAAGCACGGAGAGAGGTCAACTACGACATCAACGTCCAGGTCAAAGGCAAGAGAGGCAGCCACGTCAGTCACACACACAACTCACAAGCATCCACCCAAACACACATACACTCTGTCACACACAATGATTCTCTCTCCTATGCATCAACCCACAACCACTCACCCAAAACCACACATATACTTTGTCACACACACACATAGTTTACTGTGTTTCAAGTTGGATCTGTCATTTTTTATTCTGAAAACACTCTTTATACATGCCTGTACATCTGTGGAGCATTTTAAGAGCGCATAAAGGGACCCCAAGTGAACACATGACTATATCTTGCTTTTAGCCAGTGCATGACACTCTACCCCTTGTCCACCCTTTGGTCAGATTTCCCGCGGCCTCCGCGGAACCTGCACCTGCTGGAGGAGGTTCCGAGCACGGTCACCCTGCTGTGGGAGCACACGCCGGACCTGGCCGAGGACCCCGAGGCCCACTACATCATCCAGAAGCGCGACGCCAGCACGGCCACCTGGTTCACCGCTGCCGAGCGCGTCTACAGCAACAAGTACACCGTCACTGGCCTGCTGCCCGGGCGCAAGTACTATTTCCGGGTCATCGCACACAACAGCATTGGAGACAGTGACCCTCTCGACTCGAAGGAACCTTTCAGTATTGCCAAAGAGAAAGGTAGGAATGGAGGGGGGGACCTTGTGTTTTTACTGCCAGTGTGTGTGTGTGTGTGTGTGTGTGTGTGTGTGTGTGTGTGTTTGTGTTTGTATGTGGATATCCAGGTGTGTGCATTTGTATGTATGCATGTGTGCTTGTGTGAGTCTTTGTATGTGTGTTTGTACTGTATGTGCACTGACTTCTACAGATAAAGCCTCTGACAATTCCCAAAAGTAAGTAGTGACATACAACATCTGTATTCTGGTCTGTGCATCATTTTCTAATAAGTTCTAAATCTTGAAAGAGAAGAAACGGCTGTCTGATTAAGTTACAGCAATAGCATGGTGAGGACTATGGGATTCCCATCTTTGCACTAAATGTACAGTACTCTGTAACTGTAGTGAAACATTCCAGTCTGTTCCTCTCTGCTCCTCACCGCCTGTTTCACACATGCTGTTTGTTCATAGTAAATAAGCCTATCCAAAAAATATGTTTGTAAGTACATGATTTATACTTAATAACCACTTAATTGATTGAATAAAATTAAATAATTTTCTTATTATAAACTATTATAAACTTGTTGCAAACTATTACAAAATGCTTTGTTCATCATTTGTAAAGCATTGTTCCTATCTTAATTCTCATAAATAAAGTATTTGTACACACAGTTATAAATGGTTTGTTCATAAGCCTATATCTAAAATATGTTCATGAATTATTGTTAATACTTAATAAATTATGCAATAATATTTTGTTGATGAAGTAATATTTCCATTATTTAACACTTGTTACATACACATGCACTAATGATTAGTTAGGGTGAAGATACATATTTTATAAACCACTTCCTAATACTATAATTCATGATTAACTCAGGAGTTACAAGTGGTTAGTTAATGATATTTTGTGAGCTTATCTAAAGTGAGGACTTTCTATGCCTTGCAACACATTTTCAAATGAGTTGTAAAGATTACATTCACATTCATTCATTTAGCAGACAAGCGACGTACACATGTCAATTCAATTAAAGGCCATTGACATAACAGTGAAAGCCAGGAATCGAACCCCCAACTTTTCAGGCTACTGCATGCTAGTCCAGCTCCTTATCCACCACACTACCTTGGCCGAGACAGAAACCCCTACAACTATGCAAAAGTTAATAATGGTTTGTTCATAGTAAAACACATATCTAGATTATATTTTTGAATTGACTGTTGTAATACCACTGGGCAGAGGTAGTGTAGTGGATAGGGAGCCGGGTTAACATGCAGTAACCCATAAAGTTGTGGGTTCAAGCCCCGGCGTCCACCAATGTGGCCTTGCCCTTTAATTTCATTGACATGTGTAAGTCGCTTTGGGTGAAAGTTTCGGCTAAATGAATAATTGCAAGGGTAAACTTTATAACTCATTTGTAAATGTGTTGCAGGGCATAAAACGTCCTCACTTTAGATTAGGTCACAAAATATCATTAACTAACCACTTGTAACTCCTGAGTTAATTATTAATTATAGTATTAGGAAGTGGTTTATAAAATATGCATTCTCACCCTAACTAATCATTAGTGCATGTGTATGTAACAACTGTTAAATAATGGAAATATTACTTAATCAAAAACATATTATTGCATCATTTATTAAGTATTAACAATAATGTATAAACATATTTTAGATATAGGCTTATTTCCTCTGAACAAACTATTTTTAACTGTGTGAACAAAAGCTTTACTGATGATAAATTATGTATGAACAATAAATTACTAATGATTCAAAGCATTAAATAATAAGTAACAAAGGCTTAATAAATGATGAATTGTGTGTAGTTATTATAAAGTGTTACCAGCGTGATCTCTCCCACCTCGGTGTCCTTCCTTCCTCCCCAGAGCCCTTCAGCTTGCACAGGAAGCCCTACGTGGCCAGGGAGCGCGCCACCAAGCCCGCCTTTGTGCTGCCGCTCAGGGACCACGCAGCGTGCCGCGGCCACGACTGCACCATGAGCTGTGCCTTCACGGGAAGCCCGGCGCCCACCGCCGCCTGGTACCGCGGCGACGTGAAGGTGTCGGACGGGCCGCGCCTGTGGCAGAACACGAGAGACGGCGTGTGCACGCTCACCATCCCCGCCTGCACGGCCAAGGACAGCGGCGAGTATGTGCTGGTGCTGGAGAACCCGCTGGGGGAGGTCAAGTGCAAGTGCAACCTGGTCATCTTTGGTACGTCTCACACACACACACACACACACACACACACACACACACACACACACACAAATACATAGACACATGCATGCACACACCTGTACCAAACGCACACGCACACAAACATACATAGAATTATACCATCAGAATGCACTTATCATAGAACACTTACATTTAATCATTTAGCAGATGCTTTTATCCAAAGGGACTTACATATTATATTACAAGGGTCATTGTTGCCAGAGCAACAATGGGGTTAAGTGCCTTGCTCAAGGGCACAACGGTGGAAGCCAGGAATTTAACCCACAATTTTTCAGGCTACTACATGCTAGGCCAGCTCCTTAACCAGTACACTACCACCGTCCCTACTAGAAGTAAACATTAACAAATACACATTGGTAATCTTATGCACACAGACTTTATATTATATTGCTTTGTGATAAGCACTGAGTTTTATCTGGGCAAATGAAAAGAAGTAGATTTTACCATATGATATGTTCTTGATTTTGACAGATAAGGATGACAAGAGTCTGCTGGAAAGTCTGACAGAAAGTTCTGGAAAAGCAAAGCACATCATGTAAGGATATTCATCCTGTTTATAATGTCCTGGTGATCCTCCATAATCACTCATGTTTGTTTGTGGTTTCAGATTAAAACCTGTTATGACGCTAGTATAAATATAGTTGGTTCTCAATGTAATTGGATCTTTGGTCCTTTTAATGTAAAACCAACTGATTTTGTTGTAAAACCATGAAATAAAATTTGTACTGGAAATGTATAGCGGAACTGCAGAACCTTGGTCTATGTCAACATGTGTGAGTGGGCCTTTAGCTCATTTAAATAAAAGATAAAGTAGTGTCAGTCAATTCATACACGTGCAGCTTTATGTCTCTTACTTGTACGCTAACCATTCAGTAAAACTGGGTAAAACAGGAAGAGAAAAGGAAGGCTGATTCAATTAAAGCCTTGCATGTACGGTAGAGTTGCAATAATATGTGTGACCACAAGAGGGTAGGCTAGTGGATGGGTGCCATAGACTATATAAGATGGGAGCGCAGTCTTCAGAGCCTAATAAAAATTCCCTCAGCGTGCAGTTCACTCAACAGTCCAAAGCTGGACCTGGCTCAAGCAATCCCGACCTCCACGTGCACACACGCACACACACATAGACAGACAGACACAGACACACAAACACACACACACACACACACACACACACACACACACAGACAAACAGACAGAGAGACAAACAGACACACACACACACACACACCACACACACACAAATGCACCCCTCCATCTCTTGGTGTCTCTTGATGAAAGTCACTGCTCTGCCAAAGGTGCAGAGGGTCCTCATCCATCCGAGTCCGTGCCTATTCACTGTCCTGTCCTGTCCTGTCCTGTCCTGTCCTGCCGCTGGTCTTGTGATGCCTCCTGAGAAAGCAAAGCAATGGTGGTTTTCATGCAGAGTACCACATCCTTTTATGGGTTGCCCTTTCTGCAGGAGGAAACAAAGACCTTCTTCTTGGCTACCGTGCACCAACACAAAGTATGCTTATTCACACCTCTTGTTCCTTGGCTGCCAGACAAAATCACATCCCCCGCAGCCAGTTGACGTCATACATCACACCAGGCACAATAGCACCACCAACAAAAATGTTTGCCTTAGATTTTGAATGTCAACTTGTTCCCCTTGTACCATCTGATGTCCTCGGCCAGTGTATTTTTCCACCAGCCTGTGTCTTATCTACGGTAATGAGGGGGCCGTGCAGTGGCGTGTGGCTATACTGGTGGTGCTTGTGGGAATGCCAAGCCCCAAGCGTGTCACTCTTATCAGGGTGGCAGAGGAGAGGGTGCTGAAGGACATGTGCGGAAAAGAAAGCCGACGGGGAGTGACAACTGCACAGTTTCAGTTTTCAACACTGAAACCTGGAAACCTGGAAATCTCATACAAAATATATGATGATGGTGGTGTCTGTGCCTATACATAAGTAACAACACACACACACACACAAAGACATTTGCGCAACATGCATGTCAATAGGCAATCAGGTGTCACTCTGCATAGAGCCATGTAGCATATCTACAAACTTCGTCGATTAGTGACACTGTAAATGTCATAGTAAATGGTCAGCTTCCTCGTTCAATGGAGATGTCTTTGCCATTTCTTGCTCAGAATTATGCATCAAGATTTAGAAGAGAAGGTCATCTCATTATCTATAATGGTAAAAGCTTATAATTACAGAAATCCTCAACTGCCTGGCCTGTGCTGGTGATTTATTGAGTCTGTTTGTTCTAATTAATGCACATGTCCTTTGTTTTCAGAACACTATGCTGCAGCAGAAACACCACCTACACCATACCATATCCTGAGTCGATAGGACTCAGAGGGTGAGATTTGGCAGCGTATTTTGCCGACAGTGAATGCAGACTGTGGCTAGAGCGAAGTCAGTCACAAAAAGTGGGCAGTCAGGCAGAAGTTAATTAATTAAAGATAGATAGTTCCGAATTTAACACTAGTTGTATGTGATTGGTTTATTATTACCGCTGTGCAGCAAAGAGGTAGTCATATATGTTTAGTCAGAGTTTCTTTTCTTCCGAATTTATGTTTTTTCTTCAGTAATTTTGTGTCAACGTGAATGCATTTGGGCATGTAGTCCCATAAGGATGACAAAGGGCATGTAGTCCCATAAGGATGAAACTGGGTGGGCATGTAGTCCCATAAGGATGACACGGGTGGGCATGTAGTCCCATAAGGATGACACGGGTGGGCATGTAGTCCCATAAGGATGACACGGGTGGGCATGTAGTCCCATAAGGATGACACGGAACCATTGTTTTTTGTTTGGTCCGTCGCATAGGTCATATAGGTTTAGTCAGATATTTTTTCTTTTTCACATGTCCAAATTTCCGTCAAGGATTCCCGGGACACTGAAAGACCGGGGTAGACGAAACTTGGTGGGCATGTAACCCCATATGGATAGCATGGAACCATCGTTTTTCGTTTTTATCTGTAGACCCGCTGGACTGCACCCCGAAAGGAGGGTAGGGCAGACACAGTTTTCTGTGAATATCTCGAGAACCGTGAAGGTTTAGGAGGACCATTTTTTTTGTATGTTGATCTCAAGGGGCCATGTCAACCCATTCCATAACCACTCATTTCATGTATAGCGCCACCTAGTTAAACACAAAAAAGTAAAAATGAGGTGTTGTAATCGCAGGTATCTGTGACCTAACATAGTCAAAACTGCACGAAATTGGAAGTGTAGGATCATTATGACACCTTCTGAATGCACGCCAAGTTTCGTGGAATTCCGTTCATGGGGGGCCACACAATAAATTAATTTATGTTACTATACACCAACTGGCCTGTAGGTGGCCGGAGACAGTTTTCTGTGAATATCTCAAGAACCGTAGGGCCTAGGAGGTCCACCTTTTTTTTGTATGTTGGTCTTAAGGGGGCATGTCAACCCATCCCATTACCACTTATTTCATGTATAGTGCCACCTAGTTAAAAATTAAAAAGCAAAAAATTAGGTGTTTTCATCACAATATCTCTGGCTGACATGGTCAAAACTGCACAAAATTGAAAGTGTAGGATCATTATGACACCCTCCGAATGCATGCCAAGTTTTGTGAACTTTCGTTCATGGGGGGCCTTAGAATAAAATAATTTATGTGTACATTTAGTGACCGTACACCAACAAGAATTCCCGGGACACTGAAAGACCGGGGTACACGAAACTTGGTGGGCATGTAACCCTACATGGATAGCATGGAACCATCATTTTTCGTTTTGATCTGTAGCCCCCCCGCTGTACTGGACCCCCTGAAAGGAGGGTAGGGCAGACACAGTTTTCTGTGAATATCTTGAGAACCGTAGGGCCTAGGATGACCATTTTTTTCCGTATGTTTGCCTCCAGGGGTCATGTTAACCCATTCCATGTGCACACATGTGCATAAACAGATACACACGCACACACATACATTCACAGTAATCATACGTATGACACATACTCACACAATAGACATATGTACGCATGCATGCACATGCACAAACACACAGACGCAGGCAAACACACACAAAAACATAAACGTGTACACGCACACATGCACACAATTCAAGAATTTCTCAGAATTATGAACAGGCAAGATGGGGTGTGGGGTTGTATACAATTAATTTTACATGTGAAATCTATGAACTAATCATGTTTTGGTACTTGATGTCTAGCAGATACCAGTGAGAATTGTGTGTGGATAATGCAATTTAGTGAGACAGTTAAAATCATATAGGCCTTTCAGCGTGATTTATTTTTGTTGAAAAAATGTGCTGGACTGGGCGGCGGTCATATTTTGTACCTCTCTGCGGTACATCTAGTTTATAAAGTGGGTGTGCAAAGACTAAACTTAACTAAATCTAACTAAAGCTTATCAACAAATCAAAATCTATTTCCTAATTTAAACATGGATTTCAATACAAGTTTTTGCCTGAAATGGCACTGTACCTATTTACAAGGGCATTGTTCCCACCTCTTTTGGGGCCTACCATCAAATGTTGGACCTCTATAGAAAGCTTAGAACCTGTAGTTTTCGTAGGAAACAGTCAAAATAACTGTGTGATGTACTCCCACAAAGTTACAGGCTAGAATATAGTTTTTTCTTTCTGCCGGATTACAAGCATCTCTGAACTGAGCACATTTCAGCCCTCTAGGTCACTTGATATCCCTTAGAAACACAACTGAGCCCTAGCACCAGGTGTTGTGAAGCTGTGTGCAAAAGTAGATCAATATAGAATGAAAATATGAGTGCTTTAGACCATTATTTGCCAAGGTATGCTCATGCGTTTTGTAAAATGCAGAAACTCCCCATAGGACTTTTGGTTATCCAAAATGCATACTGACAATCAAATGCTTACTGCACATGAACCCCTTTGTGTAGAAGCATAATCCTGGTCTCAAATGAAAGCTAACACTTTGAGGTTTCTTGTGGACTATTTAGATTGTATGCCAAGTGTTCTGATATAGACTGACTACACAACATATGGAATAATTGTACCAGACACAATAACAAACAAACAAACAATACAACAGAGACAAAAGCAGGGAAACACAATAACAAACAAACAAAACAATACAACAAAGACAAGTTATCTGTAGGAACTATGTGTTGGGTGTGGAGGAGAAGTGATCATTAAACAGAAAGGTCTTGAGATGTGCTTTGAAGAAAGGAAGAGAAGGACAGGCACGAAGGGGTTGGGGGAGGGAGTATAAGATAGACTATACATCTGTACAACTAATATTGGATAATACAACATGAAGATTCAATTTCTATGGATTCTTGTGAATATTTCAGTAGGGCCTACCCAATATGTTGCATCTACTTATTGTGCTGCAGCTATGCTGTAAGAGTCAAAGCTTTCAAATGGTGTATAACATTTCTTTCATTTCTTTCTACATATGTTGGGGGGAGGTGGGGGAGGGGGGTAACCGTCCTGCCGGCGGGACACTGAACACATCACATGATGTGCAAGATGTACTATGTCGACTTTTGGCTGCGGCAGGGTATGTGTTCAACTGCCATATTGGTGGTCCGAACTAACCCCATGCATTTCTAAGGATTTTTGTAGTGCTGTGTCTTTTCATTAGAAAGTCTCTGCCTTAGTGGTCTCATATAGGGGAAATTCAAAAAGGAACAAAATGACCACACAGAAGGGAGACATTTTCAGATTGCATTGTACTTGCATTTATTTCTCATCCCAATTTAATCATATTCATAGCAGTTTCACTACAGGAGAGGGACAATATGATCCTTCAAGTCTACATGATGAAAACATGGACATAATAGGATGTCAATAACAATAAGTCATAACAATGAACAGACTGCAACAACTCAGAAACATCTACAGTTGAAAACTAATTTCCTGACAAAATGTTTTAAGAAAATTATGTACTGATTTTTTGTATGTATCTAAATGTACCTCCAATAAGTGTAACACATCATTTGACATGTTGATACTAAAAGTGTGGGAGGAAACAATCAATCAGATTTTTGCCATTTTTCTTTAAAAAAACATCTAGTGTAGGGCAAACATAAAAATACATATCAGCATTATCTTATCTTGAACACTTTTCTTGAACACCGGTATAATCTGTATCTGTTAGAGATGCACCTTATACAGTACAGATATAAAGTGATTGCATTTGAGTCACATGTCACATCACAGAAGGAGATGATGTACTGATAAAATTATTATCAATATTCAATGTCTCCATGATGTTACACCATTTAGTAGGCTGCTGTCAGTTAGACGCACAGCACACAGCATTTCATCAAAGAGACCATGGAGCGTGGACCGTAAAGTGAATTTGACTGACAGCGAAAAAAAACGAACACAAAGTGAAACAACTGAATACACGACTCAGTCACCAGAGACCATTTTGCATTGCTTTCAACTACCAAGCCTTGTCTAGCAGTCAAGCAAACAGTAAGCAGCACTACTTTCAGAGGCCAAAACAACTAGAAATGCTACGACTACTGTTTTCACTCGCAAGCTCCATGTGCATCATCCCTATAGAATAGGCAGCATCATGAGCGTGTACACACACACACACACACACACACACAAAAGGAAGTGGTTTGGAAAAAGAGAGAAAAAAAACACAGCACAAAGTGCAGCGTGTGGGCCAGGAAACAGAGAGCTGTCAGTTATCTGGGCCCTGGGTTTCATGTTTCAGCCCCATCTAACAAACTCACACACACACACACACACACACACACTCACTCACACACACACAAACACACACTCACTCACACACTCACACACACACACACACACACTCACTCACACACACAGCGCTCATCTTTACAGTGGAGCTCTCTCCTCATCCTCCAGGGGCCCGTTTGTGTGAGTGCACAAAAGAGAACAGGAGCCGGGCACTGTGAGCGAGGGGGCAGGTAAACTGATCAGTGACTCCCTCCAGTGAACAGGTGACAGCTGTGAAAGACGGGGGACCTGACAGTAGATCTTGCTTCCCTGCATCATCACCCCCCACCCCACACACACACACACACACACACAATGCAGACCCCTTTCCTGGCGTCGTGCACCTGCGCAGTGTGCATCTGCCTGGACCTTGTCTTACAACACAAAAGGCTAACAGTAAAACGGTGGCCCCTTGTCTAGCCCTCAGGGAAAAGGGCTGTGTTTTGGTTTAATTTCTGCAAACAGAGACAAGAAAGATGGCATTAAGTTTTGTAAATAATTCAATGCCTAAAGCCAAGGTGCACTTAACTGGCTATACACTACACATTTCTATTGCACTAAATAAATATTTAAGTGGTCTTGCTGAAGGTCTGAACAGAGGGTCTCTCAAATACTCAATTGGTTATCAATACAAAAAAGAAAATTATCCCTTAAACTGGCTCTGTCCCATTTAAGACATAGATAAAATATTGTAACACTAATCCATCTGTGCAAGCATGGTCTATTTTTAGAGCTATAAGCTACCACATTTCCATAAATTTCAACAGATGGAGCATGGTCTCAAAGGGATTATTGTGCATTGTATTGATTCCTTTGGAAGTTTCCCACTGCTCAGAAATGTTTGAATCCTTTTTGAAAATGCTTTGGATGTCATGTCTAAAGATTGTCAGCCTTTTCCTCCTATAATCCCATATAAACTTCAGCAATCTTTTATAGACAAACCATGACGTAAAATACATTACTAGTTCCACATTGGGTTTGACAGTTACTAATTAAACATACATTTCACCTGTAATTAGCTTCTTCCCATTTAACTACAACTACTTCTGCATCATGTGTGCCTAACAAGGTCATCTTAATGTTTAAGCTATTTCAGAACTTCTGACTCCATACTTGTATATCACATCTCTCTAAACCAACAATTTGCTCTACTTTCTAATTTGATCCACACATGCCATAAGCACAGAGCACAATGTAACAACATGGTGACTTTGGGGGGAGTTCATTTTTCTTTTTCAGCATCCGCATGTGGCTTCTAAAAATGGAGACAGAATGATGAGCTTATTGTGTCCAGTGCAAACACAACCGATGACTGCTTTGACCTGAAAGGATAAAGAGGACTGTTGGACAGACACGTTTAGAAGACGTCAAGACTTGCACCAGACAGACATGCATGCGGTGGAGCCTCTCAGCAGAAATAAAAAAAAAAACATTTTTTGCTGATGTCTCCGAGAATGGATAGAAAGGTGGGGGGAAAAAAGGAACTATGAAACTGTGCATTCAGCACAATTGAGACGCAGCTTTCCATAGAGTCTGGGACAATCCAGAACAAAGAGAGAGAGAGAGAGTTGGTCTAAGGGTCATCTTCAAAGAGACAGTTAAAGCAGTTTGTTGGTCCACTGCTGTCCCTGCCTGTGCACAAGTCATGTTAGCGTCCCCTTCTTGCCAGCAGCGCTGCTGTAGCTGACGGCTGTGTAAAGTGTTTGTGTGTTTGTGTGCACTGTACACCTGTTTTGTTGACAGATTTGACGCCTGGTTCCAGCTGGACACACAACAGGTCTGTTCCTTTTTTTCCATCGAGGCTGGTTATTCACCCTTTTGTTTCTTTGTTCTCTTTTCTTTTATCATGACCCTTTACGGAGCTCACAGATAAAAGTTGCAAACAGCAGTAACACTGCACTGCATGCAACATGCTACAGCTAAAGGATTTGAGGATTTGTCAGTAAATGCATTCGTAGACATACAACGAAATGAAATAAGAAAAAAAAAAAAACAATGATAGTCTTCCCTCATTAAGAATTGGTTCCTTGAAGATCTGACTTCTAACTCAACTGACAGCAAACTTGTACTGTGATAACAGTACTGTAACCAGCATTAGTAGTAGTAATGCTGTTCACCAGCATTTGTATTTCTGTCTGAGAAAAATAACCTTATGGCACAACGCATATTGGTTCTGGCTCTACAAGTATAGCGAAAACTGTAAGGGCATAGAAATCACACAGAGCATATAAGGTCAAAAAAATAACAAAAAACAAACATTTACCCAGCTCACTAATGTCACGGTTCAACGTAACTATGCAATCACCCATCGGGGGAGTCTGGGGAATCCCCTGAATTGACTCTGACCTGCCAGGAGCATAGGGAACACAGAAGTGGTCAGTACGTGCTTTTCACTCAATCCTCCCTCAGACAATTAGAAACCTCAATCTCTTGTCTCTTAACAATTTGGTACTGTAAAAATAAAATACATTTAACATGGTTTGCACATTGATAAAAAAAAATACATTTAGTGGAAGATGTAGTGGCTAATACCAACGTTGCATGGCATTGTAGGGTAGAACTAAGAATGGTCTGCACTCAGAGGGAGTGGGCCTTGCTGTGCGCATGTTTGTAAATATCCTTTTTTCCCTTTTTGGGGGTGGGGGGGGCAGATTCCAAGGCAGAGCAAGTGAAAGCTGCAACACTGTAACACTGTTTCTTATCAACATGGCCTACTTAGGAATATTCTCCAGCATTTTAGCGATAGCTTGGGAGCAGTGGGGGAAACGACAGAGCAACTTTCAGAACGGGACATAAGAAGACAGAATGTGCCTTCTTTCAGCATTTCAAATATGTGCGTTCATTCAACACATAACTAGCACTCTCAAATCTCTAATCATGTCTTGTAATACTACAGGCAGGATAAAACCACCACCAAGCCTAACTGGATGAGCTGTTCTCCCTTCTCTCTCTGATCTCTGACAGTAGCAGATGTTCCCTCCCTGGCCTGTGATGACCGCCTGTGTTAACGGCCTCAGCAGACACAGGACAGAGATACACAGAACTGGCATGACACAAAGAGAAGGCAGAAGTGTGAAATGAGAGAGACCTAGAGAAACGTGAGGATGCTACACCACATCAGATACATAGCTACCACCTGAGTGTGTGTGTGTGTTTGTGTGTGTGTGTGTGTGCGTGTGTGTCTCTGTGTATGTGCGCGTATGTATGACTGAGTGTGTGTGTGTGTGTGTGTGTGTGTGTGTGTGGGGGTAAGAGGGGCAAGGTTCCCATCCATAAGCTTCCACCCTGCCCTGTGTTAGTCAGTCAACACTTGGAGCCCATAGACGAAGTGCCATTCCTGAACCACTATAGAGTGAGGGCTGATTTGAGCGTGGTGTCACAGGGGCACGGTGAGGGGTTCGGAGATTTGAATCAGGATACATTTAGACACTAAAAGTGCGGCCTAAAGTACACAAATGCCCTGGTCATGCATCCAACAGCTACAACGGGATTACCCAGACCCACAACAAACATGAAAGCAGCTGAAGCGACATTGAGGAGAGCAGCAAGATGCAAAGACCTCAGAGAGAGAAATCAGAGAAGACTATGGATAATAGGCAGGGAGGTATGCTGCCCCCCCTCAGGCAGGTGTGAGGTGGGTGGCAGATAGAGCTTGGATACTGGGGCAGTGTTGGCGGGAGGGGTGGTGGGGGGGCATCTCACGCTCGTTTCCTGGCCATGTCGGCATCCTGACACTCGACGGCGGAGAGCGCAATGAGCATCTGCGCGGCGTAGTAGGTGGCCATGATGATGGCGCGCGAGTGCGGCACGGGGAAGCAGAATTTGTTGACGGCGATGGTCAGGTCGGACACCATGAAGAGCATGGCGCCCAGGCACGCCGACAGCTTGGTCCACGTCCACAGGTCGTTGGCCAGCTGCACGCCGGCGATGGCTCGCCAGCCCATGAAGCCGATCAGGGCGATGTACACGGCCACCAGGTAGGTAAACGGCCCGGACAGGTAGGGGTAGAGCAGCGCGTAGCTGACCGCCGAGACGGCCCCGATCACCAGGCCCGCCACTGCGTTTAGGGGTTTCATGCCGAATGCGGAGGAGTAGAGGATGTGGGTGATGGCAAACATCAGAAGCCCTGAAGAAAAGGCCAACAGAGAAGACAAGATCAGTGGGGAATTAGGATTATGTCATATCTTTGAACACTCTTGCTGTAATTATTTTCTCAAGATCATAATGAGCAATTATTGTACTGTTTTTTCACAAGATTAAAGACCCGTGAAATTTCATACAACGACCAAACATACACATAATATTACTGGAAATTAAGAGTAGATAAGATGAGATAGATAAGCTGTTATCTACCCAATATAGATTCCATGACACAAAATACAGTAAGTGATAATGAACAAACTCACCATGGCTGAAGTAGCCCTGCTCCTGCCAGATTAAAAAGGCATCTCCCAGAGCAGAGAATATGAGTCCAGCTAAGATCTTTCGGGCACTGGAATGAGCACCTAAAAAGCTGATGCCGTGCGCCAGCAGAAAGACCCACAGGCAGAAGATGGGCAGGCACTTGATGAGAGCGCTGAACCAGGAAGGACTGGAGGTGGGCAACCACAGCACGAAGTACACACAGGTGGCCTTGAAGAAGGGCACTAGCTTCGGCCCCTCCGACTTCACCTAGAAAGAGTTTAGCCATTAAGCGAAAACACCACTTAATCATTACAAGTGACCATTATTTGGACAGCGTACCCATCACCAGATAAATCATTTTCAAAATGATCTACATCTGAATGGCTGGCAGTGTGCTCTAGTCTGACAAAGTTTAATCATCTGCAGATGGGACGTGTCTCCCGCAGGCCAGAGCCAGGAGAGCTGCTCTCGGGAAGTGATTCTGTTGTGCAAAGCAGTTTCTGTGGCAAAGGAGAGGTATGTGAGGTCAGACAATAAAAACAGCCAAGGCAAAGTGACTTGGAGTTAAGTCTGCAATTAGCATGTGATCCATGTAGGAGAACAGGGTCAAAAGGCCTGCAACAAGCATTGTTGTATTTTATTATGTATTTTATATGTAAAATGCAGTCTCTTTTTATACTACTTAGAGTAGTGGTACGATGGTCTGTACTTTTATTAATGAGGAAGTTATATGGCTAATGCTTGAGGTGCATTCAATTCTTTAGAAACTGTCAAAAAGGTCTTTCAGCTCAAGGGAAGTGAAAAATGAAATGAAAGCAGATCATCTTACTGGCACACACACACAGGCGTCAGACGCACCCCCACCACACACACAGTCTGTTTTTTTAGAACTCCATAGGGAAGCTTTTTACACTATACTCTGACTCATCACAAATGAGCCAGCGGAGTTGTGGAGTTTCAACCCAGTGTGTGTGTGTGTGTGTGTGTGTGTGTGTGTGTGTGTGTGGAGGGAGGGAGGTGTACTGAGTCTATGCCTGGTCCAGCATCCAGAGCCTTCCATTGCACAGCTGCTGCGATGGAGCCTGGAGGGCATGGGCAGTTACACAGCATGGGCATTAGGAGAGACTGGGCTGACCTCAAACATGGCTGCAGATTAAGTACACTAAACTTCAACACTGGCATTTAGTGACATGTGACTTTAGTCAGGGTACTACCCACAATTTGCTTCAAGTGTGGAGACATGTTCAGAAGCGACATGCATGTTATCTATCTACGGAGGCAATAAAGACATGCAAGAAAGAGAAAAAAGAATGAGAGAGTGAGGGAGAGAGAGAGAGAAAGTGAGGGAAAGAGTGAGATGAGAGAGAGAGAGAGAGAGAGAGAGAGGGATCAGGTTTGCTCTTGACTGTTTTCGTGTATAGCTGCCACTGCCCTCTCCACAGCAGGGAAGTGTTTTCTAGGTCATCTGCCCAGATGTGGACGTGGGGCCCATATGAGCGGAGCAGCACACTGGCCCATCCTGTGGAGACAGCCCCTGGCCCCGGAGGAGCCTGTGCACAGCCCTCACAAGCAGCTCTTTAACTCCAGCCATTAAAGCTCAATACATAGAACAACTCAGCCTGCAGGTTTGTTTTGGGTGCATAAGGAAGGAATGTGTGGCCAATCAGTTAGCTGAGAATAAAAGTCCATTAAGTGTTATGAGTTAACCATTACATGCCCGGCTTTCTCTGTCTTTCAAGGGCCTCCTGGCAAAAAATACCACCAAACATCTCAATATGTCACACTACTAAAAAAATACACCATTCCATCATATGTTGGACCCAAGGCATAATCTCTCTTTTCCCCCCTGCAATTCTGAAAAAAAAAAAGTCTTTAGATAAGGCTATCTGAAGTATTACTAATCTGATCTGACACAGGTTTTAGTGCATTCATTCAAACCCTCTCGGAGCAATATTTCCCGGAGGTGTTAGATATCCCTTTCCTTGATAGTCATGTGTTCTTTTCAACCCAGTGGGAGAGAAGTGAAGCTGTTATTTCTTGTTTTTCTCCCCTAAGAACAGCTCTGGAACATTATGTCGAAGGTTTTCGACACTTACAAATGTCACACATTCAACATCAGATTTCCCTACATCTCAGGGCCAATCACAACTGACAAGGGTAAGTGGGCAGCACCATTATGTGAAAAAGAGACATTTAAAAAATGAATTACCCAAGCTGTCACTACAGGCCTAATTCTTAGGGAGAAATAAGAAATTGAATATAACCATGTAATTATTCAACAATAAACACACAATCTCATTTATGGTGTGATAAGCTGAAAAGCCAGCTGACCTGTTCAGAAGGGGAAAAAAGGATTCTGTCCATTCGTGGAGCTTACAAAAGAGTTTGGCTTAAGAAATCAGGGTAGGCAAATTAATAAGACTTATGCCTATAACTTCTTTCACTTTTCTAAAGTTCACAAAAACGGTATTTGTTGTTAATGAGAAATGAGATTCTTGCGGATTGCTGCTTAAGCAATAATTATTAATTTAGGCTATTGTGGACCATAGGACTTCAAAAGCGCATGGACCACACACATCGCGCATGCGTTGCCAAAAGCTAAACAAAAAGAGACAAAAAGCTCCTCATGTGATGAAATTTCCTTTCAGTTTAGCCAACACATCGTGAAAACAACTGAGACACGGTGGCTTCTAGAACAATATTGAGTATTGTTGATTACAGTGTTTCACAAATCTAAAATCTAATGCCATGTTATCGTAGGCCTAAACTGAAAAGGAACACTGACGTATGAGACAAAGTGCCTGGAATAGCTTTAAACCGACTCCATCAGTAGCCTAAGATAATCGGCTGGTGGTCAAGAACCACTGAACTTATATAGGTGATAGAGCACATGGTATCTTATTTAGGCACAGGAATAAAATGACCCAAATAACATCCTATTTCTTATCATAAGCAAGCACATTGTCTAGGCTATTGTGAGTCTGAAAAAAGACATGCTTCCTAATTATCACGTGTTCACTGTTTACCCAGATAGTCTCGAGTAGGCTGCAGACTGCTTTGACGGTAGACTACTGAATCTTGAATATGGTCAACAGAGCATAGCATAACACAAATAAATAATGAATCATAGGTAGCCCACGCGAAGACTTACAGCTACAGGCATAGTCTATATATAGTGAAGCTGTTATTTCTTTATATATAAATATATATATAAATATATATATACACATAAATCTAATAAGGCTAAAAGCTTTGTCGTCTGTGCAACATCTAGCTTTTATCCCTTCAAAACGCGTCGATATCTTCATCAAATCAATACTAACCTAGGCTGCTTCAGATATGAAATGACTGCTGGGCATAGCCTAAAGTTTTTTGACAACGATACCCTTACGTAAAAAGAGCTTACCACAGTGACAGGCGAGACCATCTCTACAGCTGTAAAGAGACCTTGTTACTGCTACTGTACGTAAGTATTCAGCCGAGAATACGATGTATTTTGAGGGGTACCAGTTTTTCGCAGTGCACAGTTCTTTGTATCCCGAATTGTTTTTGTGTCCCTTGTTAGGGGCAGGCCATCATGAAGAGGGATGGGGCACAGCAGCAGTAATCGTGGGAGGAGATTATTGTAAAAACACTGATAGGATGCTGTTAATGAATCTGTCCAATCAAAAGTCCCAAAAGCTGTCAAGGGGGCGAGATTGACCTCTTCGATACGCCCATTTATAGGAGGGGCTTAATAATCAGTGAGCAACAAAAACACAGATGGCCAGTGTTTGTCTACTGACCTCACGGAAGACCCATCTTCTCTCGAATACCCTACAATCAAATTGTAAAAAAGTGTACTGTACATGATAGGCCTATAGCCCATCTTCAACGGGATACAAATACTCCTATATGCAAGTTCTGTGTGTATACATTTGTTTTTGATGTTACAATGTTTGATATTCAATAGTTTTAGAAGATTATCTAGAATTAAAAAATATCAAAATTATGGTAGGCTGGATGTCTGCTTAGAAAGTGTATACATCCCCCGGACGTGACATCATGAGCCTGAACCGGATGATGTGTTTAAATCAACCCCCAGCTCAGCTGTTGTGCTAACGACTGACAAATTAAGTTTTTTTTCGCCGTTATATACCATGTATATACATTTAGCAGTTGATTGTTTGTAACATTAGATTATCAGAATATCCACCTTTATGGTCTCACGAGAATAGAAGTCGGTGTAAATTCAGTTGAAGCCTATTTACGTGGATTATCATACCAGACTGGTGAAACCCCTGGTCTTTTTTTGCTAACGATAGCTGAAAGACAGCTAGCTAACGTTACTAGTGTAACGTAGCTAGTTTATACCACATTATCACATCGACCTCGACAGTGGACTCATTTTAACAGTTTTGTGAACAACGAAAGCGCCGTCACGGAGGATTCATTTGGGGGAGGGCTAGTGTACTGGCTAGCTTGCAACGTTAATCAGATAACCAGTTGTCATCGGTGGTGGGTAGCAGCATGGACTTTGAAAATGTCCTGGCAATGGCTTCTCAAAACCAGGGCCTCAGTAGCCTTCCGGTGGGTCTTGAGTTTTGAATTTTATGTGTTGTCATGAAAGCTGTTTGCGGCCGAAATGTTTAAAGATGTTGTATGAGTTATAGCGGCAGCAACATCCACTGACTAAGCCACGTAACGGTGGAAATGTAGAAATAAGTATGCTGTGAGCTTGCAAATGATATGCATGGGATTAGGATGAAGTTGCGATGAATAATAATAATGTTCACGTTACAATTCAGGGTTGTAATTTAAAATGTCACACCACTGCAGTCACTCACTAAACTGTATTTATTTAGCTGGATTATCCTATGCCTCTGATTACAAATAAAAACATATATGAATATCTCTAAGGCCATTTACAGTGGCTTGTCTTGTGTATTGATATTTTTCACTTACAAACAGACTTATTCATTAAAACCATGTATTGATTTTCCAGCACAATAGTAGGGATAGTAATGTAATTCATTTCATTGGTTCATCCATAGTCTTCCCTGATGTTCAGAACAAGTAATGTTGACAATGTTCTTATATGTGATGTGTCCGCAGAAGAGATACAGTTTACAAACTGGCCCACCGAAAAAGGATCCCAGAGTTAAAGGCGTCAATTCAGCAGCCGTTCAGGCTTTCTTGAAGAAACAAGAGGCTGACCAGAAAAAGAAAGGTAAACATAGGAATGTAACTGCATATAACCATTGTTTACTCTATCAATAATTTAATTCTATTACTTAGCATCTGAGAACATGCATAACTATTCTCTAATTGTTCTGTAATGTTTTTATTCTGTTCATAAAGTACAAAAGATGAAGAAGGAGAAAGAGGTACTTCAGGCGAAACGTGAGGAATTGAAAACGGATAGAAAGGCTCGCGCGATGGCGTCCCGCACAAAGGATAACTTCCATGGTTACAATGGTGTCCCCATAGTGGAAGTTCCAAAGAAGAGAAGGTCCAGAGGAGAGGGCAGAGAGGATGACAACCAGAGGGGTGAAGGGTATGAAGATGACGAAGATAACTATGAGTATGGAGAGACGGAGTCTGAATCTGAGCCGGAACAGGTTCCAGAGAGGCCAGCGGCAAAGAGCCAGTTGTCCAGCAAGTCCGTATCTAAACCAGTGACTAAGAAACCTGGGGGCCCAGCTAAGGCTGCACCCCCGCCTATGAACTTTGCCGAGTTGCTGAAGCTTGCCGCGAAAAAGCAGCACGAACCGGTTGAGATAAAACCAGTGCCAAAGAAGAGTGAGGAGCGGCCGCTCAGCGCAGAGGACCTGAGGGAGCTCGAGATCGAACGCAGGATCAAGGAACGGAGGCAACAAGAGAAGGGGCGCGACACCAAGTCCGAGCTCAAAAGCAAAGCACAGCTCAACTCGAACACTCACAGGAAGAGTGTCCCTGAGAGAGACAGCAGGGGAGGCAGCAAGCCACACAAGAGTCTCCCGGAAAAATCCTCCTCCAGCGAGTCCAGCAGGAAGCCAAAGCCCCACGGCTCCGGAGAGCGGCCACACAGCTCAGCCAAGACGTCTCTGTCGGACCGACCAAAACCTACCTTAAACTCCTCAGGTTCCTCAGGTGGCAGCAGAGCGCCGGCAAAGGCCAGCTCGCAGGTATCTGCCAAACAGCCGGCCGCCAGGCCCTCCTCAAGCCAGAGACCCAACAGCTCCACAAGTGACCTTAACCCAAGGAAAGGGAACCACCCACCTTCTTCAGGTAAGCCAAGTTCTTCTGGGACCAGACCCTCGGGTGCCAGCCAAGGAGCACAGCGCAGCAGCTCGGGCCAGAGTCGACCTGGCCAGGGCAGCTCGGACAAAGGGTCGTCTTCCGGGAGGGCAGAGCACCAGCGACCGGGGGGCAGCCATGGCAGTGCCCCCCGGCCGAGTAGTAACGGACAAATGCGGCAGGTGTCTGGTGGAGCCGCAGGAAAACTGGGAGGCGCAGCACAGCAAAGACCAGGGGGAAGCTTACAAGGGAGGCCTGGGAGTAGCGTTCAAGCAAGGCCGGGGGGTAGCGTACAAGGGAGGCCGGGGGGTAGCGCACAAGGGAGGCCTGGGGGTAGCGTACAAGGGAGGCCTGGGGGTAGCGTACAAGGGAGGCCTGGGGGTAGCGTACAAGGGAGGCCGGGGGTAGCGTACAAGGGAGGCCGGGGGGTAGCTTACAAGCAAGGCCTGGGGGTAGCTTACAAGCAAGGCCTGGGGGTGGAGGGCCTAGGCCTGCAGCTGCTGGAGGAGTGCCTGGGAGGGCAGGGGGAGGTGGTGGGCCCTCAGGGCCTGGGCGACCAAAGTGTACTGTGGTGGCCGAGACCATCTCCTCTAAGAACATGGTGCCAAAACCTGGAATGGCTCCCAGACCAGGAATGCCGCCTAGACCCGGAGGACCCTCTAGACCAGGAATGCCACCCAGACAAGGAATACCAGCAAGACCTTATGGTCAGGGGCCCCCTGCTAGGCCTCCTGGTAAGTGCTGCAGTTATAACATTACCATGAGTATTAATTACTGATGTTTGAATTTGTTTGTATCATAAAGTAAACAATGTTCCACCTTCCTTCCTTTAATTTTGAGTCAATCATGTGGTTGCAGTACATCAGTTACCATAGTTGGCATGATCCATTCTCACACACAGCATAGAATGTCTTTACTCAAAACATCTGTACATCTTTGAACACCAATTTGTGGAGATCTAGGTTTGATCTGATTATGGCGGTTTGTACGTTTCCTCTAACTCCAGCACTAAGTCAGTGACTCCTCATGCCTGTGCTTCCATACTAACCTGGTGTTTGTTGTCATCGGTGCCAGTGTTGCTGGAATAGTGAGTCAGCAGGCTTAGATGGCCATTGTCACCCACCGTGGTCCTGTCAAACAGCAACACAATAGAGAGTTTACAGCATTGGCCATGATTCTGAGTGGAAAGTTCAGACTGTCATGATCATACTCTTCCAGAAGAGCATTCCACTTGGCCATTCCATCTGATAGTTTGAAAAGGTTGGTTTGGTTGTACTGTATATTCAGAAATGGTTGTCTCTTATCTAGGTGCAATGTTGCCACCCATCACGTCTGCCTACAAACGACGATATGTTGATGACGATGAGGACGATGAGGACCCAGAGATGGATGACTTCATCGACGATGGAGGAGAGGATCAAGATGAAATTTCAAAACATATCAGGGAAATCTTTGGCTATGATCGGAACAAGTAAGCAAAGCTAGAATTCTTGTTACAGTTTAACAAAGTAGTTATAAGCTGTCACATATAAAAATGTAATGCACTTGAGGGAAAAAATAAATAAATTAAAATACCTCTTCTCTAGTGGTGTTGACCTTGCTTGACCTTGACCTCTCATGCGTATGTATTTGTGCAGATACAAAGAGGAGAGTGACTATGCATTGCGGTTTATGGAGAGCAGTTGGAGAGATCAGCAGAAAGAGGAGGCCAGGAGGTAAGTGCTGCTGCATCCAGTCCAGCAGACTAGTCAAAAGACAGCAGACAAAGGTTGCTTGTCTATGAATCCACTTCCACATCATAGTCACTTCTATCATCTATCACGTGTCTGTTTTGTGTGTGTCTGTGTGTTGTTTTTTCCACCTGTGCGCCCTCTGTGTGCGTGAAAGCCTGAGGATGGCTGTGCTGGAGGATGAAGAGGAGGAACGACGTGAACTGGAAGATCTCAGACGCCAAAGCGCCAAGAAAAGAAAATTAAAATGATGTTACCAGCCCCCTGTTTATTGCTGCACCGTACGCTCGTGTGGTCAACTGTTTTTTTTGTTTTTGTTTTGTTGATGTGGGACAGGGACTTTAACGCTACTAGCACAGTGAGCTTGAACGCATCTTTTTTTTTTTTTCTCTCTCTCCCACCCACAATTTCCCCCATTTTAGTTTACGCCTGGGCATCAAGGAGGACGAGGAGGAGCTGCGCTTGGAGGAGGAAGAGAACAAACGGAAACTAGCGCTCTTGAAAGCCAAGCGGAGAAAGATCTAGGGGCGAGACGACAAAAGAAAAACAAAACAGAAAATCCGCTTTATATGAACTTTGGGTCAAGGAGGAATGTTAGTGAGGAACAGGTGACTCTTGCTGCTCTCACTTGTTGTATTTTTTATTTATTTGAAATTCCCCTGAAAGGGAGCAGTTTTGCACTACGGAGAGCGCCTTGTCTTGGTGAATTACACTGAGGAAAATAATGTAATGAAAAGCAATCGCGGACTTCATTTTTGTACCGACAGCAAATCATTCATATATGTATGTACGTTTGGAGGCCTTACATCTGACTGACATTTCTTCAAACAGATCAGACACCGTGGAGATCATTTTATTCTATTAATATAAGTATGGTTAAGTGAAAACTGCCATTTGTTTGAATTGTACTGCGCTATTTTTCTTGTTAAAAGTGATTTGTCGAATGCCGCCTGGGTGTTTTTTCTCCACCCCCCCCCCCTCTCCCTCTCCCTCTCCATAAATACTTATGAACACACACACACACACAGCAGTTTATAGAGAGCAGTTGGAGTGGTATATGGAGTGTTAATAAAAGGGCTGTACATCAGGCTAACCTAGGTAACTTTGGGACCCTCTGATCTCTAAAAGTACACTGCACTGAACAGGTTCTGTTTCTATAGTGTTATCTAAGTAAGTATCAGTTATTCCTAAATTACCTGGGTAAGCCAGTTTGATTGTAGTGGAATGTAATGGGAAGATTGGCTTGCAATTATGCAATCTTCCCATGATGGAAAATGTAATGGGAAGATTGGCTTGCATTTGATTAATGTATAAGTTGATCAGTGAATATTGGATTAATAATTGATCATTTAACTTGTATGTCAATAGTGGATGTATTTGTATATAGTCCACAGCAGTGTGAATATTTTCTCGCCTTACGGTGCACCGTAGATATGGGGCGTTCATTTAAGTTTAAGGAAGTTTTCCAGTTTCTGACAGCTAGCCGCGCGTACAGGGCTTCTGCGAAAGTTTAGAGATTTATTTTTGTAAGGTTTGGAACACCGACAATCAAATTACTGGTGTACAATCATGGATCTAAATTCGGAACCAGTGAAAAAGATACTTTCAAAGGTTTGTTCAATTCTCAGAATTTGTTGACATCAACTTCTTTTTTTAGCCATAACGTTAGTTAATGTAATAAACGAAAGCGTATTATATGATAGTTAAGTCTTTTTTATCCTGGTTTCGGTCATGAGTTTGGGCTTTCCGTAAATCGCTTGTTCAAACTAACGTTACCGGTTAAACTAGATTCTTCACAGCCTAGCATGCTATGTTTATAACTGGATTGCTACTTGTAATGTTATTCCATAAAGTCTTCAGTTACGTGGCTAACTACCTAAATATTTTAATTTAACCTTGGTTGTCAACTACACACCACAGTCTAGTGGTAGAGTTGTGACGTTAGTGTGCGTAGCCTATTAGCAGAATTACAAAACCATTGTCATTTTAACCTCATCGTTACTTCCATTTGCAGTACAAATTTCACGATAGTGCTATTGAGGAGCTTCAGAAAGTACACCGGGTTCACCCTGACATGGATATTCACGTTGGGTCTTTCGGTAAGTGTCATTATTGTAAACCATCTTAGGTGCCGCAGCAAGCCATAGGCAAGTTCAACCAGTATGCTAACAGTGAATACGGATTCTCAGAGGATTCTGTAAAAGTGAAGATGGATAGACTAAGGAATTGGCTCCCTTCCATTCAACACTGCTCAGCAAATTAATGGAATTATCATGCTTTGATCTTATGTCCGTCTTAGTATCCACTGACAGATTGCAAAAAGACCTGCTGAAAGTGGTTGGCAACATCCCGGTAAAATATGAAGGTGAGAAACTATACAGGATCTTGTAGAAAATGATTCAAGTAAAAGACAAGTTCTGTATTGTAAAACAAACCCAGTGAAACCCATTGCACTTGGGAGACATTTGTGATTATGTGTGTGGTTGTGATTCCTCTGGTGTCATCAGGCCGATCATACAACCTTCCCATCCTGATGTGGCTGCTAGAGTCATTCCCTTTCACTCCCCCGGTGTGTATGCTGAGGCCCACGGCAAACATGGTG
The DNA here is from genome assembly GCF_017589495.1 of Alosa alosa. Lineage (NCBI taxonomy): Eukaryota > Metazoa > Chordata > Actinopteri > Clupeiformes > Clupeidae > Alosa > Alosa alosa. The sequence continues at coordinate 28,311,344 of NC_063199.1, forward strand.
ATTCGAGAGGGGCGGCACGTGGACGCACGGGGCCGAATACACCTTCCATCGTTGTCCAACTGGGACCATGTAAGAGATGCTGAGATCGACATGATGGTCTATGCAATTTTGCTTAACTGAGTGAAGAATAACAAATGCCTAGATATTGTAATGAGAGAAGTGTGTGTGTGTGTGTGTGTGTGTGTAGTGATGTGATGAGATGTGAAAAACTTAAATTGATCTTGTTATGCATGAAACAAATGTTACAATCATCGATTTTGTCTGATTGGTGATATTTTTGCCCTAAGCCCAAGACATCTGTGAATGGGCTACTGGCACAGATGATTGCCAAGTTTGAGGAGGATCCACCGCTGAGCACCAAGCCCTCTGGAGAGGCCGAAGACCCCAATGACCTGCTTGCTTACGTCTCCAAGCTCAAAATGCATGACGGTTAGGAGACAGATGCATTGTACTTCACACTTGTCTGTGTCAACAAATTTGACATAGTGTGTTAAAGGAGATTTTCAGCAATTTTTCACATAGATCTCTGTTTCTCGAGGTCACCGAGTACTGTCGGTACGAACACAAAATGATTGTTGATACACTCTGGGGGCATGTTTATGAGCCCCCATGTTCATCCCCCCAGAGTGTAGCGCTGTAGCTGCCTGACAGTTCTAGCTGTTGGCTGCAGTAACTACAGCTAGATAGAACCGATTGTTTTCATTTTTTTCGTACCAACAGTACTCGGTGACCTTGAGGAAGAGAGATCTATGTGAAAAATCGCCAGAATTCTCCTTTAATATACAACAGTAAGAATGACCCAGTTGTTTAACATACAATCCACAATGTTTCTGTAGCACTCTCTGTTTCTGTAGCACTCTCTGTTTCTGTACCTTATTAGAGTCTATACATGTCTTCTTGGGAGCTACCCTGAATTCAAACAGAAGTTCAGATGGCCTATTTTGTTTTCCTCCACAGGTGGAGACCGATTAGACTCCGTCAGTAAAGTCACAGTAATCGGAAGTGGAGACCTTGGGATGGCCACTGTATTGAGTATCATGGCTAAGGTCAGTGGCATTCATTTATCAGCTGACTCCTAGGGTCTAAATAGAAATAGGATATAGAAATCAAAATAGGAGTAGACCCTTTTGCATTAAGTGTGCGTGGCAATCATTCAAAGAAATTCCTAAAGACTCATTGTCAGTAAACCCTTTGCGTCTTTTTTTCCAGGGAGGTGTGGACAAACTGGTTTTGATTGACATTCCAGAAAGCTCCTCAAAAAGTGGGACAATGGATCTAGAGATCTTCAATTTGCCTAAAGTGGAAGTTTCCAAAGGTACTGTTGTCGGCAACTAGATATTGAACACATCCAGTATACTGTGGCATTTTGGGCCATCACATCTTGTACTCTTTCTGCCCTTCATTTTGCACACACAATCAAGTACAGTTTCTGCCCGGTCATTTAGAACTAAAACGCATTCTCAAGATGCCATCCATGAATGTGGGTTTGCATCACTATGTAGGCCACTGTAAGGGCTGTGGAAGCTGGCAGCTTGTTGAACATCGACGGCAAAACATGGTTAGTGGGATGTTAAGCACTAAGCCTGAAGTACTGTACGTTCAAACGTGAAAATAGAGGTGAACGTTGCTGGCGGACTTTGTTTTCTTTGAACTTTTAAATCTGAACGTTGTTATGTAAAAATTGCCACTTGTTCGCATTTGACTGTAAGCAAACTGGCAAGCAACAAGGCAATAGCCATGGAATTTTGCATCTGCTTGTCCAATTTGAACGCACGTCGGGCTTTAGATTCAACATACCACATCTTGTTTCATAATGTACCCCTCAGATAATATCATAATGTACCCTTCTGATAATATCATAATATACCCCTCTGATGTGTTTACGTTGTTTGTTTACTTGTTTATCTCCTGCTCTGGCAGACCTGTCAGCCTCCGCTGGCTCCAAGGTGGTGGTAGTTACTGCGAACGCGTGGAGCAACGAGCAGACCTATGCTGGCGTGGTGCAGACTAATGTGGACATGTACAGGGCCATCATCCCAGGCCTGGCCCGCCTCAGCCCCAACGCTGTGCTCCTTATCGCCTCCCAGCCAGGTCAGTCACAACCAAAGATTCTAGAACGGAGCACGTAGCGCTTAGAATCTTTGGTCACAACCCTATAGTCACAGCCCATTCCTCTACTCATAGGGCAGCAGAAGGGCATGGGTTTCTGACAGGGGTTTGGCTGAAGATTAATCTATTTGTATTACATGTGCTGTGTCCTATGTTTTATTTAGTATTGGTTGTGGCAGCCTTTATCCTTATCCGAAACCAATTTCTCCCTTGGGAGACCTAATAAAGTGACCTTAACCTTAATCTTATATACATTTAGCTGCATATCTGGTTGTTCAGTACAAACAAACATATGTGTGTATATGATTGATATCATAGGACAACATTAGCTTAATGTGTGACAACCATATTCGTACAAAGTATTAGTTGCCATGTTCTGTTTGCAGTGAGTTGAGTTATTCCTTAGTCTTGCTTGTTTTCTGGAATCTGCCTGCCTGACTGACTGGCCCCTGTGTCTGGACACAGTGGAGATCATGACTCACGTGGCGTGGAGGCAGAGCGGGCTTCCCCCCACCCATGTCATTGGTGCGGGCTGCAACTTGGAGTCGGAGCGCCTCGCGCACATCTTCAACGTGACTCTGGTGGCCAACAGCACAGGCAGACAGCCGTGGGTGATCGGTGAGATGTCTGACAACAAGGGTGAGGAGACTCCTAATGGTGTCTAGTTAAGAATGTTGATGTTGCCAAGGTCAACCAATGTCACATGGGGTTTGTTTGGTGGCCATTTTGAATACGAGTTTCAAAAAAAATCCCTTTCCCCTGTTGGACTATACTGTATATGGACCAATTCCATGGTTTATTGACAAACTGCCTAATAGAAGTAGCCTGGACCTACCAGACTCCTGAAGTGCATAATGTACAGAGAGTCTGGCCACTTTCCATTGCCAAGCGTTAACTTCCTTGAAGGCGAGTACTCTGTTGAAGTTTAAAACTATTGGATCTGCCCAGAGCCACTCTGGATCTGCCGTAACCAATCGCTAATGTTTGGTCGTGACGTATGTTATGCTCAAACTAGCGCACAACCTCAACGTCATCGTTCTCAGCCACCCCCTCTGTTCGCTGATTGGACAGGTAAAATTTGGCCTGAGAAAACCCGCGAATATACCCAAATCCCAGACGATGTACTGAAGGAAAATGAAAATTGAGCAAAAGTACGTAGGAGGGCGGAACCAGGCTATAATAGAAGAGCCTTATTGCTTCGTTTTCCTAGCAAATATAAGCAGTAGAATTGATCTGTTAAGAGGTTTACTACATACCCCCTGAATTAACTTACCCAATTTTGTCACTATGCCACATACTTGGAGTACCCCTCAGATGACTGTCTAATGTGCTGTTGTGTTTGCAGTGGGTGTGTGGAGTAATTTGACCACTGGTTTTGGCGTGCACCCTGAACTCCGTCCTGTGTCTAACTCAACCAAGCCACTGATTGACAGGTAACTACTAAGGAATTTAAGCCTGAAATGCACCTTCATATCAGCATTGCTGTGCACGAAGAGTATGTAACTGCAAACAAACAAATAATGAAACAAACAGCAGTGGCAGAAACAAATGCATGACTTGTGTAAGATTACAGGGTTGCATATGTTTGTATATAGTATTCTCAGTACTGTTTAATGTTTCAGTCAGTTATTTATGGTCAGCGTTGTTTTTCTCTCTTATTCTATTGTTGTTTCACTGTACCGCATCACCAAATCATATTACTACATACGCTGTGCACTTGATGAATAAAGTGATTGTTATTCTGCAATGCACAAGCTAAAATGAGTCCTTATGAGACTGCTAGTGAGTAGTACAAGTGAGTCAAGTAAAAGAAAAGTAAGTGTACTGTAGCTTTTTATCTAAAGCAACAGGAACTAGCAGTATTCGGGTATAGAACTCAAGCCCACCATTTTTTGAATGCCAATGCTTGCTATCACCACTACATCACAGCCCGATGATGATCATATGGTTTTATACTATTGTATACTGTGGTATGGTTTCATAGTGTGGATTATGAAGACGGAAATTACTGTACTGGTATTTGTGTTTTCTGCCCGTAGAGGGTTTGAGTTGCTGAAGGGGAAAGGACAGCGGTCATGGTCAATGGCGCTATCAGTCGCTGACATCACCCACAGCATCATTACTGACCAGAAGAAGACCCACTCTGTCACCACTCTGGCTCAGGTACTCTCAAATCCCCCTCATGGTCTCACCTCTGACCACCTTTTTTGCTTCAGATGGTTGGGGAAAAGGTCAAATGCTTGCGTGTGTTTGCTTTGATGTACTAAGAAAGCACTTGATGTAACAAACCAGGTCAGGGTGCAAGCAGGCCTTTGAGCAAGCACATTTTCTAGCTCAGTGACATGCACTATCACACAGAGATGGCACCTGTTTTTAAAATTCCATTTTCAAGCTGACATTTGTTTAATGCCAGTTAAATCAAAGCATATATGTACAGTCTGATGGATTGTATAGCAGTATTAAACCCACCAGGCCAAACTTATAGGATGTTTAAATCCCATTATCTTTGACCTGGCAGCAGTGGTAGTGAGATCTATATCCTCATATACTGCACCTATTGATATCAAACCTGTGCTCTCTGTTTGTGTTTGCATGGTTGTGTGTTACGTGTGTGTGTGTATGTGTTTGTGATTTGTGTGTGCATCCATGAATAATGTAATGTTTTGTATATTATATTAGCTAGTATTGTTTGTGTATTCATATAAATTGTATATTGTGTGTGTGTGTGTGTGTATGTGTATGGGTGCCTAAATGTTTAATGTCTAGTTTGTATGTTTTATGCTGTGTGGTTGTGTTTTGTATATATTTTTTTATTGTCCATGAGTTAAATGTTTTATTGTGTGTGTTTGGTCAGGGCTGGGGTGGCATCAGTGCAGCGGTGTTCCTCAGCCTGCCCTGTGTGTTGGGTGCCTCTGGTTCCACTCGACTGGCTGGGGTCACCCTGGGCCAGGAGGACGACAGCAAGCTGAAGAAGAGCGTCTCATCACTGGACAGCCTCATGTCCCAGCTCAAGCTCTAACAACCCCCCTACACCCACCCTAAGGCCTCAGAACCCCCTCACCCACCCTAAGACCTTAGAACCCCCCTCACCCACCCTAAGGCCTCAGAACCCCCTCACCCACCCTAAGACCTTAGAACCCCCTCACCCACCCTAAGGCCTCAGAACCCCCTCACCCACCCTAAGGCCTCATCCCTTTCTTCCCTGTGGCACCCTTAAGGATTTCTGACGTTATTGAAGGATTGATAGGACTTCACTCTATTACTTCATCAACAACCCAGCTCTTTCAACACTCCCACTCTGGGGTGTTTCCCAAAACCATAGTTGCTAACCTGTTTGCAACTTAGTTGGTTGGCAATGGGAAATTACTATGGTTTTGGGAAACATGCCCCTGGCTATCCACTACTGTAGTAGTTCACTTGGGATAGCAAGGGATTCATGGGTTCCACACACACACACACACACACACACACACACACACTCAGGTCCCTCAAAGGGCGGCTGACTGTGTTGACGGACACCAGCAGTCTGGAGTAATTGCGTAGATATGCACAGATGGATCACAGGTGAACTGAAGTAACTGGAGTCATTGCGGTGTTTTTAGTGTGCCTATTTCATTGTGCCTGAACCACAGTTGGCACTGTGCCCATGTATATTTAATTATGCCTGCACTATTAAAAATGTATTTATATGTAAAGCTCAATATTTTGCCTTAAACACAAGATGCTGTAACTTTGCACTTTTACAGTAGCCTAATGTGCATGTTCAACACGCCCAGAGCTATAACTGACTCCAAAGACTCCACACTCCTATTTTAAATGTTTACATGCAACAATTTATTTTGTAAATGTCCCATCATGCTTTGTAAATGTGTTTTGGCTTTTAGCCGTTACTAACACTACCTTTAGTCAACGTGTTTTTACCTTGTCTGGCAACACGGGTTGTGGCCTTCACATTACTGTTTATTAAGCAGTCCAGTATGTGTTTTTGTCTAGTTAAAGTTAATGTGATACATTATTGGGCCTTTCAGTCTGGTCAATGAAATGCTCAGATCTTAACAAGAGGTGAGTCTGGTACAGAACCTGCTGATATATATTTTGGTGGTGGAGGGTGGCGTAATTGTCAAGAGTTGATATACAATGATTGTCTAATACACTCTGATGGAAGTCTCAGCTAGTTTATAAGAGGCAATATAGTATATGGTCTTAAGAGACTGTCGTCAGAGATCATGTTTTTACCAGGCAGAGAAACTGGGGAAATTCCAAAGCAATATATGAGACATGCCAATAAAATATATACATTTTATGATTGTAAACTGTGTCAGATGAATGTGTGTGTGTATGTGTATATATATATATATATATATAAATACAAGTAAAAAATGCTGTAAGAACACACAGCAAGCACACACAGAAGTAAAGCTTTCTCTTTTTTTTCTAATGTGATATCACACCATTCAACAGCCTTTGGGTTGGTTCCTCTCCTTAACAAGAGGATGCACCTGAGACACTCGTGCTGAAAACTTAAATACTTCCTGTACACAAAACACAAACATGAGTAGAAAAGAAATATAAAAAACAGACAACATTATAAATTAATAAAGCATTATATGACCTTCATGAGAACAAAAAAAAGAAAACATGAACTTCAGAACACCAATAAATGATGCCTCCTCCAGGTGGCGCTATTGCTTCAGAAATGGCACTTGGCTGTTACACTCCTGTCGGACATCTGATATAATGGTAGCGTGAGCACAGCAGACACCCATCTACACACTACTGGGACATCCCCTGGTTGACGCCTTAGTTCAGTACGATATCGAAAAGTGTCTTCTATATATATATATATATATATATATATAACCACCATCCTATTTACATTTGGCTTATAGTATTCCTTTTTTAATAAAGCTCACTGTAATATCAAAACAAAGCCAAGACTAGAAAAATGTTACATTTACAATTTCAAACGAAAACAAAAAAAAGAGGATGACTGCAGAACTCAGGAAGTATTGCTCATAGCCAACACGCTAGCAAACAGGAAGTGATAACAGATTAGTTTCTGCGTGGTTGTGCGAGTGTGTGTGCGTGGTGGTGCACATTTAAAAGGTGCGACTTCCATGACGATATGCGTGACAAACAGCAGAGCCGCTAGCGTCTGCTAATACGGGCATGGCAGGCTGTGGACACTGGGAGGACATCGGTGAACCTGCTCACACAGCACCAGGCTGGTGGGCAGAGGAAGTGGGGGGCATTTCTGGAGATGACCAGTTAGGGCTTCAAACAGGAGTGCCTTGTTGGATTCAATACAGCCTGATAGAGTGGAGAAGTGATTTCTCGGTGCTTCTTGTATTAATACTGCTTAAGGGAGTTCACTCATACTAACACTTAAGCATAGGTTAAGCATTCATGACCTTTCTTTGCATTCAAGGACACACATACTCACACACACACACAATAATTTCAAACTCTCTACAAACACACATACAACTTAAAATTAAATATGCCCTTCATACAAGTCCAGCTTCTGAATGAAAAATATTTATAAAACGTTTGATCCCCAAGTAAGAAAATGTTCATAAAAACTAAAACAAAACACTTCTCTTTTTGCTGTCTACCAAATTTTGCAGAACATACTGAATAGCTAAAACAGTATAAATACACATGAAAAGTAAAGGAAGGGTCATTGGTGGTAAGACTAGTATGGCTCCTAGAAGGTCACCGACTTTGGTAGCTGGTGGGTGGTCGCGTGCAGGCGGTAGAAGTCCGTGTCGGGTGTGAGTGCTGCGCGGGCACCTGGGGGTTGTACGGTGGGTTTCAGGGAGGCGGGTGGAGGCCCCGGGGGCATTCGCAGCCCTGAGGAGGGGGACCCGCGGTGGCCCATAGCCCCCAGCCGGAGGGCCTCTCTGCTGGCGGAGTGGACACAGGGTCTGGGAGAGGTGGTGGAGGGTGGAGGCGGCGGCGTTGGGGTCAGGGAGAGGCGGTCAGCAAAGCAGGGTGGTGGCAAGGGGAACACGGAGTCCGGAGTGACCCAGCTGTCTTGGCCCTGGTACTCCAGCTCCTGGGGCAGGTGGGGGGGCGTAGGGGTGCGGAATCCTGGAGGTGGGGTGGGGGGCTTGTCTGGGACACAGAAGCTGGGCGGGGGCGGGGGGAGAGTGTAAGAGGAGAGGTCTCTGGCGGGTGGGGGTGGAGGCAGGCCGCGGCTCCGTGCTTGCTGCTGCCTGGAGCCCGCAGCTGAGCTGGGGCTGTGGGCCAGGCCGGCCGCCTGCTCCAGGAGCCTCTGCAGGTAGCGGTCCTCCTCCTCCTCGTCCTCTGTGTCGGCCCGCGGCTCGCCCTCCGAGAGGTTGTCGTACTGCGACGTGTTGGAGGGCCGGCGGTCGCCCATGGGCGAGGGCACGCCGAGGCTCATGGGAAAGCGGGGCGGCTGGAGTGCGATGCGGGCGCCCGGCTCCTCCAGGATCAGCGCCAGCGGCTCGGGCGTGCCGGGGAAGCCGCCCGGGCAGACGGCAGACGGCCGCCCTGGGGGCTGCGGCTCGTCGCTGTACAGTGGAGGTGGCGGCGGCAGGTCCGGGAGGTTGAGCGAGTCCACGCTGCGCCTGTCCGGCTCCGGGGGCTGGCAGGGAGGCGGCGGCCACTCCGGAGCCGCGACGGTGCCACCGTTCCCCTGACCTTTCGCTTCGTTTCGTCCACTGACGGTCACCGTACTACTGCTGCTTGGTGGCGGAGCCACACTCGGCTGTTCCTCCGGCGTCGGCGGGGACTGGCTGTGCACGAGCACAGCGTCCGGCGAGGGCAAAGGTGGGGGCTCCGCATGCCCCAGGGTCCTGGGCTCCGACTGGGAGACGGGAGAGGGGGTTTTGTCCGGGGAGATGACGTCCTGGGGCTGTACTGGGGTCAGTAGCACTGGCCGCTCCTGACCCAGCGGCCTCTTTGGCTGCTCATCTCCCTTTGCTGCGGATATCAAAAAACATGACTCAACCATGATTATTATGAAACCGCCTACGCTATGTGAACTCTCAGAGGTAACTCAAAGCTAACAGAGCAATTGGTAAAGCTTCTAATAGAAGAACCCATGGCTTAATCCTAACAAAACAAAGCCAAGTCATGTATTTATGTGCCATATTAGCTAATGGAACTGTTTTATATATAATAATATAATAATATATAAGATTATGGGCTTGTTACTGAGTGAGCTCACACATACTGATGATGCTGACATCAGCAAATCATTAGCAGAATGTGGTTATTGCTAGCTAGAACTAGAGCCTATTTATTCTAATAAACAGGAACCTGTGTCTGTGCAACATATGGGGCAGACGTGGCCTACTGGTTAGCGCTTTGGACTTGTAACCGGAAGGTTGCCGGTTCGAACCCCGACCGGTAGGCCACGGCTGAAGTGCCCTTGAGCAAGGCACCTAACCCCTCACTGCTCCCCGAGCGCCGCTGTTGTTGCAGGCAGCTCACTGCGCCGGTATTAGTGTGTGCTTCACCTCACTGTGCTGTGTGTGTTTCACTAATTCACAGATTGGGATAAATGCAGGGATCAAAAGAGTACTTATATGTGAAGTGTGAGGAATAGGGGCAGCCTAAGTCTACTTCTCTGTTAGTTGCATGTGGTGACTGTGTGTTTGTATGCATATGTGTATGTATGTATGTATGTATGTATATGTGTGTGAGTGTGTGTGTGTGTGTACCTGGTGGAGGCAGGTCCAGCTTCATCTTGCGCAGCTCGGACATGGAGGCCTGCAGCTGCTCGATGACCAGGTCATCGCTGACGCAGTACGAGGTGGCAATCTCCTCCTGCAGGAACTCCCGCAGGTCCTCAAGGTTCATCTTCAGCAGACGCTCTGACCAATCACATCAATCCGAATCAGCACATTACATCCGACCAATTACATTTCCTCAGATATCATATTTAGCTAAAGCACAACAGATTAAACCAACTGTATGACTGCCAGGGATGGGCAAATAAACATCAACATTTATTTTAAAATAAAATATCAAATAATTTTAAAATAAAGTACAAAATACAGTAGCCACTCAGAAACTGAGATGATGATTTGTGGCTAACATCTGTGGAATGCCTGTTCAAGGTGTCCGTGAAAGCATGCTGCTTCTGTGTGGGCCTTGGGAGAGAAATCTGTTGGACCCACTCTCAGAAAACTAGCACCCTGGTCTTATTTACTGCGGCCAGGTTAATCTTAGTGAGATTCTGCGGATGTCGTTGTTAGGGGATACATCCTTATGGATTGCCTTTTAGCAACATGACGCGAGTCTCTGGTGCCGTGAATAAAGCTCTCTGAGATTTATGACTGACTACTGACTCTTTTTGAACAATTCCAGAATTTTCTACCGCAAGGTGATACATGAAGCAACTTTTTGAGTTATGTTGTAGGGAAACCACATAAGCGGTTCCATGTGTTCCGATGATTAAAGTTCTCAAGAAAAAAACTGATATAATTAAAGTTCAAGAAACTTGAGGTTTGTGTGAGACGGGGGGGTGTATTGTGTGTGTGAGCAACCTACATATTACTCATCTTGCACAGGGTCACAGCCGGTCACAACTGGTCAGCACCAGTCAGGCTACAATCATTGTTTTGCACTTTTATGATGTCATCACATTACCAAAAGAATTGGTTATCAAAAATATTTGGCAGTATTTTTAAACTACAAAAACACACCCCTAAGTATTTTGATTCAAAATACAAGCCATTTTTTTCAACCCAATAAAATACAAATGAGAAAAACTAATTTCAAATACATGTATCATAAATGCCCATCCCTGATCACTGCAATACAACAGATTGCATCAGTCAAAACAACCTTGAATTATACCTGTGAATCATGAATTCAACCAATGCATCACATGAATTCAATCAACAACCAATCCACTGATCACAACTGAATGTGTTAAAACATAAAGGGCCAGTTACCCAGACATGGAATAAGCCTAGCCCACCACCAAAAGCACTTTTTCAGTGGAGATCTTCACTGAAGTTCTCTTCAGGACTTGGACTATGCTTAATCCATGTGCAGAAAACCAGACCGAGTAAGTGGACATAGATTGGACATTGATGGGACCCAAGTTAAATGAACATATATTTGGACATTGATTTGCTGATTGGACAATGGAGATTGGATATCGAATTGCTTCATTGATCTCCTTTGTCTTTTTCCCCCCCATCATCAATAAAATAATCTTTCCCACATGAGTACCTAAAATATTCTTGTACATCCTCTCTCAGTTTCATATATCATATATAGAACTGGACATAGCATCTATATTACAGTATATATCCAGTCAATGGTTTCCAATTGGCTATAAATACATGCCACCACCACATAGCAACAGCAACAAGTCACCCCTCTGCTGTGACCATGGTTCTCACAAACGTCAGTGAGCAGCCAGTCCCTCTCTGGCAGGGCTGCTTGGGTGACCTCAGACACTCACTCTTGTGCAGCTTGAGGGCTGTGTAGGCCATGGCCGTGAGGACCCGCTCCCCCTCCAGGATGTAGATGTCCCACAGACGAAGGGTCAGTGTGATCGGAGTCTACGGAGAGAAGGGTGGGGGTGGGGGTGGAGGGACGGACACTCAACAGTCAGTCTCTACTGAGGACACTCAACAGTCTCAGTAAATAAAACAAATAAATACAGCAATTCACAGTGGTGTACACGGCTGAATGACAGCGATTTGCAATGCGTTAATAAGGCTCCACCTAAGAAAGCCACCTCAGAACTTCCTGTCCTATGAAAATAAACAGCATGTTTGTGTGTGTGTGTGTGTGTGTGTGTGTGTGTGTGAGTGTGTGGTAACACTTAGCCCATTTCAGCGCAATTCTATTATTAGAGATGCTGAAAGCATTCCTTTTGCCTTTGGTCACCATGGTGACTTAGACTAGCATAAGGTAATTTCTTTCCCTTGGAGACAAACCGCCTTCGTATGGGTACATACACACATGCACAGTGCAGTGCACACACACACAGACAGTACCATAAGGAACTATTGCTTCCTCTTGACCTATAGTGGTTAAAAAGGTCAACTCACCCTGTCAATGAAGCACTGCAAGAACCACTTGGTGGTGTAGATCCCTGTTAACATCTGCTCCCTTTCCTATGGACAGAGTTAGGACAATGACAGCATGAGTGACAGAGTAAGTGTCATACCAATACTGACCACAAGGTGAAGAACAACAGAGGTTTGTCACCTGGGTGTGTATACAGTATGTAAAATCTGTGATGTGTTTATTTGAGAGAAAGTGAATGTGCTGTGTCGGTGGTGTGTGTGTGTGTGTGTGTGTGTGTGTGTGTGTGTGTGTGTGTGTGTGTGTGTGTGTGTGTGTGTGTGTGTGTGTGTGATAGAGAGATGTTTCACCAGATGTTTCTTCAGCTTGGGCAGAAGTTTGGACATGATCTGCTCATGGTGGCTCTGGAAGCGGTGGAGCTTGGGGAACCCCGGGATGAAGAACCCTTTAGAACAATGCAGAGGAAGAGGAGGGTTCTCATGACCACAGCACTGCTGAGGAAGTATCAGTATCTCTGGACCCAGCGAACAGCTTTCCAAGTAGAACTAACACAATGAGGGACACTAGGCTATGTTCTGTACTACCGTATAGGGATCACATGGTACAGTCTGCAATTCTGGCATTATCTTTTTTATACTGTATATTTGAGCTCAATGGTCAATCACATTAACCATAGACTGAACCTATTCCTCACACTAATCATATGTTGCAAAAACAGGCTATTAAGTATAGTTCTAGCTAGCAATGATCACTCCTGCTAATAATTTGCTGATGTCAGCTTTATCAGTATGTGAGTTTTTGATGCCTTGTCAACACTGATCAATTTTAAATAAATAAATAAAATTTCTTGAATTTCCCCTTGGGGATCAATAAAGTATCTATCTATCTATCTATCTATCTATCTATCTATCTATCTATCTATCTATCTATCTATCTATCTATCTATCTATCTAAAAAAGAATCCAGAAATGACCCCATATTCACCACCTTTTTGTACACCTGGCTAGATAGTGTCTGGTCTGGTATGTCTGGTGTGTGTGTGTGTGTGTGTGTTTCTTTATATATGAATATGAACCATCTTGTTTCTCATTTACAAAACCAGGAAAGTGTTCCAACACACCAACTACTGAGCGCACACAAACAGCCAGCCAGAGACCCATGAGGAGCAATTTACTGAATTTCACCAAAAAAGAAATTTCAGGCTGTCTCTGATTGGCTGGCCAGGCGTGTCTCACCGTGCATTGCGTGCTTCTGATTGGTCAGCAGCTGGGAGAGAGCCCAGAAGGCATCCTCTTCGTTCATGTACATGAGCAGGATGGCGGCGATCTGGCTCATGCCCTGGCAGTAGCTCACCTCCTGAGAGAGAGAGAGAGAGAGAGAGAGAGAGAGAGAGAGAGAGAGAGAGAGAGAGAGAGAGAGAGAAGATAGAAAGAAGAGAGAAGAGAAAAGAAAAGAGAAAGATTGATAGAGATGACGGTCAGGCTTATGCACCAAATTAATCAACATCACCATCACCAGCACATAGATGCAGGAACACACACACACACCATACACACTCACAGAGGCACACAGACACACACACACAGACACAGACACAGACACAAAAACACACACACACCAGCAGTCTAAAAGACTGGGTGCAGATGATTAACAAAGTCTTGCATGTGTGTCAAGTCTTAATGTTGGTGGCGGCCTCCCTGATTTAGCCCCAATTCCCCTTTCTCCTCCCCCTCCCTCCCTCCCTCTCCTTCTCTTCCCCCCCTCCCTCCTCTCTTTTATCCTTCTCTCTTTCTCCTCCCTCCTCCCTCCTCTCTCCTTCTCTCTTTCTTCTTTCCTCTCTCCTTCTCTTCCTCTCCTCCTCCTCTCTCCTTCTCTTTCTTGCTCTCCTCTTATTGCTCCTCTCCTCTCCTCCTCCCTCTCTCCTTTCTTTCTCCTCCTGCTCTCTCTCTCCTTCCCTCTCACTAGCCCTGACCCACTTTCCTTTACACTGGGGAAACAGGGACAGTAACACATGGATAAGCTTCCTCTGTACCCAGAGGGTTTAACCTGCTTACACACACACACACACACACACACACAAAACTGCTTGACTGTTACTCTCAGTTTTGACACACACACACACACACACACACACACCTCTAGGTCTCTTCCTCATGCACTGCTGTCAATATGAGATAAGACTCAAATGAATTTGCACCTCCCTGCTTCCTCTACTTTTCAGGGAAGCGCTCACCAGCTCATATGGGTGGGACTGATATCCAGGTCATAGCAGATGTGTGTCACACACACACACACACACACACACACACATCACAAGTCTCTGCGTATTAGGCAATAATGTGTGGACGTATCTTTCCAGGAGCTAGCAGAAAGGCAATTTAGTGTTATTCTTCAGGGAGACATAAATCTATGCCATTCTCTGTCTGTGTGTGTGTGTGCAAGAGAGAGAGAGAGAGGGAAAACGTGTGTGTGTGTGTGTGTGTGTTTTAAGCATGACCTTATAAATTAGAGAGCGCATGCAGAGTGCTATTTACTGGGGTGAAGGGTGTGGTGGCTGGGCTTGAACCCCACAGCAGTAACTATATGTCACGTTATGCAACCTGCTTTCACATACAAAACAACAATACACACACACACACACTTATGCAGTCAAACACAGTCCCCTGTCCCACGCCCTCTTTCTCTCTCTCACACACACACACACACACACACACACACTTACCGTGTTGTACACTGAGTACGCTGTCAGCACATGGAACAGGGCTTGTTGCCTGTACGGGGGAACAGAGGACAGAGGAGAGAACAGGTTACTATGAGCCTTTACGTCCAACGATACAATTTGCACATCTGCAGACAATAAGCGAGCCAGAGAGCTGACACGTAGCGGACATCCGCACAACTAAGGTGTACTCACCCAATAGAGAGTACAATCAGAGACCTTCTAATGAGGAGACACAGCACTCAAAGAATCCTCCATATACATGCAAATATGCCAGTTGTCCACACATATCCCGCACATTCCAAAAGTCGACATGTGAATACATCGTGCCAATTGTGTGGTATGTTGTGAATACATTGCGCCAATCATGTGGTATGTTGTGA